>NW_026068130.1:333100-364358 GCF_014885135.2 Alexandromys fortis | reverse complement strand
TTTATTTATTTATTTATTATGTATACAATATTCTGTCTGTGTGTATGCCTGAAGGCCAGAAGAGGGCACCGGGCCTCATTACAGACGGTTGTGAGCCTCCATGTGGTTGCTGGGAATTGACTGAGGACCTTTGGAAGAGCAAGCAATGCTCTTAACCGCTGAGCCATCTCTCCAGCCCCCATCTCACTTATTTTTATATATATTTATTGAGTCAGAGTTTTACTGTGTCACTCTGGCTGACCTGGAACTCTCTATGTTGACTGACCTCAGACTCGCAGAGATCCACCTGCTTCAGCCTCCTGAGTGCTGGGATTAAAGACATGTGCTACCATGTCTGACTCTCCATATTTGGTGCATGTGTGCATGTGTGTGTATACCATGGCACATATGTAGAGGCCAGAGGATAGCTTGTAGAAGTTGGTTCTCTATTTCTGCTATGTAGATTATGGGGATTGACCTGGGTTGTCAGGCTTAGTGGCAGCTGCCCCTACCCCCAAGCCTTCTCTCAGGCTCTAGACCCAGCTGTTTACATGGGTGCTGGACTTTGGAATTCAAGTCGTGCAGCATGTTTTACCCACTGAGCAATCTCCGCAGCTCCTGAGTTTCTGTCTGCTAAGTTGACAGTGAAGACTAACTTACTTATCCCGTCTCCTGGTGGATTCTTAGGGCAGAGTGTTTTTTTTCTTAGACAGAAAACCATGCTTTCTCCAGTAGGTCACAGTGTCCCAGTGGCTTAGCTTTCTGGTTGGTTTTCAGCTATCACTACTATTTTTTCTGTACTCACTGTCCTGAAAATCCAGTTAGCTACTGACTTGATGTACTAGCCAACAGGTCTCAGGTTAGAATTATATGGGAATGAGCAATGCCTTTATGCCCTAGGGTCTCGGATGTGGGGGAACCCTCAAGGCAGGGCTGTTCCCCTGTGTATCTCCAGCTGTGCTCCTCGGTCGGTCCCCTTTCATGGGCTCTTCCCTCTTTGGTGCGTTCCCTGCCCCCAAGCTGTGCTTTTGTTCCTCCCAGCTCTAGAGGTTCCTTGCCTCTCCCAGATATGCTCCCTGCCCACTGAAGCCATGCTCCCGGCTTCTATGGTCCCTCATCTATGTTCCCTACTCTTCCTAGCTGTGTCCCTCATTTGCACGAGCTATGCTGCCCTCTCCCTCCAGCTGTGGTCTTTGCCCTCCACAGGTGTGCCTCCGTGTGTTCTTTGTCTTGGGTGCGTTTCCCTCCACCAGCCAGACAATGAACTTAAGTTGCGGTTGGGAGAGTCTTGCTCTAGCTGGGGATAAATGTCATCCCTTTAGTCTGACTAATCCACTCCAGGTTCTGTTCATCCCCAGACTCCATCCTGAAGTAAATGGGGGGTGGGGTGGGTACGGTGGCAGAGGGTTTATGACTGACTTTTTTTTTTTTTTTTTTTGGGGGTGGGAGGAGGTTGGAGTTGGGTAAGCATCCCCAGAGAAGGTAAGGGTGGCTGATGCGGGAAGGCCTGTCTCTTTCCTCTTTGCCAGGTACTTGCTGATGGGACCATCCTGAACTGCCTGACCTCCCTGAGGAAGGATAACACAGGCTATGACCTGAAGCAGCTGTTCATTGGGTCAGAGGGCACCCTGGGAATCATCACGGCAGTGTCCATCTTGTGCCCACCAAGGCCCAAGGCTGTGAATGTGGCTTTCCTCGGTAGGTCCTCCTCAACCTACTTCTGAGTCAGACATGTTGGTGCGAACTCGGAATGAGAGGAGCCCGTTGCTCCTTGCCTCTCTGCTTCCTGTCCGGAGATCTGGGTCCTGGCCCTCCAGGTGTCCAGAGTGTAGCCTGAAACAGAAGTGATAAGCTGTTTCTCATCAGACCACACTTTAGAACAATCGAGGCTCTTCTTTGTCCTACTGTGCTTGGATTTTAGAACTGTGTTCTGTGATTCTGAGAGAAACAGTGGCTTGGTGGTAATTGCTGTGGGGCAGTCTCTCTCTCTCTCTTTCTCTCTCTCTCTCTCTCATCCTCGCTCTAGCTCACCGCAGCTGGCTGTAGCGTCTCTCCATATGTAGGGTTTTCACACCATTCAGACATCCTTTTCTTTCTTTTTTTAAATATTTATTTATTATGTATACAATATTTTGTCTGCATGTATGCCTGCAGGCACCAGACCTCATTACAGATGATTGTGAGCCATCATGTGGTTGCTGGGAATTGAACTCAGGATCTTTGGAAGAGTAGGCAATGCTCTGAGCCATCTCTTCAGCTCCTCAGACATCCTTTTCTATGCAGCTGATGCGACACCAGCTTCTGTCTGTGTCCTGCCTTTGCTGCCTGTGGTTCGTGTTTTTCTCTTTCCTCCTTCTGGATTGTTATCCAGCTTCTGACTGCAGCTGACCCATTCAGCTAAGCTGAGTGAGTTCTGGAGAGAAAGAGGCACGCTTGACTCACCAGATCCTACCAGAGGAGGCTGTCGGTCTTTCTTGTGATCTTTCCCAGTCATTTGTTCTTATTATGACCTCTGTCTATTTATATTCATGTGTGTGGGGTGCACATTTATGTGCATGCTAGTGCAGTCCAGAGGCCAACCTTGTTTTTTTTTCTGAGACAAGATTTTTGTTGTCCTGGTAACCACTGATTAGACTAAGCAGGCTGACCAGTGAGCCCCAGAGATGCATCTGTCTTCGATTCCTCAGAGTAGGAATTCCAGGTGTTTGCCACCATACCTGCCTTTTCTTTCTTTCCTTTCCTTTTCCTGCTTCCTTCCTTTCTTTCTCTTTCTTTTTTTTTAAACTTGTATGTTGTTTTACCAACATGTACGTTGTTATGCCTGCATGTATGTCTGTGCACCATGTGTGTGTAGTGCCAATGGAGGCCAGAGGAAGGAGTCAGATTTTCTGGAACTAGGGTTACAGATGGTTGTAAGCTACCATGTAGGTGCTGGGAACCAAACCCAGGTCCTTTGGAAGAGCAGCCAGTGCTCTTGACCTCTGAGCCATCTCTCCAGCCCCATGCTGAGGGTGAGACTCAGGTCCTTTTTGTGAACTACGGTCAGCACAGCACCAAAGCCTGAGCTATTTCCCCAGCCCCCAGGTAGTTGATCTTTTTAAAGTCTGTCACAGCACTGCTCATGGGCCATTTCTTTGACTCTTCGTCTGTCTGCTGTGTCAGACATTTCTCAGTCTCTTGTTCTCTCTAACTGCATCCAAGACCATTCCTTGTAGCGTTGGACCTGGTTTCTCATCGCGTCTTGTCCATGTGTTCTGAGTTATCTTGGGCTGGAAGCATAGCCATGTTTCTCAATTGTTTTCTTCCTAGAAGCCTAGGATGAGGGTGGTTTCCTCTTGGAAGGGGTTGTGTTGCTTTTGCTCGGTGGTCCTGGATCTTGTAAAGTCCAGGAATGTCATCTCTTACGACAGGGTTTCTGCCTGTGGATACAGTCCCTTAGTTCCTTTCTGCTTCCATCCAGCTACCCTGGGGCTGCCCTGTGGCTCCCAAGTCCTGGAGCCCCTCAGAGATCTCAGGTGTCCATAGATGAGTGTTCAGTGAATTTCTGAGACCAACTTAGACCTTGGTGCTGATGGGTGAGCGAAATGACTCTTGGTTCTGGCCCCCCGTGTTTACAGACTTTTCTAGGATTTGCCTCTCTGATTCCTTTCGCCATATTGAGTGTGCTGTAGCAGTTCGTAGGCATAGTTTCAGATCTGGAGATCTTGAAGTGAACTTGTGGGCTGAACCGTGGAGTGTTTCCTGTAGCGCCCAGCCCTTCATGGTCACTCCCCTTGTTCAAGTGAGTTGGGTTATGTTGCTGCTGAGAAGAGGGTGACCTTGCCAGGCGATGGGTGAGACCCTGGGTCCCGCTGTCCTTCCCTCGGTAGGGCCTGAAGCACTGTGTCCCGTTGTAGGTTGCCCTGGGTTTGCCGAGGTTCTACAGACATTCAGCACCTGCAAGGGGATGCTGGGCGAGATCCTGTCTGCATTTGAGTTCATGGATGCCGAATGCATGCAGTTGGTGGGACAGCACCTCCACCTGACCAACCCAGTACAAGGTACCCACTCCTGTGCAGTTGGGCAACACTGCCTTGATTCTTTGACACCATGGGACATGTTGGACCACTCTGAGGTTCCAGCTGTGGCATGTCCCAGGTGGGCAGGTGGGCAGGTGGGCAAGGAGCACTGTGTGGCCATTGTGTATAGGAAAGCTTGGCTGTCTTTAACACTGAATTCAATCTGTGGTAGGATGAACTCGTATTATTGTACTGGAAGAAGCCTTAATGTTGTGTTAAGGGGACAGTGCCCCTCTGTAAGTTAGTCATACACATTTAATTTTAGACAGTAAGTTCTTATGGTAGAAATTAAGGCCTTTAGCCCATAGTAACCATGTCTGGGTTGATTGTCTACCGACAGGTGGCCTTTCCCTGGGGTTCTGGAGTTTTGTAAGTGTTGCAGGATATTTGATCTCTCTGTGAAACTTCGAGACTGACTTAGTAAAATTAACCTTGGATCGGGGGTTGGAGTCAGCAACTAGTTAACTAGAATTAACCATAGAGAGTATGGATGACCCAGGAAGATGGATAGAAAGAGGCACAGGAAGGAGTAGGGAGGGACTTAGAGGTTCATGGGCCTTTTTTCATTTGGGGTGGATGGAGACACATGCTCTTGCTGGGTCTCCCAACAATTAGGAAGGTCAGCAGGTTGCTTCTCGGCTTCTCTGACCTAGCAGGTTTTCACCTCAACATCTGACTCCTGAGTCTTTATTGGTAAATAGAACAGCTTAGATAAAAACAACATGTAAGAGTGGATAAACCAGCTCTTAGAGCTGACAGTTGCCTTGCTTTGCCAGCCTTGTTCCTCAGCAGGCTCTTGGGAGGTACCCAGCTGGACCCAGCCATGAGGCTGAGAGTGAACAGGGTGGGGCATCACACAGAGGGTCACCTTTGGTCTGCCAGCAGGAAACTTACATTTAAACCATGTGAAATTTAGCCTGCCCTAATGCTTCCTGTTCATAGGCCACCCTAAGCACCTGGGACGAGCTGTCTCTGCCGTGTGACCCAGAATGAAGTGGTTCTAACCAACAGGTGGGCCCGGGGCTTACACTGCATCTCCTGCTCCCTTACAGAGAGTCCATTCTATGTCCTTGTGGAGACCTCAGGCTCCAGTGCAGGACATGATACTGAGAAGCTGACCAGCGTTCTGGAGCAGGTGCTGAACTCTGGCCTGGTGAGCGACGGCACCATTGCCACGGACCAGAGGAAAGTCCAGGTGATGTTACGCTGCTTTCCACCTTCCTTCCCTCCCGTTCCCATAGCTACAGCCTGGTCTGTCCAGCAAACACTGTAGCGTGTGGTCAAGCTGCAGCCGGGTTCATGGTGTAGATAGAAAACCTCTTTGTAGTCAAAAATGTGTTCTTGCTATCTAGATCATTTTAACTAACATTAGCAAAATATTCTCACACGTCTCCCACCCCCAGGCTACGTAGTGAATAGATCTACGTGGCTGACTGTGTGCTGCCTGTAAGTTGGCTGCCGCTCCCCACAGACCTGTCTACAGTGTGGAAAGGCATGAAGAACTGCAAGGGCCGTAGAAGGCAAACCTGAAGGTCCATCAAGTCCTGGGAATGGGGTGCCCGACAGACCTTATGTAGGTGGAATTTTCTTGTCCTCACAGCTAGTTCCAAAATAAATACACAGAGACTTAATATAAACGCTTGGCCAATAGCTCAGGCTTATTACTAACTAACTCCTACATTTTAAATTAACCCATATTCCTTATTTACTCTCTGCCAAATGGTGGTACCTTTACTAGCATGGCATGTTCATCTCCTGCTCCCTCTGCATCTGCTGGCAACTCCAGACTCTGCCCTTTCTCATCTCTACATTCTGTTTGGCTTTCCTGCCCAACTTTATTCCATTCAGCTATTGGCCAGTCAGCTAGTTTATTAAGCCAGTCACAGCAACATATATTCACACAGTGTAAAGGAATAGTCCACAGCAGCCTTACTATATTGTCAGGAAGCCATTTGTTCTCTTTGGGTGAGCTGTTTGGGAGCTGCTCATCACCTAAACTGAGTTTTAGTTTCTTGGTGTCCAGCCCTGGTCCTGCTGTCTGCAGTATGGTGAGTTGCCAGCAGAGGGCAGTGAGGCTACAGGAAGCAGCCAGCATTGGTCCTTGAAGACAGAAAAAAGGAAGGTACCTAGGGAGTGTGAAAAACACTGAATCCTTGAGCATTGACCTCTAGAGCCAGCCTGTTATATAATCCTATTGTATTTTTTAAGGTTTTTTTCTTTATGGTTGTGGTTGTTTTGTTAGTTGGTTGGCTTTTAGATTTTTTGAGACAGGTTCTCATACAGCTTCATCTGGCCCTGAACATGCTATGTAGATGAGGGTATCCTTGAACTTCTGATCCTCCATCTTCTACTCCTCAAGAGCTTAGGTGTTCTTCCATGCCTGGTTTAGTGTAGCAACCTGAGGCTTCATGTTGCTAGGTGAGAACCCTACAACTGAGCTACATACTAGCCCCACAGTCCACGTTTATTGAAGTGTAAGCAACTACACTGCTTCATATCAAAGGTGTGGAGGGGAATGTGGCAGCCCTTGTGGCCGATTTGATTCCATGAGGCTGCCTTACTGCCTCAGATTGATTTGGAGGCTGGCGATGATGAACATGTTACTCTCAGCCTGCCTTTGGCTTTGGCTTCTGCTGTAGGAGGAGGCCACTTGCTTGTTCCCAGCTGCTCAGCCCCCGAATAACCACACAGAAACTGTATTAATTAAATCACTCCTTGGCCTATTAGCTCTAGCTTCCTATTGGCTAGCTCTTACATCTTAATTTAACCCATTTCTATTAATCTGTATATCACCACGTGGCTGTGGCTCACTGGCAAGGTTTCATCTGGTGTCTGTCATGGCTTCTTGCGACTCTGTCTTCTTTCTCCCAGCATTCAGTTTAGTTTTCCTCACTTAGCTCTACTCTGCCCCATCACAGGCCAAACCAACTTTTTTATTCATTAGCCAATAAAAGCAACACATATACAGAAGGACTTCCCACACCAGGCTTCTTCCTTCATCCTGATGTGGTGCTTTTCTGCCTGGTAGTGACCCTGTATCTGCTCCTGATGATAGAACTGCTCACTCTGAGCCCTCAAGGTCCCCATTCCCCCATCATGCTGGGTCCTCTGGAGTTTCCTAGAAAATGTCTGGGAGAGACTGGAGTGTCCCGGCATCCTCCTATCTACCTATCTGGTGCTGGACTTGGATTCGGGTTTATCAACACCCTTTTCTAGAGCTGTAGCTCAGTGAGAGGATGTGGTCTGATCCCTGAGCATCTTTTTCTGGTCTGAGGATGGTTTTGAAGATGTTTCTGCTGACTTCTTATGTTGAATGAGGCCTTGGGGAGTCCTGAGTCACCCTGCCCTCTGATCCTTTTTTATCTTCAGAAGCCCTGAGTTTTCTTTATTTATTAGTGTGTGTGCATATATGCACACATGTACATATATGTGTGCATTCATGTTATAGCATGTGTGGCGTGTTGGCCAGGGGACAACTTTGCAGAAAGTGTGCACCACTTGCCTACTAAACATCCACCTTTGCACATGTATTCAGAGTGCTGCCTAGTGCCGAAGTATCGGGCGGTCATTAGCTCAGATAACAGCAGGAGCCAACAAGCGTCTGGGAAAGTTACGGTGATTCACACTCTACTTTCGCTTTTTTTAAAAGAATATTGATTCATTTTTATTTTACATGTATGAGTGCTTTGCCAGCTGCACTCCTTGTGCCTGCACAGGATGGCGGACCTCCTGGAGCCTACAGACTGTTGTGAGCCACCATGTGGGTCATTGAAAAGAACCGGGGCCTCTACAGGAGCAGCAAGTGCTCTTAACCACCGAGTCATCTCTCCAGCCTCTGTCCTTGCTTTGATGAAAGATTCTGTTGGTCTTTGTTGTGACATTGTTAGGCATACTTATTGTATCTTATTCATATCTCCTCGCTGCTACCAACCTCAGTATTTCCTTCTTCCCATGGCTCCCCTTTCTTGCCCCGAAGAGGTTCTCTTCCGCTTTCACGCCACATGCATATATGTATACGTATGTACATATAGTTAAATACAGATTCTACATGTGAGACGAAATGTTTCCAGCAGCCTGGCATGTAGAATAGCTAAATAATGGCTGCGATTAGAGGGCCGATCTCGCTTCAGGGACCTCTGGCCCCTTATGCAAACTGTCCCAGTCCTCGCCCTGCTGAGAGGCGCACAGCAGATACCAGGCTCCATGTGCTGTATGTCTCTGCACTGTATGAGAACGAGGTATCCCACTGGTTGGACACCAGCAGTGACCTGGTGCCGTACAAGGCTCACACCAGTGCAGTGAGGGCCCTGTCAGCCCTGCCTCGTGAGGAGCCCTGGAGGGAGGCCACACAGGTGAGGGCAACAGGGTGATGGGATGGGAAAGTAGGAAGATACCCCCTGGGGTGTGGGGGAGAGGGTAGATGTTCTAGAGGTGGGGGAGGCTGAAGCAGAGCTAGGGGACAGAGGCCGGCTAGGGACAGTAGGTTTAGCGACTGCAGGACAAGCAGGGAGCATCACAGAACAGTGTCCACCAGAACAGTGTCCACCACGTTCCTCTCAGAGCTAGATGTGTCTGTGATAGGGACTGGATAGTAGGCCGTGTGGTGGTCAGGTACAGAGTGACCAAAGTGGCTGTAAAAGTTGAGAGAAACAAAACAACCAAAAAAAAAAAAAAACAAAAAAACAAAAACAAAACTGGGTAGTGGTGGCGCATGCCTTTAATGCCAGCACTCAGGAGGCAGAGGCAGGTGGATCTCTGAGTTCCACCTGGTCTACAGAGTGAGTTTCAAGACACAGAAGGGAACCCTGCCTCTAAAAATTGCACACACACACACATACACACACACGCACACACACACGCACACACACACACACACACAAAGCTGAAAGAATTGGGGATATTTGGGCTTTGTCTGTAGCCTCAATGGTGATGAGGGATTGTGGTTTTTTATTATTATTCCGGGTTAAGCCTGGTGTGAGGTAACGTAGGAAAGGAGGGGCTATGGAGACAGCTCAGTCGGTAAATTACTTCCTGTGCAGCAGGTGCGATGACCTGAGTTTGATCTTGAGAGCTCATGTGAAAGGCCGGGCATGGTGGGATGTGCTTCTAACCCGAGCACCTGGGAGGTGGAGACAAGCAGATCCCTGTGGCCAGCTGCCTAGCGAGCCTAGCCTGATGCTTGAGTTCCAGTCTATTCAGAGACCCCTGAGGAACATTTGAGGATGCTATCTGAGGAACAATACTCAAGGTTGTCCTTATACCTTCACACATAGTACACACACACACACACACACACACACACACACACACACACACACATACGAGAGAGAGAGAGAGAGAGACAGACAGACAGACAGACAGCATGTGGCAGGGGAAGTCCTTATCTTTTACGTGGTACGTTCCCTAAAATGTTGGGGTTTTTTAGGAACTGGCACAAGGTTGAAGGTATAAGCACTGTGGCTCAGATGCAAAGGAATTCTGGCAGTTGGGAGCCAAGGAATACTAAGTGTTACTGCTTGGATGGAAAAGTATTCTGGCAATCAGGAGCCAAGGAACACCACAGGTCCCAGTAAGAGTAGCAGCTTATAGCCCTGCTCTGGGGAAGGCTTCCCCAATGTAACAGCTCTGCTTTGGCCAGAGGAGGGTTTCCCCAGCGAAGTTGTTACAGTTCTGCTGGGTTCTGGAGTGTAACAGCTCCATTCAGTTCTGCTAGGGGAACCTTTTTCCAACAAGTGTTATAGTGTTGCTCGGCTCCACTCAGCCCATGCTTCGTCTCTGCTCCAGAGAAGAAGGTCTTCACCCAAACCTCATTCAGGAAGTTTATTGAGAGGGAAGAATCTAGGAGAGTGACTCTGCCTGACTCTGGCAGGGTGGAAAAAGGCAGCAGCAAACTCAAGAGACGGAGGGTTCATATAGGGCTCCTTAGGGGTGGAGTTTTTCCAGGGAGATTTTTAGGGTGGCAATTGGTCAGATTTCAGTCCCTTGCGCCCAGATTGGCTAAATCTCATGCTCAGGGATTGATTGGTTTTCTGTTCAGGGATTGATTCGTTTTCCTGCTGAGGTTTGGTTGGTTTTCTGTTTAGTTGGTTAGGGGCAGATTCTGCTCTGATTTCAGGGTCAAAGTGTGTCTTTCACTGGCTCTGGTTTCTGGACCAGGCTGGGTTTCTTTGGTGGCCCTTTTGCCCTACTGAAGGTCCTGGTGTGACAAAGTGGTAGGTAGTGGCTGACTCTGCAGAGGAGAGATGGGGGTCAGTCCTTGTGAGTTTCAGGGTAATAATGTCCCAAGTAATAATGGGACAGTTCTTGTGAATGAACAACTCTGCTCCAGGTTCCCTCTGCTCAGCTTTGGCCTCCCTATCCCGGTTCCAGCTTCCACCGGTCCCTCCAACAGCTCAGGCCTTGGCTCGCCAAGCCCCTCACCTGCATCTGTGAAGACCTGGATTAAAGCAGCGCCATGTCAGAGATTCTTGTCCCCGGAGCCCCGTTGAGGTGTGCTCTGACTGTTTTCTTTCACTGTCCCAGATGCTGTGGGCCCTGCGGGAGAGGATCACAGAGGCGCTCAGCCGTGACGGCTACGTGTTCAAGTATGACATATCCCTCCCGGTAGAACGGCTCTATGACCTCGTGATCGACCTGCGCACCCGCGTTGGCCCTCGTGCCAAACATGTGGTGGGATACGGGCACTTGGGTGAGCTGCACTGTGGTGCACTGAGTTAAATATGGTAAAGATAGCCTCGGAGGCCCTCCTGCCGTCTGTCTGTCTGTCCCGAACAAAGTCCTTTATATTTACTGAACAGCCTAGGAGAGGTCATATGGGGAATGAATGAGGGCTAACTTACGGAAGTCTCTAACAGAATTTCACAATTGATTGGTATTTACTCCAGCTTAGCCAGCAGGTCCCAAAGTACTCAGTGAACCAAGAGAACTATAAACATACACTATCAAGTTACATCCATGTTGACTCCAGCGTTTACGATAGAGATTTGCCATTTGAGGCTTTTTTTTCACCGTTTCCTGTTTTCAGCAAATGATTGCCATCATGTATGTGTCCTCTGGGTGGGGGCATGGCGGAGTAGTTTGATATTATATACAGCATGATTACCATCTCATACCTATATACAGCCACGTGTCTCCTCTGGGTCAGGGTCATTAGGATTATACCCTTGCATTCTCTTAGGTTGTAAAAGCTGATTATATGAGAAAAATCCAAGACATGTACGGTTGGTTCTTACATTTTTTTTTTTTTTTAAGCAGGCTAAATAAACAGGCTGAGTATATAGCAGGCTATCAGGTCAATTATGTAGTCTTATATTAACTTGGCTGTGAGGTCCAGCAAAAGTTCCAGTTTCTTAGAATGTAAGAGATACTTTCTTAAAATGGCATGACTTCAGCGACTGCTTGTCAGTTGAGTTCTGTGTTTTGTTCCAGCAAAGGGCGCAAGTCCTGGATTGAGAGGATGCCCTTGTTTTTATTCCTTTCTCTTTTCTTTGTTTTCGGTTCTTGAGACAAAGTATCTCTTTGCTACTCTGTAGCCCTGGCTGACCTAGAATTCACTATGTAGACTAGGCTGGCCTCGAACTCAAGGAGCCCCACCTGCTTCTGCCTCCTGAGTGCTAGGCTTGAATCTGTGCACCCTTGCACTCTGCCCTCGTTTCTTTTATTTCAGGTATTGTTTGAAAAGTCTTTGTGCACCAGAATGGTTCTCGCCAGCCCGTCTCTTTAGACCAGAGTCAGTTTCCAGTCATTTTAGGGAGGGTAGAGAAGTCATGCTATAGGTCCCATGGCGTTGATTGACAGGAATGACTTGTTTATCCAACTGCCTGTCTTTGACACCTTGGGAAATGTGCTGGGTTGGGGACAGCAGTGGAGCCGTGGACTTCTTGCTGTGTCCCAGGGCCTCACTTGCCTGAGGTACTGTAAGGTGGGGCTCAGCAGCTGCCATTCGAAGTCATGGAGGGTTGAAGGAATGGGTAAGGAAGGGCTGTGATTCATAACCAGGATGGGCAAGGTGCATCTGGCTAGGGGAGAGTTCATCTCACAGGGTATTAGGAGTGAAGAGGACCTTGGGGCCTGCCCAGCCTAATTGTTTCCTTGTTTCCCAGGGGATGGTAACCTTCACCTGAATGTGACGGCAGAGGCCTTCAGCCAGGAGCTGCTCGGTGCCTTGGAGCCCTACGTGTATGCCTGGACAGCGGAGCAGCGGGGCAGTGTCAGCGCCGAGCATGGCCTAGGCTTCAAGAAGAAGAACGTCCTTGGCTATAGCAAGCCGCCTGTGGCTGTGAAGATGATGCAACAGCTCAAGGTCCTGCTGGACCCCAAAGGCATCCTGAACCCCTATAAGACTCTGCCCGCTCAGGCCTAATCTTGTTGCTGCAAGACGCCGGGACCTCGGGCACGGCAGGGTTTATAGGCCTTGCGGCCTGCCATCTGATGACACCTGCAACAGACCAGGTGTCACTGGCTAGCTGGGAGCCAACTCTGAGGACCCTCTGGACTGGGCTGCCTTTCTGTGAGTTGATCAGAGTAGACAGAGCCGCCTGGTCCCTTCTTTAGTCTCCTGCCAGCTCGTTGTGGACAGACTAAGTGGGTGGGCAGTCTCCCCACTCCCAAATAGGCCAGCTCTCACCTGCTTTGTGGTGGCCTGTGGAGACCCGCCTTGTTGCAGCTCCGGGAGGAGAGCGATGTGACCTCTTCACTGAATGGATCCCTGTGTGATGTGTGTGCCCTGTGAGGGCTGCGGCGAGTTGTCCAGCCCTAGATCAGTTACCATTATGACGCAGAGCACCACACGACTCATTCACATGGAGCTGAGTGGAATCTGCTGTCTTACCAAGCAGGTCTTGGATTGGCAACTGATCAGGCAGACCATATGTCTTGTTTTTGTTTTTTTGTTTTGTTTTGTTTTGTTTTGTTTGTTTGTTTGTTTTGTTTAGCCCTGACTATCCTGAACTTACTATGTAGGCCAGACTGACCTTTCTCTCAGAGATCCTCCTGTCCGTGCCTCTACCTCCTTAGTGCTAGGATTAAAGGCCAGTGCCACTGCGCCCGGCTTACCTGTCTGGTTGGTAGCAGGTGTGGTGGGCTGTGAGTGCTTGCAGAACTTACTGGCAGGGGACAATCTCCAGACTGAAATGATAGAGGCGACTTTCAGTCCTGGGCCGACCCTGTGGCCTACACCTGTCCTCCAGGACTTTGGCCGGTCTCCTCACCTAGATTCCTGGCAGTCTGGGAGGTCGAACACACCTATTTCTTCTTTTGCTATCATCAGTTTCCAGAAAAGAAAACTTTGAATTATAACCTGCTGCTGGAAAGTCATTTACATAAAGTCAGTTGTAAAGTTCTGGCTTACAACACCCCTCCCTCCGCACATTTGGTGCTCTCTGGGTTCCCAGTGTGTCTTCACATGTGGATTGGGAAGTAAACGTAGTGGTGGTGGTGGTGGGTATTGGAGGAGGAAGAGGCCACAGCCACCCTGCCCTTTAGCATGGTTCAAATAGGTCCAGTGAATGTGGGGTCCCAGAGCAGGTGTGTGCTAAGCCCTTCTGGTTGGTGCCAACCTTACTCTTGCTCCTGCTGGGCATTTGTTTGTGGAGTTCACAGGGTGAGGGGTGGGCCAAGGGACTGTGGTTTTCTCCTCTTGAGTAGCTATGTGATGTTCCCTTTGATTCTTCCGTCCCTGGGGAAGGGTCACTTCTTAAAAATGAAGTCAGTACATTTTGACACGAGTGAGTGGCATCCAAGAGTCGATGAAATACAGCATGGCTGGTGTAGCAGTGTGTACCCAGAAAACAAGCTATCCAGGGTTGTGTTAGCACTGACTGCTCAGACAAGGGAGCAGCGAGTTCTACCCATGTCAAAAGCTAGCTGGGAAATGAACTTGCTTCTGAGTCTGCTCACTGACCAGACTACAGTCACTGAGGATAGGGAACATCCTGAACCTACCCTGGGCACATAGGAGGCACACCCCAACCCATCGTGGTTTGCTGGCCCGGTGTCCTTGGTCAAGTGTGTGCCCGTCAGATTTCTTGAGAAACCTCAGGCCTCTGACACAGCTGTCCCCCGACACCTCAACATGGGAAGAAGAGTTAGATTATTGTCAGAAGATGACAACCCCTCTGTGGGAGAGAGCTGGGTGGAATGGTGCTTGCTTTTAATCCAGCATTCAGGAGGCAGAGGCAGGCCGATCTCTAAATCTGAGAGTTCGAAGCCAGCCAGAGCTCCGTAGCGAGATCCTGTCTTAAAACGCAAGGACGGAGGACCAAACAGCTGACTCCTCCCATTCCACTGCACACAGGAAGTCTCTAGTGTACAAACCGGGAGGGGCTATTGTGTCTGGATTAGAAGTTTAGGGTTCCCCCTGCAGATGTCTGAGCTGTTGGAATATGAGCCCTGCTTACCTAATCAGGACGGTGGGAGGAGCACAGCCGGGGCCAGCAGCTACTCAGAGAGCACGACCTGGCGGTCTCAGTCCTAGGAAAGATGGCTGGGGTGTGGGCAGGCCCTGGCCAGGACTACAGGGGGCTGTGTGGTCTTCCAGAGCAGTGTGCTTCACAGAAGGACAGATGTCACATGAAGGTGGTCAGCATCCAGTGCCATGTATGGCTATGGGCATGGAGACCTTACCCGTGGGGGTTGTGCTCACTGGGCCTAGCACCCCTATCCAGTAGTGGCCACCCTGAACCAGCCCCTGCGCCTGGACATAGGGGATGCAGAGGACCTCTGCTCTTGTTCTTGGTATCTTGTTGGCAACCTCCCATGGCTGACTGTCTGGAATCCCAAAGCCTGCGTGGGTAGGTGACCCACAGGCATTAGAAGAGAATCCCTCTGCATAGCTATAGTGGGCTACCACTCTGGAGTCACAGAGCTGTGCCCTGATGCACTCCCTCCTGGTGGGGTACCTCATCTCTGAGCTTGGTGTCATTTTTTCTTAAAAATATGCAGGCAGCCTGAGGTAACTGTATTTTCGCTCAGCATGACCCTTTATCGCTGGTTAGGGCCAGGGTCTGCCCCTGCAAAGTGCACCTTGGCATCTCTGCACATTCCTGCTCAGGTCTAAGGACAGCCTGAGGCATGTCCTGCTGGAGAGTGCATGGGGCGGCTATGGCCTTACACTCATGGACACTTTCCTGTCGGTCTCAAGATCCAGTGACCTGGGAGCACAGGGAGAAGAGGCAGAGACTCCATCTCAACAAGCCAAGACTACTTTATTGGAGCAGCGAGTGGCCCCAACCTTTCCATGAGATGGAGGTTGAGCATGCTTAGAGGCGGCAAACACACACACACATGCACACATGCATGCATGCACACCCACGGAGAGAGGAAATGGGAGTGGTTTGTTTTCAATCCCTGGGCATGTTGTTTCTGCAGGTGGATTGGAACTGAATACACACACACACACGTTTTTAAATAGATTTATTTATTCATGTATTTTATGTATTGAGTGCTCTATCTTCATGTACACCAGAAGGAATCTGACCCCATTATAGATGGTTGTGAGCCACCATGTTGCTGTTGGGAATTGAACTCAGAATCTCTGGGAGGGTTGCCAAGTGCTCTTAACCACTGAGCCATCTCTCCAGCCCCCAGGGTGGTTTGTTTTGGATACCTGAGCAGCGTGGTATTGTCAGACGGGGGCTGCATCTTTATGGTTAGGGGCTAGTGGCCAGTACAACAAACCTCAATTCATGATCAGAGGCTATTACCCAATAAGTACAAGACTAACTGTTAGGTTCTAGAACAGCACATGGCAGGCAGGGTAGTAGAAAAGAAGGACAGTGGATAAGTTAGACTTGACAAACGCTTGGCTGAGGCCTGAATGTGACCTGTGCTGGGAGCCTGGTCTGACCTGGTGCACGTGGGCCAGATGACGGTTGGTCTCCCTGGATCCTGGCTTGCCCTTTTCTACGGGGACTGCAGCCGTCTTTCCCTGTTGGCCCTCATTCAGTAGGACTATAAACAGGTGTTCCTTGGGACAGTAGCCTTGGACGTTGGAGTTCTCTTTATAGAATGTGTGACTGCCAGACACTGCCTTAGTTTATAGGCAGTGTATTTGGTTATGTGGCCCTGGGGTCTTTGGGACGGTGGGGGAGATGGAGTACGGGGATCAGGACGCATTTCAGGTAACACATGAAGATTTGCCTCTGGCTCTGGAAAAGTGGAAAGCCAGGGGCAGCCAGATGGATCCTCCTATTGATTTTCACTAAACCATGCACTGGAGGAGCTGCTGGGCCCAAGCCCTCCCAACTGCAGGTCCCACTGGCCTGGCCAATGGCTGCTCTTGCCTTCTGTTTGACAGGTAGACTCTTTGTCCTCCAACCCTAGCCTGGGATGTGAAGAATTGATCCTTTGTTCTCCGGCACGTCAGGCAGAACCGGGCTCGATGCCAGATGGCCAAGCGGCACCAACTAGACAGGCAAACTAATGGGCTTGACCAGCCTTGGGTGGCACTCTTCCCACGCTAGCTGTGGGTCTGGCTGCGGGGAGGCAGAACCCCAGGGAGATGGAGCTGTCTCATACAATGCGTCTCATGGGCCAGCAAGGCCAGTTGTAGATTCCTTTGTCTTCTGGGTCAGGTCATGCTCCACCAGACACACTAATTTTTGTTGCTCTAAGCTGCCATATCCCTGAGCCTTTGAGACTTTAAAGAAGGGCTAGAGGCCACAGACTCTGTCTCAGTAGAGCCTCTTGGTCACAGGAGACTGCGCCTTCTGTGTGACTGGCCATCCCCTCCAGATTCTGGAGGAACCTGGGGCTAGGGGTCACGGCTCCATACTATGTCACAATGTTCTGTCTTTTCTCAGGGGCATGAAGGTAGATGGCCACTTGCTCCTGCTCAGCCCCTGTAAGTCAGTGAGAATCCAGAAAACTGGGACCCCAGCCTTGAAGAAGGGTGTTAATTTGAGGACCTGATTACATGTGTCCTGGACAGTTTTCTGCCTTCTGGGCCACTGTCTGTCACTGTAGAGCAGCTAAAGTATCTGAGATGTTTTAGGGGTGCATGTGGTTCACTATACAATCCATTATGTCTCTGATTAATTCCTGTGTAGCCTGGATGGGAGGATCCGTGAGCTCCTCTCCTAAGGTGGAGCAACCCTTACCATTTCCAGAGTGGAATGTGGGGGAGGTGAGGTGTGGGGCAGAGAACAGCCTGGTGCAGCCAGTACCACGCATGTGTAGACTCACCTGCCGTTAGTTTGGAGAGCTAATTGCCAGACCCTTGTACTTTAAGCTCTGGGATGTGTACTGGCCTTAGAGAATTCTGTCTAGCTCTTGGCCCCGGTGGAGAAGGTTGTTAAAGGACTCTGATGAGGGCTCCGCTTTTTTTTTTTTTTCTTCTCCTTTCAGGAACTACCTAAAATTCAGCATTTAATAATTAGGAGATAACTTATCAGGACGTGAAAACACTTAAGTCTGAAAAGCTGGGAGGGGAAGGGGATGAACTGACTTTATAAACGAACTGTGTAAGCCGTGAGAAGAAGACATGCTTTGTGAAACCTTTGGACCTTTAAGTCCCTGTCTGGGTGCTACTGTTGCTACTGTTGCTCCCAGCACTCAGGAGGCAGAGGCGGCTGGATCTCTGAGTTCAAGGCCAGCCTGGTATACAAAGGGAGTGAGTTCCAGGACTACACAGAGAAACCCTGCCTCAAGAAACAAAACAGAACAATAAGTAACTACTATAAATAATTATAGTTAGTTACAATTCTTTATAAGTTATAATTATTTATAGGACTTAGATAAATGAAGCCATTTGTTTTTCCCTTGGCTCGAGAAGACAATGTGCTAGGTATCAGCGTGGATCAGTGGCAGGTGTCACTCTTCTGTGTGGCGGGGATCTTGTTTGTGCCTTCGAGTTCTCTCCCAGCCTGGGTCATAAGGTTCTGTGATGTTTTCTCCAGATTGTCAATATGGCTACTTATTTGCTGTCCATTCTAGTTGGGAATGGTCTGAAAGTCAACTCCCTTCTGCTGCAGTTGTCTGTCCATCACTAAGGTGATATTTTGTCTCGTCTGTCTGGGCTCCATCTTGCCAGCTCACGTGTTGCCCTCATTGGTGGTGACATCTCTTCTTTATCGCTTAGCCTGTGTTCTGTTGCTGTGAAGAGACACGGTGACCACAGCAACTCTTATAAAGGAAAACAGTAATTGGGACTGGCTTACAGTTTCAGAGGTTTAGTCCATTACTGTTATGGTGGGAATCAGGGCAGCTACGGTGCTGGAGTGGTAGCTGAGAGTTAGTTCTACATTCGATTGGCAGGCAGCAGGAAGAGAGAATGACACTGGGCCTGGCTTGAGTGTTTAGACCCCAGAGCACAGCCCCAGTGACATACTTCCTCCAACAAGGTCATGCCTTCTAATTCCTGTCAAGTAGCACTACTCCCTGATGACCAAACGTTCAGACATATGAGCCTGTGGGGGTCATTCCTACTCAAATCACCATATCTACACTTCAGTTTCTCAGCCAAGATGCCCCAGCCGCTGCTTCATGAGACAACACAATTTTGTTGTCTCAAACCCTAGCCCTTATTAGCAACTGAACACACTGGTAAACTGAATAGGAGCTGCTATGCTGAAGGCAAGACCCTCAGTGGTAGGGGCTAACAGCTGCCTCTCTCTGATCTCTCTGAATCTTCACAAGCATGTATGGTGGTCTGAATGAGAACTACCATAGGCTCATATATTTAAATGCTTGGTCATCAGTTGGTGGAACTATTTGGTAAAGGTTAGTGGGTGTGGCCTTGTTGGAGGAGGTATGCCACTCAGGGTGGACTTTGAGGTTTAAAAGCCAATACCAGGCCCAGTGTCTCCTTCCCTCCCCTCAATTCTTCTTCCTCCCTCCCTCCTTTTTCCTCCCTCTCTTCCTCCCTCTCTCTGCCTCCATCTTGTGAATCAGATGTAAGCTCACAGTTTATACTCCAGCACCGTGCCTACCTGCCTGCAGTCATGCTCCCTGCCATGATGATCATGGACTAACCCTCTGAAACTCTGAGCAAGCCCCCCCATTAAATGTTTCCTTTTATAAGTTGCCTTCACCATGGTGTCTCTTCACAGCAATGGAACGGTAACTAAGACAGTATCTCTGGAGCTTGTGTTCTTCTGGCCTTCTGGGTGGTGAAAGGTCCCAAGGTATTGTCTTCTTCTGAGCATCCATCCTACCCTGGTGTATAGTCATCTGTGCAGGATGCAGGGTGTCCAGTGTTCTGATGTCTAAAGGCACATGAGAAGGGCAGTTTTCAAGGTTTTCTCATAGGTCAAGGACCAGAGCTAGCCATGGATGACTAGTGGGGAGCTGTCATCATTTTGTCAGCTTGTATAGGATGCTTATCTCTTTTGTTGTTGTTTGTTTGTTTTCAGACAGGGTTTCTCTGTATAGCCCTGACCTGGAACTCCCTCAGTAGACTAGGCTGGTCTTGAACTCACAGAGATCCTCTTGCCTCTGTCTCCCGAGTGCTGGGATCAAAGGCATGTATCACCACTGCCTGACTTGGATTTACCTCTTACAATTAAGTAAGATAATTTCTCAGAATTTTCATTAACTAAGTAAGTAATTCTGAGATATAATCTCACTATGTATATACCCCTGCCTGACCTTGAACTCACGTAGATATGCCTATCTCTGTCTCCCCCAGTGCTTGGATTAAAGGCCACCATGCAGGAACTGTCTGTGCCTCTTGAGTGCTGGGACTAAAATGTATTCATTTTCTACATCACTGTCCTCTTTCAAAGGTTCCTTTTTACCCCAAGATTAAGAAAAAAAAAATCGCCAGGTGGTGGTGGTGCATGCCTTTAATCCCAGCACTCGGGAGGCAGAGGCAGGCGGATCTCTGTGAGTTCGAGGCCAGCCTGATCTACAAGAGCTAGTTCTAGGGCAGGCTCTAAAACTACAGCGAAACCCTTATAAAAAAAAAAAAAAAAGTTTTCTTTTCCTTTTAGTATAAAGAGAGCTTTGAAGAAGAAAATATTACTGGAGTTTGATCACACATCTGCAGAACGATTGGCCCATTCCCAGATCTCTATTACCCACAACAATTAGGGAATGTGTGTCTAGACACCCCCAAAAGTCCACCACCACCACTGGGGCAGCTCCCTCCTAGACTGCTCTGGGAGGATTAACATGGAGGTGAAGAAGGAGAAAACATGAGTCTGAACAGGGAAATCTTCCTGGGTCAGACAGACATCCCAGCTGCCAGGGCCCCACCTAATGATACAGGAGGAGAAGGAGGAGGAGGAGGAGGAGGAGGAGGAGGAGGAGGAGGAGGAGGAGGAGGAGGAGGAGGAGGAGGAGGAAGAGGAGAAGGAGGAGGAAACCTAGTGAGGGAGGGGCCAGCATTCCCTTCTGAATTTAAGGGAAGTCCGATTCCTCTTTAGGTTACAGCAGTTAAGCCAGGTCACTGGGGTGGGGGTGGGGAGTAGAGGGTGGGGCCTGGGGTGGCACCTGAGCCAGCGGGTGAGCTTCTTAGGGATTTAAGTTCAGTTTTCCCTGAAGTTGTGTCCTACCTGGCATGCTGAGAGAGGGCTGTCTCATACTCAAGGCAGTGGGAGGTCTTGACCACTACTTCCCTGCCCATCTCTGTTGGAGGCTCTGAGTCAGGATGCTGTCCGTCCTGGGAGGCACACAGAGGTAAGGTGGTATGGCTTTAGGTGGTCAGCGTGGGGGGGCACTTGCTTTCCTTCTAGAATAGTTCAAGAAGCTGACAAAATATGTTGACGGTTTTCTGTCTTTGAAAGGAAGTTGGCTTGGATTTGGGGCAATCAGTGCAGACACCTTCTTGAAATCAATCTTTTTAGATTTCCTGTCAACTTTTTTTTTTTTTAATTTTTCTGATACTGAGGATTAAACCCAGGGATTTCACCTTCAGCTTGTGGTTGAAGCAAGCCCTCAACCATAGCAATATACCCCAGGCCCAGTTTCACTTTGGACAGGAGAGCGTTTTTTGTAGTTTGGGAAGCCCCTGCATGAGAAAGCCACACTCTGAGCACAGAGATATCAAGCAGTTTACCTGGATTATTTGGGCTGGAGATTTTGGTGGGAAGGCACTGGGGTCAGGGACTTATTATTAGCTTGGTTAAGTGACTTCTGTCCTGCCCTATGGCTGGGTCCCTCCCTGGTTTTTGTAAGAATGTCTGGGCTATGAGCCCCTGGTATAGAGCCCTGATTCACAGCTGTAGAGAGAGAGTTGGCCTCTGCTCTGAATCATGTAAACCCCCCCCCCTTCTCATGGATATTGCTGGCATATTGTAAAGAATAGGCTCCGCCGTTTCCTAGTTAGTGAGGGGTAAGGCACAAACCTCTGTAACTTCAGGGCAACCCTTAGCTTAGGGGATTCCAGGTTCCTGTTGCCTCTAGGGACCCGAGTCTGATGGTGGAAGGCCTTCTGAAAACCTGTGCTCCTAGAGTGTTGAACCCAGGGGAAGTCTCCTTCAGGGACAGAGCTGCCCATGGGGATCTGTGTGACCTTGTGGATAGTATGTATCTCCGTGTGTGTGTGTGTGTGTGTGTGTGTGTGTGTGTGTGTGTGTGATGTGGCCATGGAGTCTATGTGTCCTTCTGATCAGCTGTCACTTGAGACCAGCTATTGGATCCCAGTTTGGAAGCTGGCTTTGAAGAGTAGTGGGTAAAGTAAGGGCATTTGGGTACAGTCTGCCACATGTGGCCACATGTGGGTGAGGTGAGAACTGAGGCTGAGTGTGGTGTCATATGTCTGTGGTGTGACAAACCTTTCCTGGGGAGACACGACATACCTATCTCCTCACCCCAGATAGGGAGCCTATGACAGATACCACCAAAGTCCAGCTTGGTGAACCAATAAGTTGTATTGGAGTTACAGGAATTTATTACGGGAATATGGGAGAGTTTATTTACAGGAGCAGAAGTGACCCAAACACAGCTGCCTCACCAAAGCCTACCTCAGCACAGGTGACAGCTCACAAAGCTGGGACCCTGCAGCACAACCATACAGCCTGCAGGCAGCTCAACAGTTTAGAGTGTCCTTTCCAGGAACCGTAGAAAAGCTTGCGTTGTGATGCAAACAGGCCCTGGAGACTAATGGCTAGTTCCCAAGTAGGTGGTATATGGTTTTGTTTGTGGAGGCCACCTGACCGTATTGTAGACCTGCATCCTTAGAACCTGGCTGGCTGAGAGCTAAATGACGCCTCTGCCAAGATGCAGTCAGGTGTGGGAGGTAGGGGAGACATGGAGGAGAGGGTGGTAATATTAATTAAAGCACTGCTTGGCCCATGAGCTCTAACTTCTTTTTTTAAAATTTTTTTATTACTTAAAAAAATACCAATCCAAATTCCCACTTCCTCCTCTCCTTCCCCTCCCTTCCCACTCCCTCTACACACCCTCCCTCCATCCCCCTCCAATCTTAAGAGAGGACAAGGCACCCTGACCTGTTGAAAGTCCAAGGCCCATTACAGTAGGAAGGATAGTCCTTGGAGTTTCCATGTCATTTGTGGATCAAGAAACTGAAAGGAAGCAGATTTCAGAGGCTGTTCCTATTGTCCACAGATCTACCTGTCTACTGTTTAGAAGGTTTCTGTGTGTGGCACCCGAAACTCTCTGGTCCAGGGATGCCCACCTTTCTCTATCACTAGCAAGTGATGCATGCTGTGGGTCTCCAGGGGGTCCTAGACTGATCTCACCTCCTATACTGGTGGGTAGAAGTCAGGTTACCCATTGAGTAGCATGACAGATGGCTCTGAGGCAGATAGTTTGTCTCCAAGGCCTGTACTGGATAGGTTGAGGGTGAGTCAGAGGTGCCACAGTTGAGAAGAGCAGAGGTCTGGCATCTGGGAAGGGGTGTGGTGCACACATCCTTACAAGTAGCTTTGCTTCTTGCCTCTCTGCCTAGGTGTCTCAGACTGGGCAGGGTTTACCACTAGAGCATCTAGGTGGGCCAGATTGGAAGAACTGTACAAGTTTTCTAATACTCCCAGGACCACAGAGTGTTTGCCACTTCTGGGAGTAACCCTTGTTGCACAGGGCTCAGCCACCAGCAGGAGCTAGTCCACCCCTGTTCTCTGGGCTCTGCAGGAAGATGCCGTGACTACTGTTTCTCGCTGAATCATGTTGGGATCTATGAGAGTTGTGGCCTTAGACTTTCACAGCCTTTCTTTCCAGTAAAGGTTGGGGAAGGATGGTGGGACCAGGTGCTTGGGTAAAAAGATTTGATAATTTGAGTCATTCCCCGTAAAGTGTTGTTTGTCCTGGCAGCTCACCAGAGCCTGACAGCCACACTGGGAAAGGGAATTGGAATATTCCACTGGAGAAGGGAAGTAGAACATTCTGGAGACTGTTTTCTCCAGGCAGCAAACCTCCTTTGTTTTGATGTGAGAGTCCCCCTGTATGATATGAATATATTTTATTACTATTGGTTAACAAAGAAGCTGCTTTGGCCTATGGCAGGGCAGACTATAGCTAGGTGGGAAAACTAAACTGAATGTAAGAAGAAAGAAGGCAGAGTCAGACAGATGTCATGTAGTTGCCCAAGAAGCAAGATGTGAGGTAACAAACCATGAGCCTCATGGTAAAATATAAAATAATAGAAATGGGTTAATTTAAGATGTGAGAGCTAAGTAGGAATATGCCTGAGACATTGGCCAAACAGTATTGTAATTAATGAAGTTTTTGTGTGATTATTCTGGTGTGGGTGGCCGGGAAACAAAAGTGTGGTCTCCATTTACACTGGTCCTATTTGTTAAAATTACCCAAGCTTGGCTTGGGTGATTTAGCAGCAGATAAGGTGACATCTTTGATGTTCAAATGGGCTCTGTACCTTCTTTGATAGTTGGGGCAACTGGATCACAAGATTCTTTTACACTGGCACCTGCGACCATGTCTAGTAGGCCATCTTGGTGGAGACCTCTTGATTCGAAGAGCTGATTGAGACACTCAGGTAGTGGAAGAAGTGGAGTTGGAGGACTTGAGAGGATACCTGGGGGACCAGGTTCTAGGCAAAAACCTTAGGTTCTGTCCTCCATCTAAGGGTAGAATAGACAAAGGCCTGGGGTTGTCTGGGGGTGGAAGATGGTGTCCAGGTAGGGATGTGTGGGAGTCATGGGAAATATGCCCCCTCATATCCATGTTCTTTTTGGGGGGTTGCAGATTTTAAGACAGGGTTTCTCTATGTAACAGTCCTGACTGTCCTGGAACTTGCTTTGTAGACCAGGCTAGCCTCCAGATTCACCTGCCTCTGCCTCTCATGTGCTGGGATTAAAGGTGTGTGCATCACCATACCCAGTCATATGCATGCTTAGTTCCTAGAACCTGCATGGTGGAAGATAAGAAATGACTCATGCAGAGTGTCCCCTGACCCTCACTTGCATGACACAGCGTGCATGCATACATATGTACAATAAATACCTAAATGTAGTGAAAAGTTTAAAGGAAAAAGAAATGTCTCCTGTCATTGCAGCTGGAAGCTGGTTTGTGACCTGGAGCCAGGCACCAGATGATCTTATGTCATGGATCTATTCAGAGAGAAGTCCTGGTAAAACAGTGATGGTCTGTGAAGCTGGCAGAAGGCTTGCAAAGGTTTTAGACATGCGTACATCTATCTTGAGGGCAGGAGAATTCACGGTGCAGAAGTGTTCTGTTTGTTTCTTTGTTGATACAGGGTTTCTCTGTGTAACCCTGGCTGTCCTGGCACTCACGCTGTAGACCAGGCTGGCCTCGAACTCAGATATCTGCCTGCCTCTGCCTTCTGAGTGCTGGGATTTAAAGGTGTGCTCTGCTCACAGTGGTAAGTTTAAGTCAATGCTCTGAGAAAGAAGGAAAGAGTTCCTTTTGCTTTCTGCACACAAAAATCAAGATTTATTTTAAAACACCGAAGTTCCTATTTGTCCTCATGTAGAGGACCAGGCTGGGTCTCAGGTCTTACACTATAACTTGTGTGGGCCCCCAGCTCAGGCAGGGAGGGCGTGTGAAGGGTTATGAGCTGTGTTGAGGCAGGAGCAGGTGGTAGGCTTGGAGCCCTCTTCAGCTTGTGATTTGGGAGCCCTGGACTGTGGACTGTCCCTGTAAAGGTGCATTCCTAGCAAACTCCAAGACAGATGGTTAGTGGGCTCTGAAAGTTTATGAATCCGAGAGGAGGCCAGTGAAAGGCAGCATGTTTGAGGAAGGATTTTTACGTGGAGGACCAAAGTGATGGCTGGGGGAGAACAGAAGGTGAGCTATTGTTATCTGGCTGGGTTCCTCACCGTTCTTATCAAGTGGAAGTCATACTGTCACTATATAACGTTATATACCCATATAACATACTCTTATTATACCCTAACTATATAAGGCTGTAAACGGTTCACTACCATGCAGCCAACTCCTCAGGGAGTGGTAACCACAATGACTCAAAAGCTTTTAACTTGAGGTGGTGCCTACGCTGGGCTTGGGAAGACCCTCTAACTCATGAGGAATCTTCATTAGAGACTCCACAGCCTCATTGCTCCTTTCTGTTTTCCCTCTGTCTCGGTGTCAACCCTGCTCATCTGGCAGAAAGAGGACCCCAAAATTGAGGACATTTGGCCAATTTTGGCCCAGTGTGGTTGTGATATCTGTCTAGTTTCCTCCTCAGATTAGCTCCTAAGCTCTTTGTCTATACAGACTTCCTGGGAGTGTTGGAGACATGGCTGATACCCAGAAGAGGTGACATGTCCCATCCTGGCTAGGGTAGAGCTTTGAATAGCACAGTGATGTGGGCATTGGGTAGTGGGGCTGCCCTGGGGTCCTAAGGGGGTTTTTGTGCTCTTCAGTACAGGTAGAGTAGATAATGTCATCATGGAATGCCCACATTTATCATGGCTTGTGTCTTTGGGAGCCCCACTGAGGGTGTGGAAGACAGGAGACAAATAATTTTGACTGGAAGAAGCTCAGTTAATGGCTAGAGTCCTTGAATCAGACATGTAGGTGTAGCCTCAGGAGGGTTTCTGTCGTATGTGGAGCCCCAGCTTTATCTATGCAGAAGACCTGGAAGATCTGGCCCTCTTGGAGCCACAAGCATCCTTAGCCCTCAGACTATGATTCCTAAGGACTATTTCCTGCCAGACATGCCCAGTGCTCCTTGAAGAGATATGGTTGACTCTAGGCCTGGAATAGGAAAGTTGAAGATGAGCTTGGTAGGTTGGCGAAGAAGCTGATAAAGACCAGAGAAAGGCAGTCAATAGCAGGCAGGATAGATATTTCAACAAAAGCCTTTTAACTGCAACCCGGATGATCTTGCATCCCCGTATGCAGCTAGGACACAGAAGGACTCACCTGGGAGACAGAGGCTTATGGCAGTGGGTACTGTTGAGAGAGAGAGAGAAAGAGAGAGAGAGAGAGAGAGAGAGAGAGAGAGAGAGAGAGAGAGAGAGACAAGGTGGGCAAGGCCCACCTTTTAAAGGGAACGTAGTGAATGTGCACAGGAGATGCTCTTAGTGGCTGCAGATGAGGACGTATCCTGTCACGATCCCTAGGACAGGCCAGGACAGATGCCCGAATTCTAGCAGGTACAGTGAGGTGGGGTGGGGTGGGGAACACTTACTTGTCTCAGAGTACCAGGAAGAAGCTTCCCAACTGCCTTTCCACACCCGTTTCGAGCTTTGGCCACTGTGACACATCAACCCGGGACATATACAGCAGGGGCCACTATTGTACATACCCCAGAAAAGATACACAGCCTAAAGCCTCCAATTGGAGCCCGCAAGGATGTGTGCCATCTGTTCCCACTGCTACGGTCTTAAATGTCCTGGTAGGAAGAGATCAGAGAACAGCTGGTACCCAGGCAGCTCAAGCAGTGAGCCCTTAGAAGGGGAACCTGGGTAAGTGCTTTGTCTACAATGGCAGCAAGAGCTAGCAAATCTAACTAGATGTAAGAGAAACGTAAGACAGAGGAGATTCATGTTGACAATATGATTAGAGGAACTATGTCCTGGGGGATGAGACCTACCACCTCCCTGGTCAGGTAGGCAACACCTGAAGCACTAAAGCCCTGGTTCTTCACATCCATGCCAACAGTTCCTTTCTGGCCTGTGAAATGTATGACCTCGCTAGGTCCTGCCATGTGTGCAAACTCAGCCTGGACCGGTCATTCTTCGGTGACCCGGGGAATGCCTGGGAACGAGAAAATAAAGAAGGCAGGAAAGCTGGAAGCACAAGATCTTCCATAACCTGATGGATAATGACAAGCAAGTTTATTAAGAAGTATAGCCTCTTACATGTTGTTTGAAGGGGGAAATTGGACAGAGTCAGCAAAAGGCTATCGTACCACAGGATAACACCAGCAAGAAGATATCAGCAATGTTGTACAAAGGGAACATAGGGTATCTCAAGTACACCAAGTTGTTGTCGATTTTTTTTTTTACTCTTTGCTCTTTGGGGGCCTGCCACCCACCTCCCAAATTAACACACACGAGGCTTATCATTACTTATAAATGCCTGGCCTTGGCTTGGCTTGTTTCTAGCTGCCGGCTTCTCCAGCAGCTAGGGCTGAGGCAGAGCTAGTCCTGCCGGTCTTTCCCTGGGGCTGAGCGAGATGGTGAGTGTCAAACAACCCAGACCTCCCCCCTGGCCACCGAGGAGAAACACACACTGAGCCCAGGAGTCTGTCGAAGCAGGATTTTAAACTTTATTGCATCAGGGCAGGAACTTATATAAGGCTGAGGTAGTGGGCTGGAGTCTTGGGATGGGGTGAGGTGGAGTGAGGTATAAGGGCCAATAATATCCTTCCACTTCAGCGGTGGCTGGGCAGAGGTGGGCCTAGGTCAGACTGTGCTGAGTTAGGCTCAGGAAGTTAAACTGGGCCTCACCAAATTCAAGTTAGGCTTAGGAAGTTACACTGGGCTTCATGAAGTCAATATCTAGCCAGCTTTCCTTAACTTAAATAATCTCATCTACCTTTTACCTTGGGGCTTTCTCTCTCTCTCTCTCTCTCTCTCTCTCTCTCTCTCTCTCTCTCTTTCTTTCTTTCTGTATATCTTACTTGCACTCTTAGTCTATGTCTGGCTGAGTGGCCGGCCCCTTCTTTTCTCAAACCTTGACCACTCCCACTCCCCCTCTATTTATTCTGTCTGCCAGCCTCACCTATCCTTTCTCCTGCCTCATTATTGACTGTTCATCTCTTTATTAGACCATCAGATGTTTTAGACAGGCACAGTAACAGAGCATCACAGAGTTAAACAAATACAACATAAAAGAAGGCAACACGCCTTTGTATCATCAAACAAATGTTCCACAGCTTAAACAAATGTAACAGATCCACGCTCAGTGGCACTGAGACTGGTAACCATAGCCCTTTTAGGAGGAGAAAAATTAAGTTCTCAGGATCTGAAGCTACAGCTCCCGGCAAGGTCCTGACCTCAGGTCATTACTGACCTTTACAAGTATGTTTAGACAATGACTCTTTCCCACGCCTCAGGGTTTCAGGGGAAGTCCCAGACTAACCTGGCCCTTAAAACTTAACTTCCTCCTCCTCTTCAAAACACCTAAAAATTAGGATCTACAGCTGAACCTCAAGCCACAGGGTATTAGTGGGTTTTCACATAGAGCTGAGGAGTGGGTGATGTTCCAGGGTTCCTCCCTGCCAGCTACCATGGGTCTGCTCTCTAAGAATGCATGGCAGAGAGGTCATCAGGCAGGGTCCCCCTGGGAACGGTGACCGAGTACATCGTATAGCCTTTTAGACTGAGCATCTGAGAGTCATATAGTCATCAACAAAGCTCAGGGACCACGCCCAGGCAGGTACTAGATACAGCTCTCGGAGAACTGGAATCCTAACCCACTCCATCTGTTGCCCACTTAGACTGTGGGCGCCATCTGTTTTATGTCATGTGGTGTATGAGGCACAGCCATCTCAGGAGAGCGCCACACGCTCCGGGTAACTGTCCATGTGTCCTACCAGAGCTTGTCAGAGAGTGCAAAAATCCCATCACGATCCTGTTTCTAGGAAAAGGAGGAGCCAGTGGGATGCTTGGGAACCTGGGGAGCAGGTGCCTCCTCACAGAGCAAACACAGAGAGTCAGTGTGCTCACTAGAAAACCAGACCCAGACATTGAGAGGTGAATACACATCCTAGAAACAACCCCAAACCAAGATCTCCAAGGATAGGAAGACATGGTTTTCTAATACTCTACTGCATGTCCAGGGATGTCCTGGGCTAGGGTGGCTGTGCTTCAAGCAGTAGCTCTGTGTCCTGGGTTGACAGCGCCTAAGAATTAGGACCCAGCAGAGGCCTGCCCTCCAGGCAGCTCTGGCACCTGAGTAAGCTTTTCACCGTGACTTGGCTTGAGGCACAATCAGCGGCTTCCTCCAGCTTCTACTTCCGCTTTAGAGGGTGGAATGCCAGCACACTCCCTCTCTGTCTCAAGGTGTCCCCTTGCCAGCCAGCTGCCTGATGTAGCTTCTCCCTACGCAGGGAGGCTTAAGCAAGAACAGTCCTTCTGGTGCTTTGGAAGCTAGAGACCTTGAGAAGGAAATGTGTGTGTGTGTGTGTGTGTGTGTGTGTTTCCTGGGCTTGAAGACAGCACCTCTTTTTGTCCTCACAGGATAGGGTTGGGTTGGGGAGAGGAGGCAAGCTCTGTGCCTGTCTTCTCATCAGGACACCAATTCCGATGTTCCCATGAGTGTTCTTAAAAGGGTACTAAAACTGCTTTCCTATTGGGGGCTGGGGCCTTAGCCTGGGGCCCAGTCCATACATCTACCCTGCAATCACCCATTTGCAGCTCAAGGACCTGGGGGGCCCGAGAAGCCCCCAAGCCCTAGGTGATCAGAGATGTGCATGCCTGGGTACCCTGCTCGGGGCTTGCGGGTTGTTACAGGGTTCCTTGTGGAGCAGTGGGTGGGGCTGCGTATCCAAGCGACACTGAGCTGCTACTGCCCACAGGTCCTTCCATGTGGCACTCTTCTTCCTGGTGCTGGTCGTGCTCCTGATGGCGGGCTTCCTGCAGGTGGACATCGAAATGTTTACGCCGTAAGTTCTGCGCAGGTGCCTTATGCTCTGAGAGGCTGCGCTCTTCCCCTGCAGCTCCAAGAGCGTTGCCAACACCCCATCCTTCCTACTTTAAGAACACTCACGTTCTCGCTGAGCCTCGGAGTCCTCTCTGGGAGAAAGTGCTGAGCTATGCTTGTCCTGGGCCTGTATCCTATGATGGCATGCCTGCTTGGAAGCCTTCTGAGGCGGCTCTGGGGAGCAGGCGTGGCCTAGCCAGCCGGGCCTGGGAAGGGAACTGAGCAGAGCTGGGTCTACAGTGGGAGCCGTGGGAAGGCCACCTCCCAGTCTACAAAACGGCTTGGCTTCTAGCATGGCTTTCGGGTGGGGAGGACACAACTGTATTCCTTTGTCACTAGGCCCCAAAGCACTCTCTCCCCTGCCTGCCAGGGCTACCCCATTCAGAGGGTGGCCACTATGCCTACTTGCACAACCAACTGCCTCCCAGGCCAGGATTCCGGGAGGGTCTTATTTTCCTGGCCTTCATGCATCCTCCGGTTGGATTTGTATGACAAGGGGTAAATTGTCCTCTGAAGAAACACACTGTCCCAAGATCCACTGGATCCTGCTCCTCACCATCCTTGTCTATCTTATTGGCCTACATTAGCAGCAGAAACTGTGGACTGGAGAGACACCTCAAAGAGCAGTGGCTTCTTTTTCCAGAAGATTAGGGTTCAGTTCCCGGCACCCACGTGACAGTTCATGACTGTCTGTAACTCAAGTTCCAGTGGATCTGGCTCCCTCACACAGACATACATGCAGGCCAAACACCAATGCACATTAGAAAAATAAATAAATAAAAGACAAGAAGGTGCCTGGGGACCCAGGCCATCTGGGTGTATCCTGGCATTTGTTAGGCTGGTTATCTTGTCTGAAGTCATTGGGCCACTGCCACACAGGGTGCCCTGGGAGACCGACAGCAGGTTTGGGGGCTTGGGGTCTTAGGTATGAGTGTATAGCTTGTATGAGAATAGAAAGTACAGAAAGAACAGCTATTGTTGAGGGCATCTTGCTGCAAGAGGAAAATCATATCTGTCACAGAAAATCCCCCCGGACCTCAAGATTGCAGAGTGGTGGCACTGGGGTGGGGACACAGCACTGGAAGAAAGCAAGAGGAGAGCCGGGCAGTGGTGGCGCACGCCTTTAATCCCAGCACTCGGGAGGCAGAGGCAGGTGGATCTCTGTGAGTTCGAGGCCAGCCTGGTCTAGAGAGCTAGTTCCAGGATAGGAACCAAAAAAGCTATGGAGAACCCTGTCTCGAAAAATC
>NW_026068130.1:324261-333087 GCF_014885135.2 Alexandromys fortis | reverse complement strand
AAAAAAAAAAAAAAAAAAAAAAAAAAAAAAAAAAAAAAAAAAAAAAAAAGAAAGCAAGAGGAGACAATGTAGGGATCCCATGTTGAGAGGTGCTACTTGGGGGATGCTGTTGGGGGTCTGTGGCCCCTTTAATGATGGTGGCCTACACCGTCTCTCCTAGTCTGCTCAGGATCAAGGCCCAGGACTCCTTCAGGGACTCTACACCGGTCACCAACATCATGTTCCTCAAGACGCATAAGACAGCCAGCAGTACCATGCTCAACATTCTTTACCGCTTTTCGGAATCTCACAACCTGACCGTGGCGCTGCCCAAGGACTCTATGTTCCATCTGGGTTACCCCTGGCTTTTCGTGGCACGCTACGTGGAGGGCATGGAGCAGAATGGCCCACTGGATCATCACTTCAACGTCATGTGTAACCACTTGCGGTTCAACTTTCCTGAGGTGGGAAACGTGGAGGCGGGAGAACGGGTGGGCTGGAGGTTGCCTCGCCTGCAGTTTTGGTTGTGTGTGACCGTGGTGCTTGCAGGGGTGGAGGTGGGGTGGAGTGGGGGTGTAGAGTCAGTGGAGGAGTCGTCGGAAGTTGTAGGGGTGGAGAGGCCTGCCTGCAGACCCTGCCAAGGCCTTTCTCTTCAAGCCGCCAGTGGCCTGTAATTGCTCTTGGCATGAGATGTGTAGCCCCAACTCTGTCTTCTTGAGGGCATCTCAACCCTCTCTCATATCCCCGAATTTCTGGTTCTGGAAGAACACACTGGGCTTTTGTTGCCCCTGAACTGTCTGTTGCACCTGCTCCTGCGGTGTGCGAAGGAGTTGGGACAGGTGGGAGTTGGGAACTTTGTGTAGTCCATCTAACACAGGACTCTTGGGGTACCACTTCCTCCTTTTCCAAATAGGTGCAGAAAGTCATGCCCAATGACACTTTCTACTTGTCCATCCTACGAAACCCAGTTTCCCAGCTGGAGTCTTCCTTCATCTACTATAAGAGATATTCGCCTGCCTTCCGGAAAGTCAAGACCTTGGACCAATTCCTGGCAGATCCGTGGAAGTACTACAACGTCAGCACGGGCCTGAAAAATGCCTATGCGAGAAACAACATGTGGTTTGACTTTGGCTTCGACAACAATGCTCAGCCTGAAGAGGGCTACGTTCGCAGGTGCCTCTCGGAGGTGGAGCGCCAGTTCCAGCTGGTGCTCATTGCGGACTACTTTGATGAGTCCATGGTGCTGCTGCGCAGGCGGCTGCGCTGGCAGCTGGATGACGTGGTGTCGTTCAAGCTGAACCTACGCAGTCAGCGTACGATCTCGCGCCTGACGCCAGAGAGCCAGGAGCGTGCCAAGCGCTGGTGCGAGCTGGACTGGCAGCTCTACCAGCACTTCAACCGCACGTTTTGGGCTCAGCTGTACGCGGAGGTAAGCCCCCGCCAGCTCAGAGAAGAGCTGGCGCAGCTGCGGGCGAGGCGTCGCGAGCTCACCACCCTGTGTCTTCAGGACCCGGAGCCCAAGAACACGACGCAGATAAAAGATCAGAATATGCTCCCCTATCAGTCCGGAGATGCTGAAATTCTGGGCTACAATCTTAGGCAGGGTCTGGACAATGCTACACTGCACATCTGTCAGAGGATGGCGATGCCAGAGCTCCAATACATGGCCCACTTGTACTCGCTGCAGTTTCCCGACAAGCCTCCCAAGGGCATACCGTTGCCGAAAAAGTAGGGGTTTGGCTAAGTGACCCTTTCTCCCCAGGCTTCCCGGGGAGCCTTAAACTTGCCAGCCTACCTTTCCCAAGGGAAGAACAGGGTGAAACCTCTGTGTAGAGATCCGCCTATCCCCAGCTCTGGGGAGAGGGCCCAACACCTAAGACGACAGGCACAGCTGGACTCTAGCTGAACCCAACCATTGTAGAGACACGTCCTGGACAGGCCAGAATGCCTTTAATTATCTGTCCGCAGGAGTCAGTCTAAACGGGCCATCAGGTGAACATCAGCCTTGGGGAGCACAAGGGCTTAGGCAATGGCCTGGCGACCCATGAAGAGACTCAGAAAGGCTCCCTGGGAGTTTCTAGCCCCACAGATTCAGCACTGGACCCAGAGCCAGGCTTGCATAGAGCGCGCAGGCAGCAGCTCAAAGGTGGGCCCAGGGGAGATGGGTGAACAGGTGGCCTCCCATCTTTGGCTTTCTGAAGAACGGTGTAGACTGAGAGACGTGAAGGTTGCTGGTTAGCTGAACACAGGTGGGTCCACCTTATAGCAGCGTCCCACTGGACAATCCCGAAGGAGAACGTGCCAGACTTGACAACGGTGCTCAGAGGGTCCCAGGGACCTTTGGTTGCCTTGGAAACCACGACGTGTATAGTCTCAAGGACTTTTTTTTTTTTTTTTTTTTGGTGCCTCTCTTTGTCATTTGTCGGGAGATACTAAGTCCCCAGCCCCCAGTTCTTGCAGGATGAGAAACCTGGTTACGTGGGGTGCCTAACACCAGGTAGCCTAGGGAAAGCAAGGTGCCCGGTGTCTTGGGAAAGCTGCCACTGTCACATGCTCAGCCTACAGCTTCAGCTTGAGTTTTATTTGTTGAGCCTGAGTGGAGGCTTTTCTTCTGTGTTGGAGCCTCCAGCTCGGGGCAAGAGGGCCTGTGCTCCTTTGGACAGCAATTTAATAGGGGCACTTTAAGAAAAGTAATTGTCAGTGAGTTTAGAGATGGTACAACGAATTTATCAATCCAAAAGAACATTGTACATTGAAAAATGACTTTCCCAAAGCGAACAGAGTTAGTCAAGAATGCCATGGTGGCCCTGGCCTTTAATCCCAACATTGGGGAGGCAAACAAAGGCAAGCAGATTTCTGTGTTCAAGATCATCCTGGACAACATAGTGAGTTCCAGGACATCCAGGGCTACAGAACAAGATCCTGTCTCAAAACAGAACAAAACAGAAAGCCACAAACAAACCAAAGACCCAACCAATCAAACAAAAGCGAAACCAAGCTTCTGAATTTGGATGAAATTACTCTTAATAAACTTGTGTTCTCTAGAAGAGCAGGAAGTGCTCTTAGCCTCCGAGACATTTCTCTGGTTCCTTAATTAGAACTTTACATTCTTAGTAGACTTAATTCTTTTTCTTTTTCTCAGTTGTGGAGACTGATCCCAGATCTCTAGTGTGCTAGGCAAGTGATTTAACAGTGAGCCACGTCCCCAGCCCTGAACCCTTAATTTCAAGAAAGACTCAGGAAGAAAGAGCATTCAGTTGTTTCTTTCATTCATATACATGTATATGTATGTATATACGTGACAATTGAATATATGGGACAACCTTCAATTGTCATATATATATGTGTATATATATATGCATGTGTGTGAGCAATTCATGAAAATATTTTGTTTCTTTGAAAACATGCTTTCTCTCAGGAAAAATGTTCTTTATGTAGAATAGGATATATTTGTTGGCAGACACACACACACACACACACACACAGACACAGTATTTTCTTAGACTATAAAAAGCCAAGAGTACTTGAATTACAGTCAGCCACTGATGTTTTATTGTTTTGTACTTAGGAATGATTCATGAGTTTTTATGACTTAATTTAAAATTTTTATAAACATGGATCCCATTTTACTCATACACTATTTTTTACAACTATACCTAAATTAGAGTAGGAGTGATTCATGGGTTTCTATGACTTAATTTAAAATTTTTATAAACAGGGGGCTGGAGAGATGGCTCAGTGGTTAAGACCACTGCCTGCTCTTCCAAAGGTCCTGAGTTCGAGTCCCGGCAACCACATGGTGGCTCACAACCATCTGTAATGGGGTCTGGTGCCCTCTTCTGGCCTGCAGGCATACAGACAGACAGAATATTGTATACATAATAAATAAATAAATATTTAAAAAAAATTTTATAAACATGGATCCCATTTCATTCATACATTTTTTACAACTATACCTAGAATAGACATAAAAATTAAGTTATCAGTTAAGCAAAGTAATATTTATTTCGTATTAAAGACTCTACCCAAAGTCTAATCATTGTCTCAATACACAGGAAGCAATAATGGGCACTGTCCTGCACTCTAATCTATATTTATTCTTTTCACACAAAAACACAATTCTCACCTCAAGGGGATAAGAGATAGTTTATTCTGGAGCCAAAGGCGAGTGAGTGATCATGACCCAGGAACACCAATTCAGGTTACCTTGAACTCCTATTCCTACCTGAAACAGTTTGATGAAGTTTTCATTGTACCAGAACAAAGAAAGTCATAAATTAAGACACATAAAAAATATATCGGTGGAAATGCTAGGCAGACGGGTCTCAGGAAAATGAGGAAATCCCTGCTATAGGCCTCAGGTCCCTGACTGATGACATTCTGAGCCTTCAGGTGGTGGAAACCAGGGTCTGTTTTACTATATTCTCAGAGGTTTATGTCAGGGCCCATAGCTGTGAGTCCATTCCACCTTGCCTAAAGGTCAGAGTTCAAACTTGTTTTCCTTCCTTCCTTCCTTCCTTCCTTCCTTCCTTCCTTCCTTTCTTTCTTTCTTTCTTTCTTTCTTTCTTTCTTTTTTGGTTTTTTGAGACAGGGTTTCTCTGTGGCTTTGGTTCCTGTCCTGGCACTAGCTCTTGTAGACCAGACTGGTCTCGAACTCACAGAGATCCTCCTGTTTCTGCTTCCCGAGTGCTGGGATTAAAGGTGTGTGCCACCACTGCCCTGGCTCTGTTTTGCTCTTTCAAAAGTTGTTGTTGACAACAAGTGGCTACAAGACAAGAGGCCCTGACCTAGAATGGCTAATTAGTAATTTAAGTATGAGGGGTAACAGCTCCATCTTGGCCAAAGGTCAGTGATGCTCTGTTTACGAAGTCTGTTGCCTCCCCCTTCCCTTTTGGAGTTGGAGTATACAAAGACACGTGGGGTTCAGTATTCACTTACTTTTCCTCCTGATGGTGTTCTATGTTTCATCTCTTATTTTTCTCTTATCTCTGTTCCCTTCTGCTTAATAATTATTATAATCCTCATGCTCCTATCCTGGAGCGTGTGAATCCAGTCGAGGCTGGTCCTCGACAGCTGTTCCCATTAGTCACAGATGCTAGGTCAGACACTGGCGGGCAAGAAGTGGATAAGGGGCTTGGCTGTGCTGGCTAGTTTATGTCAGTTTGACACAAGTTTGGATAGTTTATGTCATCTGAGAGGATGGAGCCTCAACTGAGAAAATGCCTCCATGAGATCAGGCTGTAGGGAAGACTGTATTTTCTTAACTAGTGACTGATGGGGGAGGGTCCAACCCAGCAGGGGATGGGGCCATTCCTGGGCCCCTGGCCCTGGATCCCATAAGAAAGCAGACTGAGCAAGTCAGAAAGCAGCCCCCCTCCATGGCCTCTGCATCCATTTCTGGTCCAGCTTGTCATCTTTGCTTTGAGTTCTTGCTTTGCTTCCCTCAATTCAGGATGTGTGAGCCAAAGGAACCCTTTCCTCCTCAATTCTCTTGCTCATAGTGTTTCATTCCAGCAACCCTAGTGATCACAGGCGCTGGAGAGAACTCAGGAGAAGTTGCAGCATCCCAGCCTCTCCACGACTGAGATTCTAACCAGTTAATCAGCCTTGGAGGAGGTTTAATGTAGCTATGGTTCTTTCCAGAAACTTGTCCCAAGTCCCTCTGTTTATTAACTGTCCATTTTGTGTAACTAGGGGCCACATAGCTTTGTTGTCTCACATCCCTAGGATCTGATATAGCTGAGGCTGGATGAAGACACCGTCCCTCTGCCCCGAAAGAAACTCCAGAGAGGAAGCTATTGAAGAGAGCCCTTTGAAACTGTGATAGTGTAGATCTTCACAGCTGGTGGTTTCCCGCAGACAGTGGGGAAAGGGGTAGGCTACCAGGAGTGTGACCATGCTCCCGTGACTTATGGCTGTATGGGCAATACAAATTGGACTTGCTGTTTTGTTTTTTTTTGGGCTGGGGCACAAGGATGGAAGGAATGGGAATTGGGTGTAATCAGGTGCATTGTGTGAAATTCCCAAATAATTAATAAAAATATTATGTTGGGAAAATCCCTAGATTGAGTATATGTTTCCCTTGTATTTATTTATATTCTATAGACTATTTATACTTACAATATTGAAAAAAAAACTATCCTTTAATTTTAGGTTTTCTTTTGGCCAGTTTGATCTAGTTATAATTTCGTTGGAGTGGCTACCTCTAATTCTTCTTCTTCCCTTTTTTTTTTTTTTTTTTGGTGGGAGGGCACTGTCTTATTGTGTATCCCTGGTTGACCTAGAACTCACTGTGTAGACCAGATTGGCCTCAAATTCACATAGATCTACATGCCTCTGCCTTCCAGGTGCTGGGAGAAAGGAGTGTGCTACCATACCTGGCTTAAACTTAAATAAAAAAAAACAAAAAACAAAACTTAAATTCTTAAGAAAGATTGATTTCGGTATCTAAGTCATCAAAATTCTTAACTGTGGATACTGACATGAAAAGATTTTAAGTCTTATGATTGTACAAAGGTTTTAGTTTGGAAAAGTAAATGAAAAGTCACAGGAGGAATTGGGCAGCAATATAGTGTCCTTCTAAAAAATTCTAACACAATTATCTTTGCTTGTGACCTTCATTATTACTAAGAACTGTGATAGAAAAAGAGATCAGCCCTGCTAGAAATCAGAATTTGTTATAGGCCTTGTAGATGTAATCCTTTTTTGTTTGGTTGTTTTTTTTTTTTTTTTTTTTTTGAGACAGAGTCTCTCTGTGTAGCCCTGGCTGTCCTGGAACTTGCTCTGTAGACCAGGTTAGCCTTGAACTCACAGAGATCTGCCTGCCTCCATTCTGTACCTCTGACTCCCTCGGTCTCACTGGCGAACCACGCCCCTGCCAGATTCTAAAACAGAGTTCCTATCTCTGCCTAGAAGTCCTGCCTAGTCTCTCCTGCCTAGCTGTTGGCCATTCAGCTGTTTATTAAACCAATCAGAAGGCGCCCCAGTCAGATGAGGCAAAACAGAGACTGCCGCGCCAGCGCGGGCTGGAACCAAGAGTCTCGGCGGAGGGTGTCCAGGTTGAATGAATACACAGAGCACGAGCTTGAGGTGGAACAGCTTTTTTTTTTTTTATTGTCTGCTGGGCTGGTTTTATACCATGGCACCAAATGAGGAGGGGGCTGCGAAGGGACTGTAACCTGACCCTGGCAGAGATCAAGGACTGGTCACCATGCACTTAAAATTCCTTCCTTCTCCGCTCCAGGAGCAGAGGGAATTTATTATGTTTTCCTTGCAGATAAGCACCTCAAATGGGGGCAGGGATATCAACTCGGGGGCTGCAGTTCCCACAAGAGACAGATATTCACAGGGTACAGAAAGATTTTCCCAGAACAGGTTCACCTTCCAGGGCTTCTGTTGGATGTGTTATTGTCCTTTTGTCAGCTATGGTAAAGCAGGAGACACAGCCCATAGTTTCCTCCAGCAGAATTTTGAGTTCTCTAACTCTTAGGGAGCTCTACTCAGGTAAAGAGCTAAATGGCCAATAGCTAGGCAGGAGAGGGATATGCAGGACTGCCAGGCAGAAAGAATAGGAGGAGAAATCTAGGCTTGAAAGAAAAGAGGGAGGAGAGAGAAAAGAAGGAGAGGTGGACACCAGGGTCCAGGCACCCAACCACACAGCCAGCCATGGAGTATGAAGGGAAGCATGATATACAGACTAAAGCAAGACAAAACGTTCAGAGGCAAAATGTAGTTAAAGGGAAATGGGATAATTTAAGTTAGAAAAGCTGGCTAGAAACAAGCCAGGCTGAAAGGCTGGACATTCATAAGTAAGAATAAGTCTCTGTGTAGTTATTTGGGAGCTGGGTGGCAGGCCCCCAAAGAGTAACAAAATAAAATAATAAAATGAAACAAAACAAACAATTACAGCATAGACTGAATGAAAATTCTATAAGAATTTCGGGTGAAAAGTTCACACCTTCGGCTGAACCTTCTGCTGATGAACAGATTAGGATCCTCAAGTGTGCGTAGACAGGTTCCAAAGTTGCGGCTTCAGTGCCTCGTCACTGTGTGTCTTGGCCGCTCTTTAGCTTCCTTGTGGCTCGTCTCTGTCTGACCTAAGAGCCTTGTGACTAACAGGTAAGGCCCTTTAGAATGTTTAAACAGACTCCCGTCTTTTCCCAGCGCAAAAGTATGTCATCAACTAGAAGCGACAGAAGAGATTGCTGCACTTTAACTTGCTTATCTAATGTCTCGATCAGTGTATTTGAAAAGTGCCATGATTTATGACTTTTTTTTGTACTGTCACCCTAAAAGTTTTATCAAGCTATCATCACATTGTAACATGCAGTGGGAGGTACCCTAAATCTGTGTGCTTCAGGTGTGGCCACTCATATTTGCCTCCAAAATAAACTAAGTCTTTTTTAAGAAGTTTTATTTTATGTTATGTGTATATGTGTCTGTAAACACACCCGTGTGCCTGGTGTCTGAGAAGGTCAGAAGAGGGCGTGGGATCCCCTTGAACTGGAGTTATACATGGTTGTGAACTGCCATGTGGGTTCTTGGAGTCCTCTGGAAGAGCAGCCAGGATTCTTAACTGCTGGCCCGTCTTTCCAGCCCCAGACTAGGTCATCTGAGGTGAAAATCGTGAGATTTGTATTGGCAATTCTGAAACCTGGACACGGGACCCTGAGAATTACCCACTTTTCACCCGAAAGACTCGCTAGATGAGAGCGAGGTACTGGCAACGCTGGTTTTCCAGGTGGATTTTGGTGAGTTCTTTCTGGGACTCAGAGCTCTCTTGATCCATTTTGTTGTTTGTTCTGAGCTGGTTGTTTAGGACCCTATTTGATAAATACCCCCCCCCCC
>NW_026068130.1:260887-323765 GCF_014885135.2 Alexandromys fortis | reverse complement strand
CCTCCTCTCCTCTCCTCTCCTCTCCTCTCCTCTCCTCTCCTCTCCTCTCCTCTCCTCTCCTCTCCTCTCCTCCTCTCCCCTCCCATCCCCTCCTCTTCCCTCTCCTCCCTTTCATTCCTCCTTCCCTGCCTTCATCCTGTGAACCAGCTGTTTGCGCTCAGCTACTGCCCCAGTAGTCCTGTTCCCACCATGATAATCATGGACTAACCTGAAACTGTAAGCAAGCCTACATACAGTCCAATACATTAAAACAAAAGTTGCCTTGGCCATAGTGTCTTTTCACAGCAAAAGAACAGTACCTATGAGATTATCTGTTTTGTTTATTTTCTTTGAAAGCATTTTTTTAAAATTTCAAACCATTCAGTTTTACCTTTGTTTCGTTATAGACTTCAGTAGACATGTTGTTTTGTTCTTGTGCAATCAGTACCCCACCCCAACCCTCTAGACACTTCTCCCATATCTAATCTAAAGAAAGAGGAGATGTTTGGAGAAAAACACATTATTTGGTATTCCGGCCAGTTTTATGTTAGATTCCTGTATGAGTCAACTCGCAAGTATTTAAAAAAAAATTGGAAAAATCTAACAAGATTCACTATTTCTATATTGACTTATTTTGTGTGCTCAACAAAACAGAAGTCTAGCAGTCCTCGGCAATAATAAAAAAATCATAACTGGGTAGCCTACTTGAATTAAGATTTGAAATCACGACGGGGTGCTCCAGAAAGTCGTTTTTGGATGGATTGTTCCAGGGTCAGGCTCCTTTCCTGTTGCAGCCACCTGCACCCAGCAGCCTTTTTCCCAGAGTTCTCCAGCTCTTGTTCTCTTTTGTCCCCGCTGCATTGGATCACTGGACCCTGCCAAGTCAAAGTATAGATGCCAGCTCTGAGGCGAACTCGTGCAGTGCACACCAAGGACTTGTGGAAGTAGCAGAGGATAGCAGAGATGCCCCTGCCCATGGGATGCTAATGAGTAAAATGGGGAAGCACAATGAGGTAGATGAAGAGGAAGAAGATGGGGGCGGGGGAGAGGACCGTGATGACGAGGAAAAGCTGAGGCAGCTACGGGCTAGTGGGCAGCCGAGGTGATCAAGAAGCAAAAGACCTATAGGATGACTAAATAGCGAAAAAGAAAATGTTAGATTTAAAAGGCCACTGTGACCTAGTCAACCCTCCATTGTGGGTCTCAGAATCTAAATGTCGTCACTTTTGATTAGAGGGGCCGACCCAACTGCCTGCCTGTAGGGGGCAGTGCTGCCCACAAATGATCAGTCTGTGAAACTTGCAACAGGGAGGGAAAAGAACCAAAACTTCCATTTTCTTTTTTCCTACAAATGTTTTAAAAACAGGGGATGGAGATATGGCTCAGAGCTTAAGAGCATTGCCTGCTCTTCCAAAGGTCCTGAGTTCAATTCCCAGCAACCACATGGTGGCTCACAACCATCTGCAGGCATACACACAGACAGAATATTGTATACATAATAAATAAATATTAAAAAAAAACTTAAAAGGAATTAAATTATATATTTTTGTACGTATTGTTAGGCACCAGCCACTTTCAATGATAATAGGTAACTGACCCAACCTTAGGAGCATTCTAAGTTCGTTCTCCTTTTTCCTTTGGCTTTCTGAGACACGGTCTCTCTCCGTGGCAAAGACTGTCCTGGAACTCACTGTGTAGACCAGGTTGGCCTCAACCTCACAACGATCTGCATGTCTTTCCTTCCAAGTGCTGGGATTAAAGGCGTGAGCCACCCGTGGCAGGCTCTATGTCCTGCTTCTGATTTTACTTGTGGCATAACCACGTTCATTATAATATCAAAGGAGAAAAAAAAACACCTTGAAGAAAAGAAAGCAAAACAGCAACAATGAAATCACTTTCTGAGCATTCCAGTAACGATTTCTGGTTCCCGTCCTGTATACAAGTAGTTTATTTGTAAGAAATGGTGGAAAAAGGCAAACATGAAAACTTTCTTTTTTGTATATGAAGTTATTGTTTATTTTTTAGTTTATTTGATGTATGTGTGAAACAATTTCCAATAGGAAACTATAGTTATTCTTTCTTTTAAAAGTATTTGTTTATTTTTATTTATGTGTATGAGTTTTTCGTGTGTGTGTGTGTATGCACACACATGTGCACTTGCGTGCACTGCGTAGGTGTCTGGTGCTCACAGAGGCTAGAAGAGGGTGCTAAATGCCCTAGACACAGAGTTATAGATGGCTGGGAACTGACATGTGGGTGCTGGGAACTGAACCTGGGTCCTTTGCAAGAGCGGTAAGTGAATTTAACCCCGGGTCTTATTTCTCCAGATTCAACAAACCAGACTTTTATTTTGGTGGAAAAAAGAAAACCACCAAAATGATAGAATTGGTAATTTGCAAGAATTAATAGGAGCTTTAAAAACTACATGTACTTTAAGAGACATTAAAAATAAATAAAAAGTTAATAAAATATTAAAAAGTATTTAGAGGCTGTGTCAGAACTAAAGATAATTACTGATCACTTCTTTCTTTAACTTTGCTTCTCTCCTCTTAATCTCTAAGAGATAAATTCTCTATATAAAATTATTAGTGGGCTGGAGAGATGGCTCAGCGGTTAAGAGCTTTGCCTGCTCTTCCAAAGGTCCTGAGTTCAATTCCCGGCAACCACATGGTGGCTCACAACCATCTGTAATGAGGTCTGGTGCCCTCTTCTGGCCTGCAGACATACACACAGGCAGACTATTGTGTGTGTGTGTGTGTGTGTGTGTGTGTGTGTGTGTGTGTATATATATATATAATATTTTAAAAAATAAAAATTATTAGTTTGTTTTTAATATAAATGCTAAAGAAAAATATTTATACTATATCAAAAATTTCAGGGCTAGAGAGATGACTCCAGAAGACCCAGGTTTAATTTCCAGCACCCACATGGCAGTTCACAACTGTCTGCGACTCCAGTTTCAGGGAATCTGACGCCCTCACAGACATACGTGCAGGCAAAACACCAATGCACATAAAATAAAAATAAATTATAAAAAGAATTCCCATTTCTTTTCTTTTTTTTGGAAGCTATACTCATTCTTATTTTCTCCTTGGTAACATGGTTTGGAGCTTAAGTTTTGTGGAGGAGAGTGTGTTCTGAGACTAGAGCTGCAAGGTTGGGAGAACACTCTGGAACAAACGCTGGATTAAGGAGTTTGTGATGGGATGTAGACCATGCCCCAAATCCTTCATTGGGAAAGTCCTGTTGCTAAAATAAAAACATCACGTGAGCTAATTGTGCATTCAGTGATGGATTAAGAATTTATGAATTATGTAAAGGCAGATGCATGAAAGGCAATTGTCTCCCTTTTGCGGATGACACGGAAATGGAGCATGATGATGTCTCGCTGCATGCTGAGGCCCGGCAGCTGCTGGAGAAATAATTCAGGAGTAAAATGCAGGACAAATTAACGTTTCTCCAGGATAAGCTATCAGTCTGTTCAAATGTTTATTATTATTTTTATTGTTTTTATTGAGTTATATATATATATATTCTCTACTCCTTTTCCTTCATTATTTTTAATACTTTACTTGAATAAATACCAGAAATAAAAAACATGATCAGTTCATTTTCACTTGCCTCCATTCACCCCTTCCTATGTCCTCCTACTTAGCTCTCTCTCAAATTCATGGCCTGTTTCTCTTTACAGTGCCTGTCCCTTTGGGGGCCATCAAACCGCCACAGTTGGGAATAATTTATTTTCTAGCTATTTTCAATAATTTTTTTGTTTGTTTTTTGAGACAGGGTTTCCTCTGTGTAGTTCTAGCTGACTACACAGAAGTCACTCTGTAGACCAGGCTGGCCTCAAATTCACAGAGAGCCATCTGCCTCTGCCTCCTGAGTGCTGGGATTAAAGGCGTGTGCCATTAAATTCTTAGTTTCATTAAAAGAAATTATGAAATCATTTTAAATTAATTCATTAGTTTAATTTCATTAAAAGAATTTATACAATTCTTTTAAATTGATTAATTCATTAATTGGGTTGAATTAAAATTTCATAAAAGAATTTAATAATGGTCCCAGAGGGAAGCTCTCAGGCAATTTTATTAGCGTTTGAGGGAAAACCTCTGTCATTCGATGGCTTCTCACTTGCACCTACCGTTATACTGGTTATTTTTGCCATCCTCTTTTGGGGATGGGTGTCTTTCTATGTTCCTAGCTGGCTCTGAAATCTTCTTGGCTCAACCTTCCATGGTACAATAGGAAGATCCAAGTTATTTATAGATACACATAATCTTTATAGATACCAAATCAAAGTGAAACAGCAAAAAGGGTAGTTTATTTTTTAAAAAAAAAATCAAGATTAAGGACCCCGAGAAGGGACTCTGATTTCCCTAGTATCAAGTCAACAAGTCAAAACATGGGGTGGCCTGTGAGGGTAGGAGGTAAAGATGTGGGCCGGCTTTGGTACTTGGGGTAGCAGCTTGCCCAGATCGAGCTGTAACAGGAAGTCTGTGGCCATCTCTGCCAGAGCCGAGACTTCAATTTCTTCTCTGTGATTCCTCTCCCAAGAAGGACTTGGCCCAGGACGGCACGAGCCTGTGCTGAAACCCAGCTTTCCTGGACAATCCCCGTCCCTGGAACTTGCTAAATGGGCCACATGGGCAGCTGGTATGGGGGAGGTCCAGCTTCTGCTCTTCACCCGAGGTCTCCCTGGGGCAGCGAGGCTCCATGGAAACTCAGAGCTGACTCAGGAAAGGATGTCTCTAATGGATGACAACTCTGTCCCCTCTGTAGGCCTCAGTTTCCCCTGTGTGCAATGGGAGTGACCTGGTGGTCTTTGGAGCCTCTCTCTGTCCTGCTGTGCTCCCAGCTTGGGGAGTGGGCTCAGGCTCCCAGCTTCTGCAGTCTGTATTCACAGTCCCCATGGTCTGAGGCTTTGGAAGCCATCCAAATACAGAGAAAATGTCTCTCTTGTGCCTGTGCAGTCTGAAGGGACATTTGGCTTCTCGCACCTGCTTCTACTTGGGCACAATTGCCCTTTGAGTGCAGAGCTGGGGGCTTCCAGGAGATGGGAAGCCGCTCAGAAGGCCCAGAGCTGGGAGTGGGTGAGCAGAACAGCGTGCATCGCGGAGCTTGTGGCGCGGACTGTGGTTGGTAGACGCAGAGGACCTAAGGCTGGGAGCTAGTGGTGGTCAGCATAGCCCTCTGTGGTCTGCGGAGCCTGCTGGTGCTGTATGTGAGTGACTGTCCTCGACTTCTTTGTCCTGGGTTTTAGTCTGGGAGGTCATGCTAGGTCCCTACTGAGGCTTGAGCTCTGTCCAGGTGCCACACTAGCATCCTGATCTCTTGGCTCCCCCTCTGTGCTGGTTACTAGTTACTTCTGTGTGACTTGTGGCAGGCTGGTCAGGAGTGGCTGGTGTGGGCTGTGTGCTTGGCTCTGGTCTGGTCTGGTCTGGTCTGGGGTACCTGGCCATGAGCTGCTTGACTGGTGGTGACTGGCCTAGGTGGTTGTAGACCCTGACTGTTCATGTCCTGCAGGTAATGCACCCCTGCCATGCCTTCCCATCAACCCCACACCAGCTATAGACCCTCACTTTCTGGTCTGCCATTGTGTAAATGGGACAGTGGTCCCTGGCAGGCCCGGTTCATGCCCCTAACCTACCTGCCACTGATCCTTCTTTGAGAGGCTAAGTGGGGAAGTACCACGCTCTGGGACTGCCTGGCTACTCCCTCCTGCGGCTTCAGTTCTATGTGGACGTGTTTCCCGGCTGTCCCACAGTTCAGGGCTCCAGAGGGTATAGACAAGAAGGGGTAAGCTGCTCATAGGCATCACCGACCACAACACAGAGACTGTCGCCTGCCTGATTCCTGGCTTGTGACGTTAGGAGGTGGTTACGGGGCAGAGTACAGAGTGGGAGACGAGACAGTGGATGACCCTAAGGAGAGACCTTTGCCCATCCCCCAGTCATTACGTCCTCCTGGCCCTGGGATGCTGCCCACCCCACTCCTCTACTTTCTCAGCCTTTACACTGACACCAATTTAGGGCCCAGCCGGGAACTCTCTGATCTCCTTGGCTTTCCTTCCTTTTGCTGCCTTTTGATCGGCGCTGCCCCTGGCTCTCTCTGGTGCCTATGAGAGCCACTTGGTACATGTGCTGCAGGTGAGGACAGCTCTGCAGGGTCCAGTAGTCCATCTCCCGTGTCTGAAGCTATTTCCTATAGAGAGTTCTAGAGCTCCCTTCTGCTTCCACGTGGGTAGGTTCCAGTGTTCATCTGTCCCTGCTGTGTGGTATGCCTTTCCTGGTCTCACATACCATATTTGTGGACACTGAGCCCTCTCTTTTTGTCTGACTTTGTCCATTTGCCCATACTCTCACTGGGTGAGTTCTGTGGTGATATGCGTCCAGGGTACACTAGCTGGCAGGATGTTGGGTCACTCTGCCCAGCTCCCCGGCATCCCAGCACCAGCTAGCCTGGCAAAGAAACAGCTTGGAGAGAATGAGGGGGCTCTATAGAGATTTGGGGTGCCGAGGCTGTGAGTGGCCTGAGGATGGGTTGTGGGAAATCTGGGGCAAGGGTGATGGAAAGGGCCGTCAAGATGGGCAGGCAGGTGTGGGGCTTGCTTGTGGCCAGGTAAATCTGTGGAGCCTCCTCCCTCACAGATTCCAGGTGCCCGCACCTACCTAAAGGGCATGGGAGCTCCGCGTGTTCCCCGAAGGACGGTGCTCTTTCAGCGGGAGAGGACAGGCCTGACCTACCGTGTGCCTGCGTTGCTCTGTGTGCCTCCCAGGCCAACATTGCTGGCTTTCGCGGAACAGCGACTTAGCCCCGATGACTCCCATGCTCACCGCCTGGTGCTGCGGAGGGGCACACTGGCCAGGGGCTCAGTGCGGGTGAGTGTTCGGTGCAGAGCAGAAACTGAAGCCCAGCTCTATTGATCCCCCCCCCCCAGCCCCTGAGACTGAGGTCCAGGTTCCAGATGCCTTGACCAGCTGCCTCTTTTCCCTCAGTGGGGCACCCTGACTGTGCTGGAGACTGCGGTGCTGGAGGAGCACAGGTCCATGAACCCTTGCCCGGTACTGGACGAACACTCCGGGACCATCTTTCTCTTCTTCATTGCCGTGCTGGGCCACACGCCAGAGGCTGTGCAGATTGCCACTGGCAAGAACGCTGCTCGACTCTGCTGTGTGACCAGCTGTGACGCGGGCCAGACCTGGGGTAGTGTGCGAGACCTTACTGAGGAGGCCATTGGTGCAGCATTGCAGGGTAGGTGGCACCTGGTGTGGGGTGGGCTAGAGGTATGGGGTGGAGGAGCAGGGTGGGTAGGAACAGGACAGGGCAATATGGGCGTGGCCTCAAGGGGGCTTGGGCTTGCCCCTTGCATAGGTCCACCAATCACTTGGAAATCTTCACTCTGCCACTCCCTGTCCCCACGAGCAATGACCTCCTAATGCTGTCTCTAGGACTGTCTGGCATTTCCCAAGCATCTTCAGCACCAGGCCAATAGGTGTTGGCACGGCTGGCAACGTAAGCCCACCAGAGGCTCTCCTTGTCTTGGTCGGCCGAGAAGAGGATTGCGGCTCTTAGTCCTAACTCCCAAACCCTTCTCTTTTACCACTTTCTGTTCCCTTTCACCTCCTCCTCATTCAGCCCTGATCTCTGGACTTCAGTCTTTTGGTTTTTGGGCCTCAGTCTTTTTTTCTCTCCTCTGCAGCCCCTACTCCCCAGTTGCTGGCCTACTGGTCGGTTCCTCATCCACCACCCTGCCCCATGCTGATAGGCAGTGGCCCTAGGGGCTATAGGACCTGGTCCATGGCCCACGAGTACTACATAGAGGGATATAGCAGCTTCTGAGAGGGAGACAAGGAAACTGGACTCATCAAAAGCCTCATCCGAGGTCTCCTTCCTCCACTGCCCTGTGTAGCAATTGCTCCAGAGGTTGAGCTCTGTTGGTGATCATTCGGCCAAGTGTCTGTTGGCCAATGGCTGGGGAGTGGCTCAGAGGTAGGCCACTGGTTTGGCCTGGTTTCTGTGCTTTGCATCCCAAGGCAAAAAGCAAAACACTTGGCCAAGGGGCTGGAGAGATGACCAGGAGCTTGTATGACTTACAGCTCTTGCAGAGAACTGGAGTTCAGTTCCCTGTGCCCGGATTGGGTGGCTCACAACTGCTTGTAACTCCAGCTCCAGAGTGTCTGCCACCTCGGCCTCTATGGGCCCCCACACTCATGTGCACACCCTCCAAATGCGCATAATTAAAAATACATATTTAAAAAAACTATTAAAAAGCACACGATCAAGCAGGCTCCTAGCTTTCTGAAGACAGCCTTGGCAGACTCCATTGCACACATTCTGGGTGCATTCGGGGTCCAGGATAGGTCGGCAGTCAGCTGACCTATAACCGAAGGTTCTGGCTCCTTCTCTCTGTAGACTGGGCCACCTTTGCTGTGGGTCCAGGCCACGGAGTCCAGCTGCGCTCAGGTCGCCTGCTTGTTCCTGCTTACACCTATCACGTGGACCGTCGGGAGTGTTTTGGCAGGATCTGCTGGACCAGTCCCCACTCCCTGGCTTTCTACAGTGATGACCACGGAATCTCCTGGCACTGTGGAGGCCTTGTGCCCAACCTGCGCTCTGGAGAGTGCCAATTGGCTGCGGTGGATGGAGACTTCCTCTACTGCAATGCCAGGAGCCCTCTAGGAAACCGGGTGCAGGCACTGAGCGCTGATGAGGGCACCTCTTTCCTACCAGGGGAGCTGGTGCCTACATTGGCTGAAACTGCCCGTGGTTGCCAGGGTAGCATTGTGGGCTTCCCAGCCCCACCCTCCAGCAGGTCTCAGGAGGACCGGTGGCCAGTGGGTCTTGGGAAAACCCCACAGTCCCCATCCTTCTATCTTAGAGGACAGGAGTCTTCAGGGGAAGGTGTTGGGGTTTCTGTTGAGGGTTGGGTTCCCAGAGGGCCATTCGGCTCCCCACAGTCCTGGGGCCCAGTGAAACACGGCCTAGAACCTGGGTCAGGTGGAGTTAAGACAGCCTGGTCCCCAGAACTCCCCATGTCCTCTGCTTCCCCGCTTCAGAGTCCCACATGGCTGCTGTATTCCCACCCATCAGGGCGTAGAGCTCGGCTCCACATGGGAATTTACCTGAGCCGGTCCCCCTTGGATCCCCATAGCTGGTCAGAGCCCTGGGTGATCTATGAGGGCCCCAGTGGCTACTCTGACTTGGCGTTCCTTGGGCCTGTGCCTGGGGCATCCCTGGCCTTTGCCTGTTTGTTTGAGAGTGGGTCGAGGGCCTCCTACGAAGATATCTCTTTTTGTTTGTTCTCATTGGGTGACGTTCTGGAGAATGTGCCCACTGGCCTAGAGAGACACAATTTGAGGGACAAGCCTCAGGGGCATTGCTGGCCCTCTTGAGGGCCTGGCCCTCGGGCAGGTTCCTGGGGAGGAAGGGTAAAGTGTATAGAGGAAGCCAGGGGCAGGTCAGCATGACCCTGGGATGGACAGAGTCTCTTCCTCACTGCTGCTGGGGGCCGAGTCACTGCGGAGCCGGCTGCTGTCTGAGTGTGAGTGAGAAATAAAAGGATTGTGGTGTGCCTGTGTCTTTCCATGTCACAGTCTTGGGGCCTGACGCTCTGGCTCACCACTGATCACCCTGCTCAGTTCCCACACGCGGGGGTGGGGGTGGGGTGGGCTGGCAGGGGTGAAGGCAAGAGGAACAGTGACATACAGTCCCTCTTTTCACTACCCTGCTATTCTTCAACCCCAATCAATCTGAAGTTTGCTGACGACTGAAGTCTGGTCACTTTCTGAACTTTCTGAGAAGCCGGTTGGGGAGCCAGCCTCCCCAGCTAGTAGAGACAGAACTTGATTTGAGGAGGGTTACTTCCTAGAACCTGCCCACTTTTTAACCCTTCTCTGGAGAAGGCTTTTGTTCTATCAGAGCTATTCCCTCAGGAAAGCCTGTTTGTATTTCCTTCCTTCCTTCCTTCCTTCCTTCCTTCCTTCCTTCCTTCCTTCCTTCCTTCCCTCCCTCCCTCCCTCCCTCCCTCCCTCCCTCCCTCCCTTCCTCCTTCCTTCCTTCTTTCCTTCCCTCCCTCTCTCTCTCTACACAAACATGGCTATCCTGGAACTCACTCTGTAGACCAGGCTGGCCTCAAACTCACAAAGATCCACCCCTCTCTGCCTCCCTAGTGCTGGGATTAAAGGCGTGCGCCACCACCTAACACCCTTTTGTATTTCTTATTAAAGTCCTAATTTCTGATGATAAAAACCGTGGGGGGTGGGAAGCTGGCTCACTCAGTAAAGCATTTGCCATGGAATCACGAGGACCTGAGTTTCATCCTTAGCATCTTGTACAAAGCCTGGTTTTGTGACACACTTAGGATCTCTGCCCTGGAGAGGTAGAGATCAGTAAGTCCGCAAGACTCCCTGGACAGATGCTGAGCCTAAGTGGCCCGCTCCAGGTCACAGGGAGAGACTCTGTCTCAAAATACAAAGTGATGGCATCTGAAGGACAATCAAAGTTGGTCTCTGACCTCTAGGAGTCTATAATACACATCCGTGCTTGCACACTTCTCGGCAAAATTCAAAACAAAAGTATGGCCATTTCAGAAATACTGGAAAATGTATATATATATAGTTTGTCAAGACAGAATTCCTCTGGGTGGCACCCAAAGAGAGGGAGGGAGGATGTGGTGCGAGTGTCTAGGCTTAGGTAGGGTTCTGCTTTAGTCCTCCTACTTATTCTTTCTGCCTGCCAGCCCTGCTTGTCTCTGTCCTGCCTAGCTATTGGCCATTCAGCTTTTTAGTAGACCAATTAGGTACCTTAGGCAGGTGAGGTGAGACAGCAACACATCTTTTCATAATTCAACAAATGCCACAAGAATAAATGCCACACAGCTTTACACTGTTAACAAAGGCAGCAGAAACAAGTGTAACACACCTTTACACAGTGAGAGTAATGTTCTGTAGCACAAACAAATGTCACACGCCTTTACACAGTTAGAGTAATGTTCTGTAGCACAATCAAATATCACACACCTTTACACAGTTAGAGTAATGTTCTGTAGCACAAACAAATGTCACACACCTTTACACAGTGAGAGTAATGTTCTATAGCACAAACAAATGTCACACACCTTTACACAGTTAGAGTAATATTCTGTAGCACAAACAAATGTAACACATCTTTACATAGTTAAAATAATACTCACAACATATAGTTGGGAGTAGCCAGAAATAAACTGCTGTCCATTTTCAGTAGTAGGTACACTTAGAGTTCACCATGGACGACAGGCGAGGAGGCACTTTCCCCATGTCTTGCCTAGCTAGAAGCTTGTCCCCTTTTGCCTGGGTACTTTTTAATTTATCTTAGAGTTAAAAAGTTACAGTCTGCCCGTGTATCAGGAAAGAGAAGGGGTTCGGAAGCCCCAGAAGGATGGAGGAATTTAGGGTGGGGACTTTGCTAGACACGCAGGAAAGATTGTATCTCTCTGAAGAACTCAGCAATGAGAAATTCAATGGTCAAGGAAAATCTATTTGAGGGATATAGAGCAACAGCAGCATTATTTTGTGCCAAATCAGCACGCAAGTCATTTCTTTTTATGCCCACCTGATTTAGCAAGGTTGTAAACTTAATTGCTTTACCTCTGCTACTGAGTTTCCAGTGTTGTTATAGAGTGTGAAGATTATTGTTTCTCGAACCAGCGCCCCCACCCTGCTCCTGTCTCTGGGGCTCAGAACTCACCCTGACAAGTCTCACCTTTCTGTGACTCTCTTTTCACCTCTGGTCAGTTTCTCTGGTTGGCTGGGGTGTTCTCTGCTCCTTGAGCACCTCCCCAAACCTTGGTCTGTTATATCTCTATGACTCCGCCTCCGTCTACACGTCCTTTTGTTTGTTTTATTTTTTGAGACATGGTTCCTCTACGTAACAGCCCTGGCAGTCCCGGAATTCACTCCGGGTAGACTAGGGTGGTCTTGAACTCACACTTATCTGCCTGCCTCTGCCTCCCGAGTGCTAGGACTAAAGGCGTGCGACCCCACTGCCTAGCTCTCTTTATCTTTTTTGTTTCTGTATTTCTCTTTTTTGTCATGTCTGGATTGTTCTGTTTTATTATTTTGCTCATTTCTGGGGTAACAGCTGTCTGTGCTTGACATTTCATTACATTTAATATACAACAAAGCTCTGTTAAATGGGGATCATTTCTATTTTCTTCTAGTGTTTCAGGCTTTTTATTTCTTCCCAAGACAGAATTTCTCTGTGTAGCCCTGGTTGTCCTGGAGCTCACTTTGCAGACCAGGCTGACCTTGAATTTAGAGATCCACCTGCCTCTGCCTCCCAAGTGCTGGGATTAAAGACAGGAGCCACCACCATCCAGCTGAGTTTCAGTTGTTTAGCCAGAACATTCTGGGAATGAACATTGGGAGATGGCTACCCTGCAGGTTTTCCCCAACATTTTTATTGTGGTAAGATACACAGAAAATCTGTACAAATGTCCCGCATGCTGCTGAGCTGTGCACTGAAAATGCCTGCCAGTCTCTTGTCATTGCTATCACAAAACAGAAGAGAAAACCAACTCAAAGGAAAGGTTTGTGCTGAGCCGCAGCTTTAGGTTTTGGTCCAAGGTTAGGCATGTGGCAAGACAAAGCACTATGGCGGGAGGGATCACAGAGAAAAGCTGTGCTCATGATGGCAGCCACCAAGGAGTGAGTCAGAGAAGGCTAAGCACTATGGTGGGAGGACCGGGGCCTTGCAGGGAACATCCCTATCACCCACGACCTCCAACTTTGCCCACCTCCTGCATTCTACCACATCCCAACAATTAGATTACAGATCTATTGATAAGGCCAGGTTCTCGGGATCCAATCACTTCCCCAAAGTCCTCCTCTGACCGTTGTAGTTGGCATGATGTTTAACACGTAAGGGTTGGGGAACATTTTATATGCAAACCATGGCAGAATAGAGTAGTAAATTTTATGTGTATCTTAGTACAATAAAAAATTATGGGAAAACCTGCATGGGACATTCTGTAGTATGGACATTCTGTAGTTATTCAGCGTGTCCTCGTTTCGTGGATGTTCAGAATGTTTTTAGTGTTTCTTCTTAAGGTCCTGGAACTTGGGTCCTTACAGACAGACTTCCAATTCTGTATATCAGATTTCCAAATGTGGGATAGTTAAGCAGAGGTCTCTGGAATTTTAATGGGTAGCTCTTTCTTGAAAGGAGTAGCCAGACACAGCTCTTGAGGAATGGGTGAGAAGACTTACATTATGTGACTTCTCCGGAGAGATACAAAAAGTTTTACTTTGCCCCAGCTAAGGCACCAACAATAGACCATAGAAATGTTTCTACCCCACTACAGCTTGCTGAACAAATTATATTTTTGTCATTACTTACAGGTGCATAGACGAGGGGTTACTTATAGATGCCTGGATCAATCAAAGGCAGTTGCATCGTTTAAAAGCCTACTCCAGGGGCTGGAGCGATGGCTCAGTGGTTAAGAACACTGGCTGTTCTTTTTAGAGGACCCTGGTTTAATTTCCAGGCCTCACAGAGGCTTACAACAATCTAACTTCAGTTCTCTAGGATCCTCCGGCGTTCTCAGGCACTGCACGAATGTGGTGCACAGACTACATGCAGTCAAAAATGAGTTTAAAAAAGAAAGAAAAGCTTACCCCAGCACAGGTGACAACACATGAAACCTCATCCCCGAGATCCCCGCGTGGCTTGCAGACAGCTCAGAGATCTTTGTTACTGCTCATATGAGTAGTAAACCTTGGTGAGGGGCTTTGCAGGGTCTCTCTGTGAACCTGCAGCTAGACTGGCTGGTCATCAAGACCATTGGATCTTCCTGTCTCCATTTCCCCAGCTCTGGGGTCCCATGCATACCCCTGTTCTGGATTTTGTGTGGGCGCTAGGAGCACAAACACTTGTCCCCACATCTTGCAGCAAAGCAAGAATCCGTTGAGATATCCCTCTAGCTTCAAGACTTGTGTGTTCTTTTGAATTTAGAAATGCTGGGAACTGAAGGCATGTGCCACCACATGCTGCACTCCTTTATGAGGTAAAAGTTTAATTCAGAGTAAATACCTGCATAGCAGTTTGCTTGATCCAACACATGTCGGTGCCACCCCCACCCCTCGCGCCAGTATCTCCTGGTGCTGTGTGCAGACTCCCGAGAAAGTAAGAAAGCCCTCCATAACTCTATCAGTTACTTGTCTTGTTGCTGTGATAAAAAATACCCTGACAGAGAAAATTAAGGGAGAAAGGTGTTTATTTTGGTTTACGGTTTGAAGATACATCCCATCATGGAGAGGCACTCACGGTAGGAACATGAATCAGCTGATCACACTGCATCCGCGGGTAGAGAGCAGAGGGAACGCATGTTCAGTCGCAGCTTGCTTTGTCCAGGACTGAAGCCCATGGGTTGATGCCACTCACAGATAAGGGAGGGGGTCTTCCCACTTCAATTGACCCAGTCTAGATAATGATTCATAGATGTGGCCAGAGGCTTATTGCCCGGGTAATTCTAGATCCTATCAGGTTGACCACAATAGCAGCAGAAGTCACAAAGCAGTAGTCTTACCTGTCCTTCAATCCCTGCCTGCCGTGTCTCCCTTGTTGGAAGACGCAATTCTGTTAGGTTCCACGCAGTGGGACTGTTCCTATACTGTGGGAAGTCCTTACTTGGTGGTGCCTACAAAATTTTTAGAAAAGGAAAAAAAAAAAAGGAAGAAGAAAAAAAGAAAGAAAATCTAAACAACAAGAATGAAATTTTGGATGGATGGGGAAGATGGGTTATCTTTATTTTTCTTCAGACTTGGAGACATTGTCAAAAATAGTGTGAAGGCCGGGATAGAAAGTGGGGGGGTCTTGCAGGACAGAACACATGCAAGGGAGGTAGGAGGGGCTGGTAGGTCTCTTCCAGCATGTCTAAAAAGAATAGGGGCTTTCACTGGCATTGGGGGAAGGAATTAGACCTGAGGATAGAAGTGCCAGGTATAAAACCCAGCCCATTTAACTTCATGGAACCTGTCCCCTCTTCTAGGATGGTGGCTGGAGCAAAAGGCAAGAATTTTTTTTTTTTTTTTTTTTTTTTTTTGGTTTTTTGAGACAGGGTTTCTCTATGTCACTTTAGAGCCTGTCCCGGAACTAGCTCTTGTAGACCAGACTGGAAGAGCTTTCTTTGAGAGATAGACTGCTTGATCCCAGAGGGCTCACAGTCTTTTTTGGGTGTGGTCAAGGGAGTGGCTGTGGTCACTTGATGTTAACCTGTGACTTTGAGTAGAATAAACCCAAAGAAAAACCACAGCTGAGCACATTGTATTAAACCATGGGAAACTAAAGAAGCTGGGAAGTCAACCAGGGTGCTAGATCATGAGGCCACGAAAGAACTTCTCTTTAGAGTGTGCAGAAAGAAAATAACTGTCAACCTGAGAGCCACTTAAAAGTACCTGTCAAGAACGAGGGTGGAAGCCCATGCCTGTCAGCCCAGAACTTCTGTAGGTTGAAGCAAGAGGATCCAGGGGTCAAGGGTAGTCTGAGCTACATAGTGGAAAGTCTATCTTAAAAGTGAATCAAGGAAAAAGAGTTATGTTTTCAAGTAAACAAAAATGGCCTGGAGTTTTAAAAATCAATCATAACAAAGAACGATGGGGTGGAGTTAGGAGCAAACAGAAGGCAGGTGTCTTGAGGGTGCCCTATGTCCAAAACATGCTGACAGCTCTAATTTGTAGAAGCTACTGATGGAACATATCAACTAGAGCCTACACTGGAGGAGGTTGCTTGATCCCCCTATTGAGAAGTGACAATTGGAAAGAGAAAAAGACCAGCTTAAAGCATACAAGGAATGAGAAGTTGCATACAGGATGGGGAAGGCAAAAGCAAAAAGGAGAGACCTAAGGCAAAACAATCAGCTCAAACCCAAACATACCCGAATTACACTAAACACAACCCAACTAGCATTTTTATTAAAAGACAAATTGGCCGTGTCGGCAAAAAAAACAGGAACAAACATCAAAGACCCGAACAGCCTCATGCCAACGACAGCGGAGGCAGACAGACACACAGAGCAGGAGAGGCTGGCAGCAGGGAGCGGGCTACGACAGGCACTTGGACACTTTCGTAAGAGTGGGTGTGCAGGAAGAGACCTCTGTCAGTGGAAAAGAAAGCGTGCAAAAGAAAGTCGGAGCAGCTGTAAGTTTGTATTCTGCTACTGTCAGGCTTTAAAATTGTACCAATTCATAGGCACAAACAGTCAGATTCTCAGTGGCGACTGGGGCTCTCTCAGTAGCTGACAGGGCGCGCAAGCCAAAGCAAAGCCAGTTAAGAAGGGCACATTCCCATGCCAAGTCAGGAAGCAAGTACGACCAGTGGGCTCTATTCCTAGAGCAAAGGGCTCTTGTGCCTCACTATGAGTGGTTGGAAATTAGGTCTCACATTCCTTTTTAAATTTTTTTTTGAGACAGGGTTTTTCTGTGTATGTAACAGCTCAGGGTATCCTGGAACTCACTCTGTAGATCAGGTTGGCCTTGAACACACAGAGATCCACCTGCCTCTGCCTCGGGAGTGATGGAATAAAAGGCTTGGTGCGTCTAGAATTCACATGCAAGGGTTGTAGTTGCTGAGCAGAATGCAACCTTGAGCATGTATTTTGATTTTAAAGAAGATGCTGACTTAGGAAGGGTTTTTGTCAGATGGTGTTATTACAACTTTCTTTTAAGATGGTGCTTTTCATGACTTGTTCAACCCTTGGATAGAAGAGACATTTTTTTCTGTTACACTTCTCACAGGAATGAGAGAGGCTTGCCAGAGATCTATAGACTGCTGAAGATTAAAATATATATATTGTGAGCAGCTTTATACAATAAACTTGACAATTCATATAAAAATAGATAACATTTGGAAAATAATAACTTACTAAAACTGGGAGAAGATGAAGTAGAGGCTGGAAGTGGTGGTATATACCTGTAATCCCAACACTTAGGAGATTTGAGGTAGTGGGATTACAAATTCAAGGCAGACCACCTGACTGGCTGCTTAGACGTGCTACAATACTGTCTTAGTTAGAGTTCCTACTGCTGTGAGAGACACCATGACCATGACAACTCTTAAAAGGAAAGCATTTAATTCGGGTGGCTCACTTACAGTTTCAGAGGTTCAGTGCAGTGTCATTATGGTGGGGAACATGACGGCATGCAGGCAGACATGGTGCTGGCTGCATCTTAATCAGAAGGCAACAGGACTGGGCAGTATCCTGAGCATAGGAAACCTCAAAGTCCACCCCCACAGTGACACACTTCCTCCAACAAGGCCATATCCACTCCAACAAAGCCATCCTTAATAGTGCCACTTCCTGTGAGATTATGGGGACCAACCACATTCAAACTACCACAGATACAGAACTCTGACCTTGAAGAGACCCCTGCACTGTGGGGTGCTCCTCTCTGGACCCCAGATTAGGCACAGACCACACTCAAACACTAATTTCCAAGCACAAATCAAATGTCGAGATATCCTTTCCTAACCAAGGCAAAGAGACTCTGAACCTGGCAGAAACAGTGCTCTTCAAGTGTTAATTTTAAGAGGAGAAAGGGGGGTGGTGGTGTCTGTAACCAGTCTTTCTCTGTCCCACCAGCCAGCTCCCAAGTAATGACATGGAGACTTCTTATTAATTATGAAGCTTGGCCTTAGCTTAGGCTTGTCCCACTAGCTCTTAAAACTTAACCCATATTTTTATTAATCTGCATCTATCATGTGGCTTTTATCTATCTCCCATTTTGTGTGTCCGACTTGTTCCTCCATGGCCTCTGTCACATCTAGATTCATCTCCTACTTCCTGTCTCTCTGCCTGGAAGTCCCACTATACCATTCTGTCTAACTATTGGCTCTTTAGCTCTTTATTAAACCAGTCAGTATATCTTCAGTGTATACCCCACAGCAGAGGTCTGTGTCAGAAAGAGCTAGGATGTGTTGGTAAGTTCTGACTGGGTATTTTAATTAGGGCAGTCAAAATAATGCAATTTGATTGCGGAACTTTGATGTTTTGACGGTTGGTTCTTGGTGGTCAGCCTCAGGAATGAGTCAATGGCCAAATAAAGGAGCAGACCTTGGCGGATTACATTAGGATTGTAATCTAATGGTTTAGCAAGAGGGAGAAAGAAAAGGCAAAACCTGCTGGTGGCATGTTCACCATGCTCAGGCCTGCTAGAGCCCTTCTGAGCTCACCAGATTTCAGGAGACATGGAGCCTCAGCCATGCCATTTCTGGAAGGAGTGTGGAGCCATGGGGGAAGAGATCTCACAGTTTCTTAGAAAAAAAAAAACCCATTCTTTTGCCATATAATTCAGCCATTGTGCTCCTCAGTGTTTACCTAAAGCTGTTGAAAGCTTGTGTCCACACAAAACCCCAGACAGGGTATTTATAGCAGCTTTATTCACAACTGCTAACCCTGGCCTGAACACTAAAGAGAAGGACATTATTCATTGGCAGATGAGCTAGGAGAGCTGTGGGAGAATTCCAGCTCCACGCACTGCTGCCTGGTGGTAGCTGGCCGGGAATTCTGCTCACACGGCCCTCTTAGCAGCTCGCTCTCCGGTCTCAGAGCCTTGTTGGACGTGACTGGAGGAGAGCAGAAAGAACGGCGTTGAGCTCCACGACCTGGAGCTGCAAGTCTTCAAGGCAATGATGGGCTTCATTTACACTGGGAAGGAACCAGACCCAGACAGCATGGCAGATGCTGTGCTGGCAGCTGCTGACAAGTATGGCCCGGAGCGTTTGAAGCTCATATGGGCCCTCTGCAGGCACCTCTCTGTGGAAAATGCCGCCCACACTCTCTTCCTGGCTGACCTCCACAGCACAGGGCTGCTGAATACCGGGGCAGCTGAAAACCCCCGCACTGGGTTTTATTACAGCTCATGTTTCCAAGGTCTCTGAGACGCCCAGCTGGAACACAAGGGTGGATTCATACTTCCGCTTGCCGGCTGCAGCATACTGCTCCCTGGCTTCTGCTCGCTGCTCTTTACTGGAGCCCCTCTCAAACGCCTGAAGCAAACCTAGGACCCGGTCAGCTGTGAGCTACAGGTGTATGTACCCCAGAAGCAGTAGCCAGTGTGGTTACCAATGATGCCTGTGTAGGCTCTGTGTGTGTTAATATATATATATTTATATATGTATAGTGTATATATATATATTATGTGTATACACACACACACACACACACACACACACACACACATATATATATCTGGGGAAAGACAGCATGATGCTCAGGCTTTAATACAAAGCTGCATATGAGTTGATTGGCAGGTTGGGGGAGGGGCAGCAGTGGACTCTGGTACACTCTAAGCAACCTCTACCCTGCCCAGTGAGTTGGCTACTGGGATTCAGTTAATTAATGGCCGAAGCACATCCCAACAGGGTTTCTTTGGAGAAACCTGTCTGGATTGACCTGTGCAGAACATATGCTCAAGGGCTCAGAGCAAAGGAAAAACAAACATGAACGTTTGCTTACAAGAGAAGGGGAAGAGGATGAAGACATTGTTCCTCCAAACTCAGTTTGTGGAGACTGGAGAGATGACTCAGTTGGCAAAAGCAATTGTTGCTCTTGCAGAGAAACCTTGCTCAGTTCCCAGCACACACGGGGAACTTTTCAACAGCCTGTAACTGGAGATCAAGAAGAGCTGAGGTCCCTCTCTTGTCCTTGTATGCATATCCATCTCTTAGACAGAATTTTGATCAAATACATATAAAATGAATGAAAAATTAAAAAAAGAAGTGTATTATTTCAGATTGCTGTTCTCCAGGCAAGAGGTGGCCATTGCCCACTTGCGTTCTCAGTGGCTGTTACTACCTATGTGAGCCTCAGAAGACTGAGCCCTTTAGTGTTCCTTCATTGAGGAGAGGAAGGGGCTACAGGGCTCTCTCCCTTCTTGAGGATATGCAGTTAACAGTTTCTATGAAGAGAGGATTAGAAGGTAACCTTCTCTCTGAAGATATATCAGCAATTAACTGTTTCTGGGCCCTGCTCCTATCTATCTATCTATCTATCTATCTATCTATCTATCTATCTATCATCTTCTCTCTATCTTCTATCACCTATATATTAACCAATCAATCTATTAATCTATTTTCCACTGTGGGATAATGCTCTTGTACTCTAAAGATTTGTCACTCATATTGGTTTAATAAAATGCTGATTGGCCAGTAGCCAGGCAGAAAGTTTAAGCAGGGTGACCAGACCAGGAGAATTCTGGGAAGAGGAAAGTCTCAGTCTGCAGTCATTGGCCAGACGCAAAGGAAACAAGATGAGAATGCCTCACCAAGAAAGGTACCAAACCATGTGGCTAATAAGAATATAGGTTAATTTAAGTTGTATGAGTTAGTTAATAATAAGCCTTAGCTAACAGGCCAACTAGTTTAATATTAATATAAACCTCTGTGTGTTTTCTTGGGACTGAATGGCTGCAGGACCACACAGGACAGAAACTTCCATCCACAATCTTCTATCTATCTATCTATCTATCTATCTATCTATCTATCTATCTATCTATCTATCTATATTATACACATTATAGTGCAGTTAATGATTGATGGGGAAGTGGTTTATGCAGCCATACTCCTCCCCAAGGATATATACACTGCTAACTTGCTGAGAAAAACATTTTATTCAGTGGTTTAGTTGTTTATAAGTTGCCCGTGCTCTTATAAATAGCCTCTCATTCATTCTGTAAGAACTTTAAGGCACCCGGGTGGTGGTATATGCTTTTAATCCCAGCACTCAGGAAGCACAGTCAGGCAGATTAGGAGAGTTTGAAGCCAGCCTAGTCTATAGAGTGTGTTCTAGGATAGCCAGGGCTACACAGAGAAATACTTTTCTTTGTTGTTGGGGCCCCGTCTGGAGTGAAAAGTGGTTTGTTCATTTTCCCAGGAAACGTTCATAGAATAGCTATCAAGCTATGAAAAGGTGGAGATGAAATTCAAATGCATATGACAAGGAGAGGCCATATGAAAAGTCTCTTATTGTGTGATTGCAACCACAGGACTTTCTGGAAAAGGCAAAGCCAAGGAGTGAAGGGGTCAGGACTTGAGTGAAGGTGTGCGTGTGTGTGTATGTGTGTGTGTGCTCGTGTGTGTGCATGTGAGTACATATGCAGAACTCAGAGTGTGACTGCGGAGAATCTTGGGTGTCTTTTGTGACCTGATATCCAGGTGTGTCTTGAACAAAGAACTGATGAGACACAGAAATACAGTAGCTAAAGTATAGATATTTTAAGATAGATAAGGAAGTATAGGTATGCTCCACAGAGTGAGAGTGGGCTGGAGTAAGCCAGAGGCTCAAGAACTGTTTTCAGGTCCAGGGGTGTGGATTATTTTGTTGGTGATGAGCTCCGAGTCAACAAGAATGGACCAGTGTCACATTAAGAAAAGGAATTGAAGCACTTCCCTTGGAGTCACAGTCCAGATTAGAATTCTCTACATCATGCTCCGCACATCTGCCTGTTGTATGAGTCTGAACCTGTGCCTGTGTACATGCTGTCTTGTGAATCTGCCCATATGTCTGTGTCTTCTGTTCAGTATGTATGTGTGTGTGTTGTAGCTGTCCGTGTCTGTGACTGGTGTCTGTCTGTTTTATGAGCTGTGTGTGTGTATGTGTGTGTCTGTATGTCTGTCTGTGTGTCTGTCTGTCACGGATGTCCGTGTCTATGAGTGGTGTCTGTCGGTTGTATGAGCTGTGTGTATATGTCTGTCTGTCGTCTGTATCTGTGTGTACTGTCTGTCTGTTGTATGAGGTACCCATGTCCCTCAGGAAGGACTTTGCTCTGTCGTTATTGAACAGCATAAAAAGCATCCTATGGGGGGAGAGAATGGGATACTTGATAGACATCTTTAAGAGTGTTACCAGGAATTAAGTCGCTGGCTACCACTGATCTCAGCCGACCCAGATGACAAGCGCCATTGTCACCCAGTACCCGTACACGGATGCTTTCCACCTTCGTGACAGATTTTAGAAGACTGCCTTCAGCCTCTGCGTTTTCTGCTTGCAGCAAGCGGTCCACATGCACTATCTGGGTCAGGGGCATGGAAGAGTGTGTAACTTAAGACTGCTGCTATGCATTGCTCGGGTTGTAAAAGCTGATTACGTGGGAGAACCAAGGCATGTAAGGTTGATGGTTACATAGTTCTCTTAAAGGCAGGTTAAGCAAACAGGTTGGGTACACAGTGGGACAGCACTCTTAATCTTAAGTACTCCAGGTGTATTATTAACTCTGGCTGCGAGGCGCAGCAAACTTCCAGTCTCTTAGAATGTAAGGAATATTCTTAGAAGATTGCATCACTACATCCAGGAGCTTTCAGTTTTAGTTCTGGAATCAAACAGAAAGGATGGGATCCCTTAAAGTGGTGATTTTTTTTTTTTACTTTTTAAAGTTTGTTTTTATTACTTTGCTTTTGTAGGTGTCTGATTTTTCTTGTGTTGTGAGGATTTCGCATACTCCCTGGGGAGGTGGGAGGTCTGGCACAGTCCAAGGGATGGTCTTTCTTGGTGGCTGGATCTTGGAGTTAATGTTTTCAGTCATGTGCGTCTGACCTTCCTTCCTGCTTCAAGAGGACTTTTTGGACTGTGAAAGATACTCGACAGGGCCTGTCAAGGCCGTACATGTCATCAGACATCTGACAAAGCCCACTGAGTGCCACCAACAAGGGGACATGATGTAAGCTGTGCTCTGGAGGACAATGATGGGTGAGCATGGATGTGCAGGAGCTGCAAATGCCCTCCCTAAGTCTGTTAAATGCAGGGACTCTGCACCTAGCTGTCTGAGCTGGGATGAGGAATACATAGGAGCGTTCTACTTTCTGCAAACTCAAAACAATTTTAAAAAATGAAGTTTATTCATTAAAAACGTGTAACAATAAAGCTGTAAAATTAAGAAAGGAGAGTAGATTTTTTTGCATAGTCTTTAGCATATTTGCAAAATCTTGAGTCATCCCCATGTTCCACAAACTTGATATTTGAACAGCCATAGGGCTGCCTTGGCTCTGTGGAATGCCTGTCCTATGGCACCTATCTTAACTTCAAGAGCCTGTCAACACTGGAGAGTGTTCAGGGTCTGATCCCTTGTCCATCTAGTTTACCTGGGACTTGACCAGGCTGGCTAGTTTTGTGACCAGGGTATGGTCCCCAACTGTGGGTCACATATCAACCAGGTGCTGCTGGGGAGACCAAATTCAGGACCATCTGGAAGAGTAGAACCTGCTCTTATAATCAGTGAGCCCTCACGCCAACTCATTTTCAGACGAAATTGATGACCACATTGGCAGACTGAGAGATACCGGGGACTGTGTTGTGTGTGAGCTCTGTTGCAGCTGAGGAGTCATGCGTGGAGAAGCTGCCCTCCAGAAGGGCTAAGTTCTAAGCACTGCTTTCACTTCACACCACATCTGGGGGCCTGCCCACAAGAGCCCTACAGATCTCTCCTAGAGCTTGTTGATCCTGTCACCCTGGCAAGCTCTTCCTACTAAGGATGACCTCTTGGGGCCTTGGTTTTCCCTTACTTCAGTGAGGAGTGCCACAGATGAGAATCCTTCCCTTTTGCCTAACTGAGGCAGCTTCTGGGATTAGGCAGAGGGCCACATGTCCTTGTTAGCCCTCTTGCCTTAGCCATGGCCCTTTCAGTCCAGAATAAGATTCTTTTTATAAGAACAAACTCTAGACCCATTAAGTACAAAGTTGCCACCTGCACCCCAGGTCCTGGCGGCCGCTGCTCGACTTGCCATCTCTGACGTTCACTCCTCGTGTGAGTAGAATCGCAGTTTATCTTTACATGCAACGGCTTTACTTCCCTGAGCACGCTGCTGTTATGATTCATCCACGCTGTAGCATATGTCAGAATTTCCTTCCCTCTTGGGGCCGATGTTCCACTGTATGGGTGACTCTATTTGGTTCGTTCACTCATTCCCTGATGGACATTCTGACTGCTCCTACCTCTTCACTCTTGTGGAGGAAGCGCCTGTGGATGGGAACACAAATATTCCCTTTTTATGCCTGATGAACATTCTGCCTGTGGAATGATTTGCTTCTGGGGTTTCAAGATAAAAACCTACAAACCTCCAAACAGCTACAGATTGTATGAGCATGTGTGGGCGGGTTAGCAGTGTACTTCTGCCCACCGGGTGTCCCTGGGTGCTATCTGGTAGCAGCCCCCTCTGACCACACCTTGGGGCCAGGTTTCTGGCAGGGAATCCTGTCAGTGAGAGAGGGAGCCTGACTAGGTCTATACATTGGCTGGAGAGATGGCTCAGCTGTTAAAAATGCCCGCTGCTCTTACAGAGGACCAAGGTTCAGTTCCTAACACTTACACCAGGTGGCTCACATCTGCCTGAAGCTCTAGTTCCAAGGGATCAAATGCTCTCTATCCCCCATGGACATTTACATACAAATGATGCCCACAATCCATGAAAACACACACACACACACACACACACACACACACACACACACACCTTTTTACAAAATATTAAAGACTAGGTGTGGTGTTGAACATTTTTAATCCCAGTATTCTGGAAGCAGAGGCAGCCAGATCTGAGTTCCAGACCAGGTAGGACTACATCGTGAGACCCTGTGGTCTCAAACAAAACAAAACAAAGTCTAAATCTATTCAGGAAGAGAAGAAGGGGTGTCCCGAGTGGTCCCATTGATAGGGACTGATGTCCTGTGTTGCAGAGCCTTGATAGATTGATTGCCACCTGGAGGAATTCCATACCTTGGATCCTTAAAAACTCGAGAGCTCCTCTCTTACAAAGGGGCTCCACCGGCACCGGTCCACTGACCTTGTACGACTGAGACCACCAGGACTCAACCGCTAGTCCTCACAGAGATCTAGCTGCCAGTCCTGCCTTCCTTAGCAAGAGCTACTGACTGGGCTTCTGAGAGAACCCTGCTGCTTCTCCTGCCTCCTTCATCCTACAGTGCCAGACCCAAATTGTCTGAATCTGGGGTCTTTGTCCACCTCTGCAGATCAGTTAGGGAGGGCTTCGTTTCCTGAGAGATGGGGAGGGGACAGAAAAAAAAAAAGAAACCCTTTGGGCGGGGCTCAGCGTGGGTAGGCAGCTTGGACACCTGGGTCTTGCTCCCCTGGGGTCAGCTTTGATTTGTGGCAGAGGAGCCACATCAAGAGGCTGCTTGAGGCTGCAGCCTCGCCAGAGATGAGGGACACCGCAGTGGGAGGGGGTAGGTGCAGGGTCCCAGCCGGGCGGTGACACATGTGCCTGGGGCAGAGCTAGGGGACGGAAAAAATGAGTGCGGGGAGGTGCAGCCACGGCGGCTGCTTTACGGGAAAGCGGATGTGAAGTGCTGACAGGTCCCTGCTGTTGTCAGTTCTTATCTGAACAGGGGCTGCCACCACCGGATGGCCTGGCCCAGAAGCGCCTTTGCAGCCCAGAGCCAGGCGGGAGGTTCAGAGAACCGTTGAGAGGAACGACCACTTCCTCCCGCCTGCTGTGCCTCCTCCTCTTCTCCCTCCTTTTTCTTTTTCTTTTTTCTTTTTTTTTGTACTCTCCATCCCTTTTATATTATTTTAACTCATAACGATGTTCTTGTAACAACATAGACAAGGTGAGTTAATCGGATTTTAATTCTGGTGTTTTTTGATGCCCACCTGGCTCCCTTCTCATTTTGGCGCATATCTAACTTGGTTCTTCCTCTTCAGATACAGGGAGTTGCTGGTCATCCTTACTGCACCTTGTGCTGAGTCTGCTCAAATCGTTGAGACTGTTGATGGGGCCCGAGAGGGCATGGGCCAGGCCAGATCCCTATGGCTGGGTTGGTGTGGTTTTGACTCAGCACTGACAGTCCTGTGCCTCCCTCCCTCACAGTGTGACGCAGGAACAGATGGGCAAAGGTGAATGCTATAAGCTTGGTGCCTTCTGCCATGGAGGAGGGGATAATGAGTAACATTTAGCACTCTTTCACCATTTAAGGTGTGTGTGTGTGCGTGTGTACACATGTGACCTGCACTGTCACATCCATGCACACACTTCATCCACATGTGCATCAACAGACATACAAGGACAGACACAAAACACATGCGTGAACATACACACCATAAAAGCACACATGTATAAGCAGACATCGAGGGATATGCACCACATGTTTTGGTAAAATGATGGTTACATCTCCTGCCAACTTTTCCATTATAGGCTGAATTTTCCCCTTTCCATTGGGTCTTCGTGTGACAGGCAGATGTTTTACGCCAGCTGTGTATGATATAGTCTTTCACCACCTTGAATTGAGGCTTTTGCCTTCCACTCTGTGGGCTGAACATGTCCATCTTATTTTGAACTGCTCCTTGACCAAAGCTTTTTAATAGTTAGGGTTTGTCCCACACCCATGCTGTCTGGGAACACGCCCTCACCTACTTGAGTTTCTTGTACGTTCCGTCCATATGTTCTGCTGGGTTTGGGAGTGTGCAAGTGTCTTGCACGTGGTGGGAACCTGAACACCGAGCCAGGAGAATGCCAGCACCTAATAGGAAGTCCCCACTTGCAGGGACTTCAGGAGGCTCCTCGCTGGTCCCAGCACAGGCAGTGGGGCCTCCTCTCCCGTTTCCTGCACGATTATCTTGTCTCCTTCTTTGTCCACTTTCCTACATAAATATAGGTGAGACTTTTTCTCTGTCAGAACGATGTTGACTTTATAGAATTATAGGAAGAGCTACCATGTCCGCAGTATGGTGTCGTCGTGAGCAGAGCACTGTGCCCCTGGGAAGGCATGTGTGTGCCCTGCTTCTCCTGCCAGCAGTTCTCAACCTGTGGGTCGCGACTCCCACAGGGGTCGCGTATCAGATCTTTACATTAGGATTCATAACCGTAGCAAAATTACAGTTACGAAGTAGCTTTTACGCAATAATTTTATGGTTGGGGGTCACCACGACAGGAGGAATTTTATTGAAGAGTCGCAGCGACAGGGAGGTTGAGACCACTGCTCTGGGTAACGTCTCACCTGTAGCTGAGCTAGAGGGAGCAGGCCAGCACGCAACGGTCTGCTACCCTAGGGGGCTTCTTGAACAGTGGAGAGCTGCCCATCTCTTGATGTTCACCTTTTTCCTATCAGCTGGGTGACCAGGTTTCTTTTGTAGCACAGGTGAGTTTTCCTAGAATTCTGGCTTATTCTTGACCTCTCTCCTCTGACACTGCCTGTCCAGGACATGGCATCTCCTTCTCCCTTGCTCAATACGGATGATGGCAGTGAGCTCAGGAGGGGCTCAAGGGGTAGGGGATGTGTGGGTAGCTGCGGCACCCAAAGGCAGATCTCTGGTCTCTGCTGGAAGGCTGCCCACCTTCCTCTGTTGTCAAAAGTCAGGACCTCAGGCTAATGCTGGGCTGGGAACAAGTTTATCCCTTCTGAAATGTCCTATGCTGTGTCCTGGGGAGGGACCCACAGGTACCTCTCTCATCCAGATACGCTTCACCCACCCTACAGAGATGGCTCCCAACACATGGCACCAACGCTGCCTGGAAGGATTCACAGAGGAGGACATGGGGGATACAGGCAAAGCAGTCCAGGGGATCTTTCAACTGGGCTGAGGCTTGGGGTTTGTTGCCATGGGGGCCTCGGAAGGCTTAGTGTGGGGAGCATGCCTCTTTCTCAACCTCTGCGCTTGAGGTCTTTCGTCCCTGGGTGGTGACATGTAAACTTGAGAATGACGAATGGAGATGAGGCTAGGGAGTGACTGTGTATGTCAGGAATGGTAAGGACTGGCTCAGACTGGGCCTGAAGAGGGCGGTGACCTGCCCTACTTCACCTAGAGCCTCGGCATGGCCCTGCAGCGCTTCCTTTACTGCCCCGGCCCCAACACTGCCAGAAGTAGAACAGAATTCCTTAAAGCTTTTGTTACCATTTAATTATAATAGGCTAGAACCAAAGGAAAGGGACTCGGAGCCCTGGCCATATGGGTGCCCACCAGACAGCTAGACTCTCGCTGCCTTGACTGTCTGAAGTGTCAAGGGGACCCTTGAAATCCTTTGCCCAGCTCACAGCACAGCGTGAATGGGAACCAGAACTGGACTCCAGGAGGGGATGAACAGAGAGACCCCAACACACAAACCACTGCCTAAGATGGCCACAGTTGGTATAAGTCAAAACTGTGTCTCCCTTTTCCCTTCTCTGATGCTGACACGGGACCTGTGCTTTTGGTCCCTAGGGGAGACTGGGGAGAGGCGAGTGCCTCCTGGAGGTGTGGGTGGGTCTCTAGCTCTGTTGGGTCCCATCATTGCCTCAGTTTTCCAGCTGTAGAAAGATCTGAGGAACCTGTGCATACAGAAGGACATCAGGGACCCTCATAGAGCCTCTACCTGGTGAGTGGTCATGCTTCCCCAAACCCCTGACTCTGGGCACTTCCTAGTCTTCACCAGAACCTCTCCAGGCCTTGGGACTAGTTCAGGGTCCCCGGGTCCCCCAGCCTATGGTCTCCCAGTGAGTGTCTCTCAAAGACAGCTTTAGGTGTTCTGTCTACTGTATACCCGGAGCTCCTTGTTATGGGGGTGCCTCACAGGCAGTCTCTAATCAGGTTCCCCATTTCCATCACAGGATTTCCCGAGGCCATAGGCTACAGAGACACAAGCCTTTCACAGATCCCAGCAGCAGGGTTCAGGAGACCTAGGCTCAGGCCAGCTCTGTGCTTTGTGACTGCTCGTGGCAGGCATTAAGAGAACTGTCACTCAACAACTTATGTGTTGGAATTGGTACAAGTGGTGGGCTGTCACTCCAGGTAGCTCGAACTCTGAGAGCCTTTGTGGCACGGTAACCCACATGCTCCTCTTGATGGAGGAATGAACTGGTGCTCTCCGTTGAGAGTCTGCAGGATGCTAATGGCAGAAGCATCTGGTCAAAGGGGCCAAGAGCAGTGTCCGTCCTCATGCCTTGGAGGCCGGGGACCCTGAGGGACATCAGCTGAGCCCCTACGTCCTAAGGATGAGGCACCCAGCCCTTCAGTGAAGACAATGGTGGCATACTCTGTGTGTACGCAGGGCGTGGGGAGCTCTGGAGTCTTCTGTCTTCCCTGAAAGTCCAGCTCCTCGTAGGCCACACTGAAGACAGGTGCAGCTGAGGCATCCTCCTTCTTCAAGGGAGGAAGAAGAAAGAGTTGTCTGTGTAGTCAGTTGGGGGTGGTGTGTGCATCCCATAATCTCAGCCATTCCCTATGCTGAGTTTCCAATCTGTCACTGGATTTGGGGTTCTTCTTAGAGACCTCAGCCATTGAAACTGGGACCTAACAGCTGTCCCTTCTCCCTACTTCCCTCTCTGAGATTTAGGATGCAGCCCCTTTGTTTCTGGTTCAGTTTCTACCTCTAATGGTCCCTAGCCTTCTTGCAGGTTTAGTATTCCAAAATGTGACATTTTTACTTGTCTCTACCCAGAACAGGATGACTATGGGAATGTCAGAGCTATGCACTCTGGGGTCAGCTGATGGGTAGAACATCAGAATATGGCTGTAGGATCCTGGCGGGAACTGTGAGCTTAATTCTCTAGGCTGCAGCCCTCAGGCCCCATGGTCCTCTCTGCCTGTACCAAGCCCTGGGGTAGACTGTGATGAATCCCTCAGGAAAGGGGACCCAGACTCACCAGAGGCTGTTCCTTTCTTCCAGTTCTTCTGGCCTCTGTTGAGAAACATACTCTGAATTAGAGGGGCAGCTGCTGAACCATCTTCCAGAGAGAGAGAGAGAGAGAGAGAGAGAGAGAGAGAGAGAGAGAGAGAGAGAGTGTTTTGGAGTAGGGGTTTCAGGCCCCGAGGAGACCTAGACCATGGGCAGGCATCAGGCTTTCTATTCCCACTCGTGCCCTTCCCATTTAGTATCTGGGAGCTCCCACTTGGGTCACGAGTAGTGGACTTTGGGCCTGCCACAGGGACGATGCCCACGTGTTCCCCATTTCCTAGTGCACCACAGCACACGGCAGACATGCCGCAGATACTATGTGTGGCTTCTTAGCTGGCTGATGATCAGACTTAGCTAGGACGCTCCTGGAGCTAGCTGTGCGTGGGGCAGATACAGGCTCTTGTAGTGGCTAGGATGTGTGTGATGGTCCAAGTGGGTGTGAAGTATTGGGACTACAAGGTGTCAGGACAGTCAGGAGCCCCGAGGAAGGTAGGAGGTAGAAGTGTTGGAAGGAGGCATTGTGGGTAGACAATGGCCAGCAGGGCTATTTGCAAAGCTTGAGGTTTTGATTTTGGTGGGGCTGGAGCAGGGGTAGGGGCAGGGTTATGATGAGCCTTACCTGACACACCTGTTGAGCAGAAAGCAGCTAGGACCCAGGTCAGCAGCAGCAGCACAGGGACACCCACTAGGACGCTCATGATACCGATGACCAAGCCTTGAAACTGGCCTGCTGGTCTGGGTGATGAGGGGCTGGGGTATCTTGTTGAGGTTTCCAGGATTCTCTCTACAGGACCACAAAGGATAGAGTTCTAGGATACCAATCATGTATTCGCTTTAGGGGCAACCATCCTGCCTGCTTCAAGCCCACTTTGGATGGACAGTGACTGGCCACCCACCCTACTTCCATGGGCTCCACCATAGGATTCAGGTGTTTCTAGCCGCACCTGTTACCACAAGCTCTGCTCCAGGGCTCTCCTTGATTCGTGTATTGGGGGGCAGGGAGATGGCCCCACAGAGGTAGATACCACTGTCATTGCGCTGTGTGGCGAGGATGTTCATGTGGAAGTCATGCCCGTTGGGCAGCTGTGTGATCTGGAAGCGGTTGTCCCGGACAGGCTGGCTGAAACCATTGTAGAAGGCGGCCTGTTTTTCAGTCTGGTTGCTGGGGCTCAGGCGGTACCAGTTCAGCTTAAGGTCCTCGGTCCAGTTGGAGAAACTGCAGGTGAAGGTAGCATTTGCTCCCTCGGACACTGTGAGCCAGGCTGGGGAGAAGGTGAGGGGCCTCCAGGAACCGCTGGAGACCTCTGAGATGGAGGAGAAAAAAGCTCTGTGAGGAAGGGGCGTACCCTTTTTGACCATTTCCTGAACTCTCTGGGGAGAGGAATGGTTCTCTCAGACCCTATCTCAGGTTAGTCTCCTAAGCAGTACCCCTGCTCAGGAGCCTGTAGCTTCTTGTGGCTATGTGAGTCCCTATCCCCAATAAGCAGGGTTCTTCCGTTAGTGTAACTGAATTTAGAGACTGGAAGCATCTATCTGACATGCTTATTTCTGTCCTTTGAGAATTTGGGATCTCCCCCCGCCCCCAGATATCTTTACCTTCCCACTCCCGTGCAAGGAGTCCCGCGCCAGACCTGCACGTTCTAGCCCTAGCCTTCTAGTTCTGTTAGAAGGGTCAGTGGGATGCTACACTGGGAAGTGGGACTTCCACGAAAAGCCCAGACATTGGAGGTAGTGTGTTCTTTAGTAAACTTGGGGTCCGGGCTGTGTCCAGTTTGACAGAGCTGCCCTGGTAGCAGAAGCTATGGGGCAGTCGTGTCTTCCAGCCACATTAGAGGTCACAGCCAGGGGCCTCCAAAGACCATTGTCCCTGAAGTGGACAGAAGGAGAGGTCCCATGGTGCAGGACTCCCCGAAACAAAGATGAACGGGATGGTATAGCTGCCAGGGCTTGGTCAGGGGTATCTCACACATCATGCAGGGCCTCGTGGCTCTTCTCAGCAGGTGCCTTTCTCACTGACAGGCTTCTTGTCACATACGTGCACACTTACATATAACCTCCCACTGGTACTCTAAAACACTCCCTACTGGGATCCATGTGATGCCAGCCGTTGAACCCACAGTCAGAAGCTCCAGGGACAAGGAAGACAGACCTGCCAAACACACACTTGCTGGGAAGATTGCTATGCACACAGGAAACAGCCACAGAGACATCCTTGAAGATGCTCTGGCCTCGACTCTGGCTGTGCTGCCAGCTCTCTTTGCCCTTGGCCTATGTAGTCACTGGGCACTTGGAACTTAGAGAGAAAGGTCAGGTGCAAAACAGAGCTGTGTCCCCAGCTGTACCTAGACATATAGCGAGGGAATTCTACCCAATTACATGGCCCAGGGCACTGTACTGTAAACATTGCCTCCACCTCCAGTGTGGGGCATTTTACTACACTTACTGGGCATGGTTTCCTCCCAGGGTGACAAAGAGCGAAGCTGTGTTGCCGCGGCTAAGGTTCCAGCCTCAGAAGATACAGAGAGAGCAGGAGTCAGAGATACAGAGAGAGATACAGAGAGAGCAGGAGTCAGAGGCAAAGAAGAGGGTCTGGATAGGCGGAGGGCAAATGGGAGTGGAACTGAGGGTCCAAACACCTGGCAGACAAGGTATCTGAAATCAGCCTCCTCCAGGTCTGAAAGGGAGCTGGAGATAGTGGGTGGAGTTATCTGCAGTGAGCTAGGAGATGTCAGCAGTGGAAGGCCCTAAGACATTCCCACCAAGTAGCCTTGCTCAGAAATGGTCTCCATCACCATCCAGGAAGAAGCAGAACTGACATTTCCCCTCTCTGACGTTCTCAGCTATACATGGGTGATGGATGCGCGATGCCAGGCCCTGCTGATGGTCTAGTGCCGCTTGGATTGCGGGTGGGCGTAGTCTATAAGCCAGGCCTGGAGTGCTGCAAGGGCCAGGGTCCCTAGATCCCATGCAGTTGGTGAAGCCTGAGTCATGCGGTTCTGGGTAGTGGTCCATGTAGGTCTGTGTGGGCCAGGAGGACCAACGGTGTCAAGGGTTCTCAGAGGAGTCATGCCCAGGCTGGGGGTGGCCAGGGTGAGAGCTTCCCATCTTAGCCAAGTTCCGTCCCTCCTCAGAGGCAACGCAAACATCATGGGGCTACAGTATACTCTTCCTTTGGCCTGTCTAAACCACACGCAGCTAACAGGTCACAGGACAGTAGTGTCAATATATCCCTTCTTTGAACATTCACTCAAGAAATATATGAGCCTTTTTTCAAGAAAGCCTCCAGCAACTATAGTAAGGTTAGACTCGAATTTGGTGAAGCAAACATATCATTCCCACCTTCACCCTTCTAGAATCTATCAGTGTGGTCTGGTCTATGGTCTCCATCCTTGGAACTAGAAACCTGGGGTCCTTTTAGCACTCCAGGTAATCTGTCCAGCCCTACCCTGACACCGCTGAGCCACCACCACAGCCGCACTTAAGCACCGATCTCCAAACAGATTCTCAAGAGTTACCAGGTTTCACGAGGACCAGAAAAGCCCCAGAGAACCAAAAGGCATAGCACTCTTCTTTGTTCTGGGCAGGACTGTCACACCTCTCCAAGGGTAGCTGTGACCTGTGAATGCACCAGGCCCCTCTGCCCAGATGTCACCTCCTGTCTACAAATGGGATCCATCCCCTAGGCTTTGGGACCGTGGGAGCCACCTGACACCCACCCTCTCAACGCTGGCCCCTAGGTTGCGCGAGATGAGTTCTTGGGTAGACATTTGATCACGGGTCTCAGAGCCTTGCCTCGTCTCTCCTGCTCCTGTGTCTACATGTATGACATTTTGGGTCTCTTGTCTTCTCACTGACTCTGCAGTTTATTCCTCTGGTGGCATGGTCATTGACTTCCCAGGTCTCTGTCCTCTTGTGGGTCTCTGCTTGTGTCCATCCCAGGGCTCTATCTTGCTCTGTCCATGTCTGGGTGCCTCCCCCATGTCCCTTCCTCCCTCCTCAGAGCAGTCTCTGCTCCCTTTGTACCCCACAGTCTCTTATCTTCCCTTAGTCATCTCGTGTGGGAATTCTTTTCTTGAACTGGCATGTGTCTTCCCTCCATGTGCCTGTGGTGGGCCTAGAGATGACAAGGGCGGGGACTTCCTCATAGGGGGGATGTTAGGAGGGACTGGGCTTTGGCAAGAGAGCGTCTGCCTCTGAAGGCCACAAGGTGGTAATACTATATGGAGGGGGATACCCCCAGGGACTCAGATCATCCATAGAAGTACAGTGTCACTTAGAAATTAGGCCCTTGAGAGAGCTATCAGGAGCTGATCTGGGAGCATCTCATTGCGTGTGATGGTGGCTAGGTGTGTTCAGCACGAAGCATCTCCTGCAGTCCTGAGAAAGCGAGACAGATGCTGCAGCATCTGAGGCCCTAGGCAGCACTTCTGAGTCTCCCTTTCATGCTGTGGCTGCCTGTGGGAGCGCACAGGTAGATGAAAGTGAAGTGTCACTGTGGTTAGAACGCATAACGGTGGCTTCTCTTTTAAAGACAGGAACTGGTTCTAGAGCTGAGGCTGGCCTTGAACTCACAATTCACCTTCTGCCCCCTAGGTGCCGAGATCACAGGCAGGAGCTGTCCTGCTGTGAGAAAGCCACTTCCAGTTAATCCAAAAGTGAGCTGCGAGGAGATGTGAGAAGCCCGACTTCTGGGTACAGTGAGGGAGGATTTCCCTGTGCCCCTCGCACACGGTAAGTTCCAGGAAACTGTTCTGATGCCGTGTGCGCAGTTAGAAATTTCACAGGGGGGAGAAAGGAGAGCTGGGAGAGGGAGTTTGGAAAGGAAAAGTCAGCTGTGGCAGTATGTGCTTGCAATGTCAGCATCATGGGAGGTAGAGACAGGAGGAGCCTTGGAGATTTATGGCCAGTTAGCTTGGCTGAAGAACGCAAGCTCCAGGTTTAGTGGAAGATACTGTCTCAAGGGAATATGGTGTGTGGAGATGCAATACTTTGAAAGTATCACTTACATTTTAAGAGACTGGGATTTTTGTTGGAACTCACAGCCAAAGTTAATAACAGCTTGTGTTCACTGAAGACTTAAGACTGCTATCCTATGTCAGTGTGGCGAGTTCCCAGAAAATTAGTAAACAATCTTCCTCAACACCCAGGAGTACCACTTTTGGGTATATATCCAGAAGATGCTCAATCATACCACAAGGACATGTGCTCAACTATGTTCATAGCAGCATTGTTTGTCATAGCCAGAACCTGGAAACAACCTAAATGCCCCTCGACTGAAGAATGGATAAGGAAAATGTGGTACATTTACACAATAGAGTACTACATAGCAGAAAAAAAAAATGACATCTTGAATTTTGAAGGCAAATGAATGGAGCTAGAAAACATCATTTTGAGTGAGGTAACCAAGACCCAGAAAGACAATTATCACATATACTCATTCATAAGTGATTTTTAAACATAAAGAAAAGAAAACCAGCCTACAAATCACAATCCCAGAGAACCTAGACAACAACGAAAACCCTAAGAGAAACATACATAGGTCTAATCTACATGGGAAGTAGAAAAAGACAAGGTCTTCCGAGTAAATTGGGAACACGGGGACCTTGGGGGAGGGCTGAAGGCAGGGGAGAAGCAGGGAGGGGAGCAGAGAAAAATGTAGAGCTCAATAAAATCAATAAAAATATGACTGCTAAATCACTGTGTACTCAGCCTGTTTGTTTAACCTGCCTTTCATTTTTTTCTTTTGGTTTTTATGACAGGGTTTCTCTGTGTAGCCCTGACTGTCCTGGAACTCACTCTTTAGAACAGGCCGGCCTTGAGCTCAAGAGATCCGTTTGCCTCCCAAGCTTTGTGCCACCAAGCCCCACTATAATCTGCCTTTAAGAGAACAATATAACAATGAACCTTACATGCCTTGGTTCTCCCACGTAATCAGCTTTTACAACCCGAGCAATGCATAGCAGCAGTCTTAAGTTACACACTCTTCCATGCCCCTGACCCAGATAGTGCATGTGGACCGCTTGCTGCAAGCAGAAAATGCAGAGGCTGAAGGCAGTCTTCTAAAATCTGTCACGAAGGTGGAAAGCATCCATGTACGGGTACTGGGTGACAATGGTGCTTGTCATCTGGGTCGGCTGAGATCAGTGGGAGCCAGCGACTTAATCCCTGGTAACACTCTTAAAGATGTCTATCAAGTATCCCATTCTCTCCCCCATAGGATGCTTTTTATGCTGTTCAATAACGACAGAGCAAAGTCCTTCCTGAGGGACAGGCAGACAGGCACACGCATGCAGAACTCATACAGCAGACAGACAGCCTCACAGATACAGACAGCTATGTTAGACAGACAGACACCACTCACAGACGGACAGCCATGACAGCCACACATGTATATAAGCACATGAGCAACTCATACAACAGACAGAAAGTACAGACAGGTACAGACATCTACAATAGACAGACAGACACACACACACATGCAGAACTCATACAACAGACACGGGCAGCCATGACAGCCACACACATACACAAACACATGGGTACCTCATACAACAGACAGACAGTACACATAGATACAGACGTCCACAATGGACAGACAGACGGACATATACACACAGCTCATACAATAGACAGACACCACTCACAGAAACGGACAGCTACGACACACACACACTGAACAGAAGACACAGACATACGGGCAGATGCACAAGCCAGCTTTTACGCAGGCACAGATTCAGACTCAAACAGAGAGACACGTGGAGCATGAAGTAGAGAGTTCCAATCTGGACTGGCTCTCGGTTAAGTGACTCCAAGGGGAAATGCTTCAATTTCTTTCCTTAATGTGACACCCATGCATTACTGGGGACTCAGAGTTAATCACTAGCGGGTGTAATCACAGAGGTATGAGCAACAAGGCAGGGTACCTTTCTCTGGCCGGCACATACGCACGCAAAGGTGCGTGCACCCACGGACACCCACATCCACACACCAGAAGCGTCACAGGGCTGTGGTGTTGGCTCAGTTGCTAACGCGTCTGCCAACCAAATGTGAGGAGATTGATTTCTAGTACCTATCTAATTCCGGTGTAGCCGTGCCTGCCTGTAATCCTGGGGCTGAGAAGGCGGGGACAGGAGGACACTTGAGGCATGTTGGAGAGCCAATTTGACTGAGTCAGTAAGAGAGAGTTCCTGTTTCAAAAATTAAGGTGGAGAGAAACAGAGGGAGATATCTAATATTTACCTTTGGTCTCCACATATATGCTCACACGCATGCACATAAATGTGCATGTACAACGATGTTCACACACACACATACACACACGCACACGCACTTCTTTTTATTTGTAAAAATTAACAGATGATCCTGTCCTTCACTTGGCAGTGTGCATGCCAGTGAGGAGATTTGGCCCTTTTTCATGTTTAGCTCACTTTGCCGCTCATCTTGTGGGTCTCTAACCAGGATTTGGGAACCTAGAACAACTGACTGGGATACCTTTTGGGGATGCACCCAGAGCCAGCCTAGTTGAACTCACCCCGTTGTCTTCCAACCTAGTGGGGTGGGAAGTCCAGAATATAATGTAAAGGGCCCCTTTCCCCTGTCCAACCTGTCCCGGGGGTTCTGCCATCGGAGGCCAAGTGTGGGGGTGCCAGTGGTGGTAACTTAGCCTTCTGCTCTTTAACCCCACCCCTGTCCAACTTACTTGGGAGTTTTCACCCTACAATCATGCCTTCCATGAGTGCCTGTCCCCAGAACACTAACCCCCAAGTCATATGCGAGTGATACTGCGAAGGGAGAGCTCGGGAGGGGCTGCGTGCCCACTCACAGGCTGTTGGGTCATATGCTGTGGAGGAAGAGGCTGGGCTGAGAGACTGAGCACTTGCCCCGTCCTTCTTAGGATCCCCCGGACCACTTTGGGACCCTGTATTCCTCCCATTGGCAAGAAGGACTCACTGGAGACCACATCTTGACCTCAGACTCCCTGCTCCTAGAACTCCGAGATGATTAAACCTTGTTCTTCATAAATAGAACAGCAGAACAGGGACTAAGCTAGGCTTTCTCCCCCCGGGAGTCTTCCTGGCCTCCTTAACCTGTGCGGTTCTGCGTAGAAGGTGTGATTCGGAGATGTCAGGGGTCTTCTCGGTTTCCCTGAGCTTTTTCTTGGGTTCATGGACAGAGGTGAGTTGATGGGTGAGTGCCACGTCCTGGTTAGCACTGAGGGGCTGAAAGGGTGAGTCCTTTCAGTCAGCCTGAACCTGGAGGGCCACACGACAAGCTCACTGCAGACCACAGGCTCCTGTGCGCCTGAGGCCAAATCATAACCACATAGACGCATAAAGTACCTTATTTAGGCAAGACTCATCTGGGATGACGAAAGCACGATCAGGGGGGTGACAGGGGTCTCCTTATTCATTACAAATGGATTGTATCCTCTATGTCCACCTGGAGAAATGTCCCCAGGGTGAGGACCCCAGAAGGGCACTTCCAAAGACGGTCAGGGCTGTAGTTTCAAGTAGATGTGAGGTGCCCCAGATGACACTCCACATTTCTTGCCTAAGCGGCTAAGAGCACAGGCTAACCAAGCCAAAGGCAAAGAACCTACAGACACTCAGCCAAAACCATGTCACCCACAAGGGTTCCAGCCAGGGAGAAGCGAGCCAGTTAGAAGCAAGATGAGCTAGTCAGAGCTCTAGCTGCATCTAGTTGGGGATGTGTCTCCATGGGACTGACAGGGATGCAAGTAAAAGGCTTCCTAACATCTGCCGTTGATGCTTAGTGATGCAGAGCCTCACAGTGATGGGAGGAGATGGGTAATGGGGCTAAACTGTTCCTAAACACAAACTGGAGCCTTTACACCAGCACCTAGGGATAGAAATTCGCTAGCAGTAGGGGCTAGCTATAGGATTAATTAGATAAGGTCACTTTGGAGAGGGTAGGTCTCAGCTAGGGGGACTGATGTCTAGGTAGAAAGGGGATTATGGACACTGATGCAGGAGGGTAAAGGCAGAAGACTGGGAGGTGTCTAGGTACCAAGGAATCCAAAGGTTGCTGGAAAATTCAGAGGCAGGAGGAGGACCTGGAACTTAACTGGCTCACAGGGACTGAGGATCCCCCTATCTTGAGTTCCAATTTAAGACCCCAAGCTTGAGACAATGCTTCCTAAACCCCCTCTCCACTAGCTATGGTTTGGTGACAGTGGTCCAGTCAAGCCAACAAAGGCAGGAAGTACCAATAAGCCAGGTGAGATTGTGTGTGCTGGTGAGATTGGAGCCGGACAATTTTGAGTTTTATGCTGGCCTTGGCAATCTGATGAGACATTGCCCCAAGAAGGGTCAATATTCTAAACCAATATAACACATACACACACAGCTATATCTATCTATCTATCTATCTATCTATCTATCTATCTATCTATCTATCTATCTATCTATCTATAACTGTTCTCTAAATATCTATCCTTATATACACAAATAAGTGCACCCCTCATCAAAGAAGATTTTCTTTTTTATCATTTTTTCAATTTTTTTTTTAAAAAAAACTGTCCTTTCTCAGTTTACATGCCAAATCAACTTCCCACTCCCTCCCCAAAGTAGCTTCTTTTTGCAACGTAAGGCGGTGATTACAGAGATGCCCAACACAGTCACAGGAGAACAAGTGACTGTGGATCGCACAGCGCCGACTGATAGATCGGGAACGCAAACCCTGACGCTAAGGCTCAGGGGAAATTGCAGACGACGGCATGGAAAACTTGTAGGAGCCGGAGGCCCAGGTCGCCTGTTGACAGAGCGTTCCCTGGACACTACAGGGCCAGTACACCCTTGAGCTCTCAACCATGGCAGACTGAAGACAAGGATTAGCATGATGACAACACCACTTGCCACACAGACGTGGACAGAGCAAATTCCACACGGTCCTATTCCCATATGCAAAGCTATCGGAGGCTAATGGCTAACGAGAGAGGGGGAATCAATTGCTCCAAAGACAAATTCCCAGGCAGGTTGTCCAATCCCAAGAGGTCAACCCTGAACACGTACACAAAGGAGCAAATCTGAATGGACTTAATAGGTTATTTATGCAGATGTGTATATACATATATGTATGTACGTATTTTTCAAAATTATGGATTATAGAAAGCAAGTCTGACTTTAAGAAATGTGTCCTTAGGATGCGTTTGGCAGTTTTCGTAAGTGGTCTGAGCAAATCTCACGAGGCAGGAACTGTTTTCCCCAGATTGTAGGTGGGAGGCTGGAGAGATGCCCCAGTGGTTCAAAGCTCTGGCTGTTTGTTCTCCCAGAGGACCCAGGTTCAATTCCCAGCATCCACATGGCAGCTCACAACCACATGTAACTCCAGTGCCTCCCCAGACATGAGGCCCACATGCGATGCAGACATATGGGCAAAACACCCATACACCTAAGATAAAATAATAAAATGGAAAAACGAAAGAACAAAAGAAAGAAAATGTAGGCGAGAATATGGTAAAGAGACTGAGAGGCTCACCAAAGGTCACCATGCTCACCAGCGACTTTATGGACTTCTAGCTTACGGCTCCTTCTAAAAGGGTCTGCCACCAAGGCAACCCAGGCTGGCTTTGAACTTTTGACGGGCATGCTCAGCTATGCTTGTCTTTAGTCTGGATACAGGATGGTCCATTTCCAAGCCTGAATTTCCTCACTTTAGTCACTAGGCAGTCATGGTTGAGGTTGGGAGACGTGTAAAACTAGTAAGCATGAGAGGGGTTGTCTACGGGACCACCTGAAATAAAGACAGCGAGGCAATCCGGAAGGGAGAGGTGTCCTGGACGTAAGGTCCACTGCGGCCAAGTGCAGGGCACTGGCTGTGTGACATGCTCGGCGCAAGGCTGTTCAGATGGCAAGAGAGGCACGCCGGCTCCAAGACATTTGCCAGACAATCTAGAGCAGGCCTGCAGAACACACCCCTCTTTTCGTACTCTGTCATGAAGTTGCATTTGGGGACATGCCCAGGGTGCCATGTCACCAGAGTGAGTCATAGCCTCCTTCAGGTCTCGGGTCCTTCTCTCCGATGACCCACATGATCCTTCTCCCTTTGTTCCCTGGGTTTCCTGACAAGGTTCCCCCAAGGGTCATCTTTCATCCCTAGGGCCTCGAACCCTCTCCCATGTTCAGAGCTGTATGCTCATCAGTCCTGATAGCAACCCAAGGGCTCTCCAACCAGAGATGCCAGCATGGAGGCAAAGTATTCCCAGCCTCCCAACCGGCCTTGGCCTGCAGCCTAAAGTGATGAGCACACTCAGTTCCCAGTCCCATCCAGTTCTCAAGATGGTGAAGAGGCTGGGGTGGAGGGGCCTGAGGCCTCATACGAGCAAGTGGACATCATTACAGGTAAAACATGTCCTAGGGCAGCCAGCACAGGGTAGAAGCTTGGGTCACTGTCCTACGCTCTGCAGGAGTAGCCCTGGCCCAGGAGCTAGGTGACATCTCCCTTAGCCCTGCGTTCCCAGTGAAGATGGGCTCAGTCCTGAGCGTACAGGGTACAGGGTACAGGGTATAGGGTTTAGGGGAGTGAGGTCGAGTTTTCTCTGTGAGGAATTTGACCAGGATCGCTGTACCCCTTGATCTCACCCTCCCCTGAGTCCACCATGGATGCTAAAAGGCCAGGAATGTGCGGTCTAGAGTCCTCCAGAGATGGCAACACAGGAAACTGTGCCCATGAGGAGTATACAGCTGATAAACCCTTGGAGAGAAACTGCCAGTCATCTATCCAGTGTGTAGTGCGGGCCTCATGGAGGGATGTTCCCAACTATAAGAAAACACAGGGGAGGGCCAAGGACACCAGGGCCTGGCAGAATCCTGACGCAGGGCCATAGTGGCCAAGGCCAGACCCACCATTGCTCCACAGGGAGGGACATAAAGGATCAGCTGAGATTGGACAAATGTTCAGTCTGCCTGGAAGAAACTGGGAAGCAGATGCTGAGCCCTGGGAGGCCCTCCACCTGTAAAACCCACCGAAGGCAAGAAAAAAAAGGAGCCAATCTAGGTAACCAAGAGGCACAGGTGTTCCTCTCCTCCAGCGACAGGGACTCTGGGTGCCCGTTTCTTCAAGCCCTGCCCCAGCCACCAACCCTGATCCCACGTCCCTCAGAGCCACATACCGAGAAGCCACCCTGCTTGCCAGCTCAACTGCAGCACAGCCCAAGTGAGAGGCCAAAGCACCTGCCGGACCCACATGCCCAGAGCCCCTGGCTGCGCCTCCTTCAAACGCCGGGCCCGCTATCTCCTCCTCCTCGGCTGCTCAGGCAGAGTTGTCTATAGCGGAAGGGAAACGGTCCTGGGTTATGCTGGAGGGAGGAGACCTGTTCTTGGCTCCCGCCCCCTCTTCCTCCACCTCCACAGAGGTGGGAGAACAGGCAAAGAAGGGTGGGGGAGGGGCCTGGGAGGGAGGAGGGGGAGGGAAAGATGCCTGGGAGGAGCAGGTGGGGGCGGCTAGCGAGAGGTGAGGGAGTTGGGGAACAGAGCGAGGGAAAAGAAGACCAGATGCCTTTGCCTCCCTCCCCACTATGGGTCTTCTCCACTTCAGGCCCCATATTGAGGGCAATTTTGGTACTTTCCATTCCTTACATCCTGATTGTTAGCTCCTGAGGTTTAGGGAGCCTGAGACGAGGACTTTACTCTTGTCCCTTTGGAGGATGGGTGTACTCCGGGGCTGCAGGGAGGGTGAGCTGGACCTTCACCTATCTTGGCTGACAAGTGTGACCTTTGAGTCCCCTGAGCTATGGCTTGGTCCTTTACTTTTGGGGAGCAAGAGCCAAGCCACCGCCACCTGCTCTGCCTGATGGGTCAGAGAAGGCCTAATACCCTCCCGAGAAGATACCTCTCTCCCCAGCCACATCCTCAAACCCAGAAAACCCCTGGGTTTGGTCTGGCTTTCTCTCATGGTTTCTTTTCCCCTTCAAGACACTGGGCCCACCAGTTCAGGTCACTTTCTTCTCTGCTTCCACAGTGGTCCTAGCATTGCTGGTCCTGCTGCCCTCGGTCTTCCTCTTCACCTGACCTGGTGGTCAGGTTTTAGGTCCTTTCCAGTCAACCTTTCTCAGTCCCTAGGTGGTGAGAGGACCCCCAACACCTGTCCTGTCCCTGTCTCCCTGGGGAGGGAAGGGGTAGGCAGACCTGTGCGTATAGCCCCAGGCTGGTTGGCCATTTGTGGGCATCTCTGATGACTTAAGAGTTCGGCTCTCATGTGTTTTGTCGCCGTGAATGGGAAATAGGAAAAACGAAACTGCTGATATTAGATGTGTGGGTCTCACAACCCTAAAATAACCAGCCTGGCTGGAAACCATCTGCCAGCTGTGGCAGTCACCCTAGTTCAGAGGCACCCGGCTTAGTGGGGAAGGAAAGGAAACGTTACTTTGTACAGCGCCGCCGAGATGGAAAAAGAGTGTGAAGCACAGACTGGCCGCCCCCAGTCTCAGTACGGGGCTTGTGGGCAGAAGCGAGGGGGATCCCCTCCTCAGGCCTGGCTGTTACCGAGCCTCCTGACAGCCTTGTGGCTCCCAGGCATGTTCAGGCTAGCAAGTCCCTCAAGTGGGCTGGGCAATTAGGAAAAGACCACAGGCCTAGGGTGAGTTCTGGACAGAGCCCTCGCAGTCCTGTTCTGATGTTCTAGCTAGACTCCTGCTGGACTCTGCGCCTTTGAGCTCGACAGGGTAGAGTAGCTTGTGAGGACTGGAGAGGAACAGGAAGGAGTCTGAGCAGCAAGCTCTCATCCCATTCCCGGAGGCTGACTCAACATCCTAGGCCAGCAAATAGTGGGACATCTTATTATAAAAAGGGAGAAAACCCCTTCCTATTCTGCTGCACTTTCTTCCTCCCCTTTATCTCCAGGCCTTATTTCTCTCTTCTTTCCTTTCTCCTCCCTAGCAGTGGGGTGAGGGACAGGGCTGGGCCTGAGGTAGCCCTACTTGGTTTTCCTGTGGCAATAGCCGCTTCAACCCCCTTCACGAGGAAACGTTTTCCTGAGAGGGTCTGGGGTCTGAATCTTGTGGGTCCCAGGGCTTGCAAGGAGGCAGGCAGTGGGAGAGAGGGCAGGAGGGAAAGGGAAGTGTTGGGTATGGAGCAGCGGGGTCCTAGGACCAGGCCTAGAGAGGGATCGCTGGGTCATACCCCAACTCACATTATTTTTATGCCTTCTCATGCCGTCCCCACAAACCCCACAATCTTCAACATACACATTATTCCCCAGAACCACAGTCCAAAATACACATGCTAGCCCCAAGCACACATATTCTAGAAAGTACATATGATCTCCCCGTTCTCGGTGATCTGCAAATACACATGTAATCCCCAAGATACTTCCAGTTCCAAACACACACATTATGTTCCATGACATGCAATCTCGAACACAATACTATCCTACAGTACACACCCAATTCCAATTCTTTGTGTCTTCGTGGCTGTCCTGGAACTAGCTCTGTAGACTAGGCTGGCCTCGAACTCATAGAGATCTGCCTGCCTCTGCCTCTCGAGTGCTGGGATGAAGGCATGAGCCACCACTACCTGGCTCATGCTATCTTCCAATACATATAAAATCGCTATCACACTCTCTTCCCCAGTAAAGCGATTCCCAGCATAATGCTGTCTCTTAATATACATGCAATCCCCAACATACATGATATAATCCACACAGTCTCAAACACATATACTGTCTCGCAATAGACACACAATCCTCAAGACTCACTTTCTCCTCTGATACATATGCTATGTCCCAATATACACTTTATTTCCAACACACACTACTTCCCAATACACACATAATTTCCAAGACACAAGCTGTCCCACTGTGCTGGCTACCTGTGCAGTGTGGTACAGCAGGTGCCTGTTGCTTCAGTTTTTAATGGGGCATCATTCTCTCTAGTCATAGGTCAGCTCTCTAATCCCTTTGGGTACTGAGCCAGGGTTGGTGGCACGATCTGTTTCCAACTGAGGCAGGTGTAGGAAGATCCCAGTTGGTGGGGATCATGGGCAGAGAGAGCTGCTAGGGACATTCTTGTGTGGATCTGGGTATGGCCAGCAGTTAGCATTCCGTGAGTGTGATCGTTGGATGTGAGGTTGTCATGGTAGCATGAATTGGAGAGCCTGCATCCACATCTGTTTCTTACTGGACTCACTGGGGAAATACTCAGTAAGCCAGGTAGGAAGAATTAACCCAAGACTGGGTTCGGTGGTCACCAACGGAGCTTCCCTGTGTCAAGCCCTCAGAAGTCTCCCCGCCCCGGTGGGGGCTCTCCTCCTTCTAGACAGGGCAGAGAAGCGTGAGTTTCCAGGGTGTTGACCTCAAGATTATCACACAAAGGCAGCACAGGTGGAAAGTTAGGGAGAGGGGATCCCCACACTCTGGAGGTAATGGGAAGTTTCCATCTAGGTGGGGACAGGGACAGAAAGTTCAGAAAACAGAAGGATCATTTTGAAAGAAGTGTAAGGGAAACAGGAGGTAGAGGGGCAGGCCAGAATCCAGACCCCAAACCCACTGTGGCCCACAGTGAGGTCTCACTGGGGCACAGGGCCCAGCAGCCCAGGTGACAGGCTGTTTCAAAGGTACTTCTGAGGTTGGAACAGGAAATGGTTAATAGTGTTTGCAAATAAAAACTCTCTGTTCTGCCCTGTTTTGAAACATTTCCCAGAAGCTAAAGGAAGAGCCGCTAATTCATCTGCCCAATTTAACACAAACACACACACACACACACACACACACACACACCCCACTTCACACTTAATCCTGTACTTGTTCCTTAGAACATATGACTTCTAGCTCCCCTTTCCTCTGAACTTTCTAGAGTGTAGTTCGTGGTTTAAATGTGCATCTGCATGTGATTTCCTATTGTGCACTTCTTCGTGTTTGTTGCATGTGTGTATGCAGTGTTCATGTGCTCCCAGTGTGTCTGTACTGTGTGCCACACTAGCACAAAGCGCTTCTTCATTTGGGTCTTCTTGAATACACAGATGGCTGCAGTATAGCCTCACTAAAGCCCCGAAGCCAGGCTGGGCTGAGATGAGCACCCAGTTGGCCACGCAAGCACAGTGACCTCTGGGAAAGACTGTAAAGCCAATGGCGCGGAGCTGCAGGGGACTGAGGAGACTAGTCACCTGCTGAGTGGGTGTGCACAGTTTTCTGTCAACTTGACACAGCTAGAGTCTTCTGAAAGGAGGGAGCCTTTACTGAGGAAGCTTCCAGACGATCTGGCTGCAGGGCATTTTTTAAATTAGTGATTGGTGGGGAGGGTCCAGTCCATTGTGTGGGGTGTTGTCCCTGGGCTTTCTATAAGAAAGCAGGCTGAGCAAGCCATGGGGGAACAAGCCGGTAAGCAGCGCCCCTCCATGGCCTCTGCATCAACTCCTGCCTCCAGGCTCCTGCCCTGTTTGAGTTGCTGTCCTGACTTCCATCAGTGATAGACTACAAAGTTTAAGTGTAAGCCAAATGAACCTTTTCCTCCCTGGGTTTCTTTTGGTCATGGTGTCTCATCATAATGACAGAAAGCCTAGCTAAGACCCTGGTCCACTCTTAGGTGTCTTGAGCTTGCAGTCAGGCCGCCATTCTGCCAGCTGCCCTAGCCCTTGTCACAGTTGAGCTTAGAAGCTGAGTCACAAGGCGAGGGTGGACAGGGCTAGGAGCAAGGGCAGGGGGAGGACTTAGGTTTCTTTCTAGGTGACTGATAAATAGCGCTGAAGTTGACTTTGCTTTCCCAACGGTCTCTTCCCTGCACCCTTCCTTGTCTCTCTTCCAGCCCTTGAAAGCTATTTCCGGGGAGGCTTCTCAGGTCTTAGGATAGGATTCTCATAAATAATCTGCTCCTATATCTTGTTCTCAGAGGCCAGCATCCAAGCAGTCGGCTGAGGATAGCTCCTCACACTCATCCTGATGGGGATACGTCAGCACAGCTGGATCCAGGCTTGAGAGTTACCTCATAGCGGGCATAGTTTTTATTCACTGGGATTTTTTTTTTCTGGTTTAGATGAAGAGAGTACGTAGGGCTGACTGATCTGCCCATGAAATGATGCTTGTGAGAAAGTGACATACCATCACGCTTATTAAGCCAATTAAGAAGGTAAGAAAGAGTCCTTTATTTTGACTGGTGACAAGAGTGGCATAGCACCTCAGGAATATTCTTGTGCTGAAGTTCAGGGGGAGCGATGCTTTTAAGGATAAAAAAAATCACAGTGCCATCAGTGTTAGATGCAGGTAAGAATAGCCTTGCAATATTTGTGTTAGCAGAACATGGTCGTTATTCCAGCCACGGCGTAAGAACTTATTTTGATTTATACCTTTATCAGTCATTTTAGTTTGTAAAAACACTAATTTTCTTAAAAAAATACACTTGAAACATAGTCAGGGTCATAGGCAGACGTGGTTGTTGGGGAGTGTTGGGAGCCAGCCCAGCCCAAGACTTTCTCAGAAGCCCCACTGAAAGGACAAAGGGAACGTTCGTTCTGCGTCAAGTCCAGTCTGAGGTCAGAGCTGGGGCCTCTAAGGAGTTGGGTTCTGTTCCTGGAAACCCTGCTTTCTCCCCTGCAGGGCTATGGTTGTTGGCCCAATGGCAATTGTGTCTGAAGTGTCCTGTGTTCTCTTTGCCAACATTGTCAGATTTAGCTCTGAGATGATCTTGGTCCATTTTCTCCCCACAAAGATGCTGTACTTTTCAATAAACTGGCTTGGCATAAGTCACCAGCTTATGCGAGACCTCCTGACCCATCGCATTTGTCTTCCGTCCCCCTCCCCCGTCCTCCTGCTTGACACTTTGTCATTGGAGACCTCATTCCCCTGGGTGGAGTCAGGGCAGGTAGGGGGCCAGAAGAGAGTGTTGGGTTTATTGGAACTGGAGATATAAATAGTTATGAGCTTGGGAAGTGAATCTGGGTTAATCTGCAAGAGCAGCAAGTACTCTTAACCATTCATTCATTTCCCCAGCCCCATAAATTGGGCCTTTATGATTTAGGTATTTTAAAGTAAATGCCTATTTTTTTAATTTATTTATTTATTTATTTATTTATTTATTTATTTATTTATTTAAGATTTCTGTCTCTTCCCCACTGCCGCCTCCCCTTTCCCTCCCCCTCCCCAGTCAAGTCCCCCTCCCTCGTCAGCCAAGAGTTCAGAGGTGTGGGATGATGCTGGATATCAGTGCACACGTGTGGTGCTGCTGGCTGGTGATCTCCCGTGGGATATCAATGCAATCTTCTTCTCTGCTTCTCTGAGGCATATTTGGTTGCCATGGAGACCATGCTGTTATGAAAACAGTCAATTGGCTGGCACTTAGCAATGGGGCTAGTTTGGTATCTGAGCCTGTGCCGTACTGCAGAGCCCAATAGCAACATGGACAGGCCTGAGGTAGATGTATGGGCAGGTAACTTTGTTCAGCTTGAGACCTCAAAACAACCACAGTTACTCACCAAATCTGACCTCAGTATACATCGGACAATGACCACTGCTGACTAGCCCAAATCGGATACTTTGTAAGATGGAATGGAGAATTGTCCAAAGCTACCCCCAGCTCATCTTGACTCTTCTCTGCTGTGGAGTAATCCTTCTGTACACTGTGAACATCTGTTGCTCTCATTGTTAATAAAAAGCTGATTGGCCGATAGCTAGGCAGGACTTTCGGGGCAGAGGGAATGCTGACAAGAAGGGAGGAGTCTGAGGAGTAGTGAGCCAGATGTGGAAAAAACAACATGGGAAGTTCATGGATGAAGTACACAAGACAGCACATAGATTAAGAGAAATGGGTTAATTTAAGTTATAAGAGCTGACTGGAGACAAGTCTAAGCTATCGGCCAAGCATTTATAATTATTAATAAGTCTCTGTCGTTATTTAAGAACTGGCTGGTGGGACAGAAAAATCCGCCTACACTTCTTGTCCCTGACAATCAGTTCCCACCCACAATCTGGCCAACAGTCTGATTTTGATCGACTCCTGACCCCCTTCTCCCAAGGGGCTCACTGAACCCTTAGGAAGAATAAGGTTAGGGTAAGGATACCTGTCAAGGTTAGGAATTAGGGTTAGGGTTTGCTTTAGGATTAGGAACAGGTTAAGCGTTAATGTTCTGTTTGGATCGGGATTAAGGTCAGGGTCAGGATTAGTGGTAGAGGAATAGGGTTTGTTGTTAGTTTCCTCCTAGAGGAAAGAGCATCCTTCAGGGAAGCGCCTTAAGCAGGAAGGCAAACAACTCAATATAGCTTTAGGACGCTTCTGGAACTGACCAGATTCACTGACAGGGTAAACAAGCCAAGCTGCAAAGATTCTGAGACCAGAACAAATGCCTGGAAGTAACTGAGTAACTAAGTAACCGAGTTACTAAGAAAGGAAACTCTTCAGTCTGTTGAGATGCCAGCAGGCTGTGCAGGGTGCTCCAGCTTTTGAAGCTGTTGCCTGTGCTGAGATGGGCTTTGGTGATACAGCTGTCATCGAGTCCTCTCTGCTCCTGTAAATGATCCCTCACCCATAGTCCTGTGAGCAACCCCAATAAAACTCATTGGTTTTCTAAATTGGACTGTGGCGGTACCTATACTTTGGTCTGTTGTGGGCTCCCTATCTGGGGTGAGTAGACGTGTGTGTAGCATCTGTCCCAGAAATGTTTTGTCACACAACATGATTGGCATCTGAACAGGGACACAAAAGAACCAGTAATGAGCTGGGGAGGAGTGAGTGCATGGTTGTGGCCATGGGTAGCAAGGCAAGCAACTGAGGTTGAGCAAGCTGAGCAGGGAGCATCCATGGATAAATTTCCTGGAGTGGTCCTTTCAGTGTGGTGTGTAATATGTCTCTGTGCTACAAGAGCAGTTGCATGGTTCTATGGGTAGTGAGACAGGCAGCTAAGGCTGAGCCCATCAGGATTGGGAGTGTTGTGGGAGTCTTTGTCTGCGTGGTGTGGTGTGGCATGCTTACTTGATGAGTGGGGTCTACTGCTTGAATGTGGCGATGCCCCGAAGACAGTTTAAGGTAAGAGGAAAGTTTGCAGCCTTTGAGATTAGCCTACAGGGGTGGAGGCTGTTGGCAGCCACAGCAGAGTTTGCCTGGCCTCTGTTGTGTGCAGTTAGAAATTTATTTGAGGCCGAGATAGTGGCTGAGCAGGACCTTGTTTGTATTAACGAGCAATTGGAACGAGAAAGGGAGATGTGATGGCATCCTCCACATTAGCTTCTAATTTGGCACATACATTAGAGGAATAAGAGGATGCGGCGGAGGTGGTGTTGGTTTGCTGCTTCTCAGGGATGGGGAGCCCGAGGGAAGAAACTAGCATAGGTTAGATCTATGCTCAAAAGTCTTTCCTGGTATCTAAGACCTTGGAAGTCATGGGAAGATTCAGAGAGCGAGGAGGAGAACATGGTAAAAGCAGTTAGAAGATGCCCTGAGAGCCCGACATTAGGCAGAAAACAAAGGGGAAATCTACCATCCAGCTTGCAGATGTGGGCTTCAATAAGGGTCGTGCATAAAAAAAACAGTGTTATCAGGGAATGTTTGGTGCCTGAGCTTCTGGAATCGGGGAAACTTTTAAACAAGCAATGAAAGAGCCTGTCGAAGCTTGGCTTGTGAGGCTGTGAGACCTGGGAGCAGATGGGACCAGTCTGTCTGCTGTGGAGACAGAAAACCTGAGCAATGTAACTTCCCATCCCTCCTTCAGGCAAAGACTGTGCAGCCTGAGACACAAGGAGGGAAGCCAGTGCCTGATGGACTGAATTACCAAAGCCTTTAGGAACACTTGGTTATCTCTGTCTGAAGTCCCCTCAAGTGTTTGGGACTTGAAAACAATATAGCCACAGGTGCCAATGAGGGAACGAGGCACACGTGAAGCTGTGCGTGACCCTGACAGAAGTATGACCACCGGGGAATTAAGGAGAAAGTTGATCCAACAGGGACCTGGAGATGGGTGTGAAGGCTTAGTGGATTTGTTGAGCACCCCTGGCGGGATGGGGTTTTTATGAGGTGAGAGGCTTTGGCAGGCCTGAGTGACCTAGACCGCCATGTGAATTCATGACATGCCAGAGCACATGGGAGGAGGTGTGGAGAAGCGTAAACAGTCAGCAGGGGCCCGTCCAAGTCACCAGCAAGCAAATGTGGCTAGACTTGTGTTGAGCCGAGGTCCAAAGGAAAATATTGATAGTGAAATATTTCATGTGAGGTGGTTATTGACAACCATGTCAGTTAAGCCAATTAAAGTATTTGAGTCCATTTTTATTGATGGCCAGACTAAGAAAGAGTAGGATCACGCCTCTGACATCTCTTGGTGCTCAGGCTCAGGGGTACAGTGTTTTAAAGGCAAACACATACTTCTATCAATGCTGGCACCGGTGAGGGGTTTAGAGTTGTCTAGTAATGTCTGCTTTCTTTGCAAGGCTCAGTGGTATTTTCCAGATACTACATAATATGTTTGGCCCATGGTTAGGGTCGTGGAGAGTCCCTGAAGCATTTGCAAGGTAGAGGTCCCTGTTGTTGTTGCTGGTGGTGAAAGTTTAAGGAGTAACCATGCAGTCGTAAAATAAAGTTGGGACAGGATGGTATTACCTGAAGGGACATTAGCCCACTCAAGCATGTGGCTCTGGCAGGCCTTGCCCTTCTCCCCCAATGTAGGAGCTCGCTCCTACAAAGTCAGCTAGGGCTCCTGGATTGGGGGGGGGGGGTCATTGAGTATGAGGAAATGTCAGATGAAAGAAAAAGAGACAGAAAATACAGGATAGAATCAGGAGGTCTGTTCGGTCATGCCGGAACAGCCAGACAGCCAGAGTTTATTTCTGAACTTGCTTATATACAAAAGCAGAACAAAGCACAGCACAGGTGGTCAGTCAGTGTCTAACCACAAGACCATTCCTGTTCCTGAGTGAGCAGCCTCCTGACTGACTCGGGAGCAGCCTTACTTCTCCTTTGGTGTTTCTGAGGTTTGTCATCAGCAGTATACTTTCTGTTAAATAGAGTGCTCTTTTCTTATGGGCTAAATCTGAAGTCTCCCACAGCCCTCAAGGTCACTGGAAAAAGCAGAGCAAGCAAGCTTGTACTCAAATGACATATAAGTCAGAATGAACTCCAGATGGAAACTGAGTCACACATGGGCTCCCACAATTCCCTCTTTTTTTTTTGTTTTAATTTAAGGACCCCCTCAGAGTCCCTCAGAGGGCCACGTCTGTCTTAGGCGTTCCTTATTACACTCCATTCTTACCCATCATGGGAACATGAATTGCCTCATTCATGTTTCTGGCTTAGATCGAAAGGAGGCAAAGAAAACTTACCTGTCTTTGGCTGGCAGCCTTTGGTATCATGAGTTTAGGGAAGTGTGTGTGTGGAGTTTTACTCCGAGAAGTTCTGAGCCCACTTTCCACGGCGAGGTCAAGATCAGCTTGAACACTCTAGGTAGACAAGTTATGCCCAATGGAACCCAAGCTGCAATAACTGCAGTGCTGCCCAGAAGTGAAGCAAATGCTGACCACGATGCAAAAGTCTTTTCAAATGGCTCCAGTTTTTGTTGCATCAAAATCTAACTTAGCCTTTTCATTTCTATGATCTCTTCATGTAATTTAGCCAAATCTAAGGACTCATTAGAATCACACCAGATTCTCTATAGATGTGCTTTAACTCTTTGCCATCCGATAGCACTTCCATGATATACAGAAGATGTAACACAAATCCATTCATAATTAGCACAGCATTTCAACTGGACTCTGGTTTTCAGACTTGGGTGCTCATCTCCCGACGACTGTACCACATCATACAAGGCATTCAATTTATGTTCCATTTTCACATCTGTATCTTCTTGTGTCTCTAATGTTATAGAAACATTCTTAGGTAATTAACAAACTCCGCATTTTGAATAGACTGAGACCAAGTCACTGAAGCAGCTTCAGTAATAGTAAACACAGCAGCAAGAGCTGAAATTCCCGCTATAACTAACCCAACAACATGTCTCTGTCTACTTAAAGCTTTCTTCAGTTACCTGTAACCCTTTGCCATCAAACCATGGATCGTTTACATGGACTGGCAACATTACAAAAGAAGGTTATTTTAGCACCAATACACGGGTATGACCATCCACTTGAGAAATACAATTAGTCAAAATACAATCAGGGCATGATACATTAAACACAACACCATTCATGGAGATTTTTATCTCTCCCACAAAAAGGCATTTTCACACACATAAGACAGTTCCTTTTAGGGGGGCGGACAGGTTTGGAAGAACTGGATTGTCCTGCCACTTTTCCCACGGCAGCAGCAAGTTTCCGAATATAAGTTTGTGGAAATTTCCTACTAGAATACCAAATTCCAGCTCACAGTTCTGGGTCCCAAGATTCTGCTGTAGACAAAGGAAAGGATAAGAGTCATTATAATCTTCTTGATTCCCAGACCAGTCGAGAATGTACTGTGATGTTCTTGTGATATTGTACTTTAATGGGATCATGCCAGTACAACATCTCCACAACAAAGTTCTGTTAGACTCTCTCAGATCCTAAATGCATGGAGGAAATCGTTTAGGGAGTAAAGTATCATTTACCCAATTACCTCGAGGAAGCCATAACTTTGTAGAATAAGTACCTTGTTTTCATGTCCCATAATTAGTTTTGGAAACACTCGAAAACATCTCTCCAAAGCAATATTCTTTGCAAAACATACAGGAATTCCTTTACCGTACCCAACATGAGAAAAATTTCAAGTACGCAGGAATCCTTGTGTGGCAGATGGATCTAAGAGATGTATGGCGTTGATTGTGACTCCACTCTTCTTTCTGTCCCAGACAGCAGGATGTACAACAGCTGGATCAGGAACACAGGCCCAGTCAGTCTCACTCCGGCTTTTCTGGATTATCGGCGGCAGCATCAGGATCGCATATCTCTGCTCTGTATCATCCGAGCTTCAATTCCATCCTGTGAATAAACACAAGCATGCCCTCTCCCCATACCAAAACACTGTTGGAGCCCTTTCATAAACACGTAAATGGATCTTTCCATTAGACTTGAGCAAACCATGAGGTGGTGCTTTCGTGCCAAAATCTACTCATGGAAGATTGCTCACAGACATCCACATTTAAAATTTTTAAATTTTAAGATAAAAACACATATATGTGGTGACCGTGGGTATAAGCCCAACTCCCCCATTTTTAATTGTATTTTTAATTGAGCCTTAAGACTCCCATGTGCCCTTTCAAAATTCCTTGCCCTTGGGACATCATCTCAAATCCTAGAGATGAGTTTGTTCCAGAGGCTGATACTGGGATTTTAGCATCATTAGTTTAATGGCAACAAGACAGGAATGATCAAGATGACCGAGTTCCCTATGATTGCTAACAGAGAAGTTCCCCTTTGATCTAACATTCCAGGGGGGAACAGGAACGACGTATTCGCTTCTGTAATTACCCACTGCTGACCTTAGAACGTTGTTCTCAGGGCCCTAGAAGGCTAGAATGTTAGGCCAAGGCAGCGAGGGAACTTAGCAGCATCTGATTCACTGACAAGCTGAAAAGACCGCCATCGCATCGGCTGGATTGGTCCACATCAGGTTTCCGCAAGCTCAGGACTCTGTCATTTGGAGCAGGTTGTTATCAGTGACTGATGCTTGGACGCGTTTGTCAGCCAAGTGGGAACCTGGTGAGACAGATACAGACTGGGAACAGGAATGGAAATTTACGAGCTCATCTGAAAATTGTAGACCCACAGTCTCAATAATTAAGGAAGGGGCAGAGTCCCAAGACCAGGAGAGAGGAAAAAAAATACCATAATCCTTTTAACGTGTGAGAAGTGGATCCAAGTTATATTGATTCAATTTTCTGAAGTTTGTATGAATCTCCATTTTACAAATATACATAAAAGTTTTGGATATTAGCATTATCAATCTGCACTGAAGTCGATAATGCAGGAAAAGCAGGTGAGAGGTATCTGTAAAACAGCAGGAGCAGGCCCACATCCTTGAGTCCTAGCAAAAACTACAGATTTGAGTTAAGCAGTATGTAAGGCTGTATTCAGAAGACAACCCAAAGAAATTTAGAATCTTGAGCTTGTGACCCGAGCAGTAAGCAGCCATTACTTTGTTAGCTTGTCAGAACTCTATTAATGTTAAACTCTGAACTTTTAACCTGATATAATACTATTATGGAAGGGGAAAGATACCTTGTAATAACTTCTATATACATCTTAAGCCATTGTTTCTTATAAATTGTATTTTTGTTTTTCAGAATATCCTCTCAGACCCATATAATCCAAGCTTTTATGCCTTCAGATCCTTATAACATGTACTGATGTTCTCAGGCCTTTATATTTTGTAGACCCTCAGAATTTATATGGACTCATAATATAAGCACTTTGTCCTATTATTAACTATTATGGGGCCAGTTAGACTGCAGTTTTCATTTACAGACCACAGATGTGATATTGAAGTTTTTAATAAACATGTGTGGACTTCTCTATGAAATCCGAATAGCTAAGAGCTTTAGCTTCGCCATTTCAAAGGAGACCAATATATAGACCCCTTAACCCAGAGGGCTTCAGTATGAAGATTAATAACTGACTTGTGTTTAGGACCTCAGCCTTCCTTTCACCTCTAAAGAACATGATCCCATCATTAACATAACCATTCTGCAGTGAAGAATCGCCAGCCTTATTCATGAAGAAAGTCAACCAGAATTAACATAACATGGTTAAATCGTCAACATTTTTTATAGTTTCCCTTAGAACTCAGTAGTATTAAGACGAATAAGGAATTCATAGACAGATTTCCTTTTTCTGTATCATTACAGGCTCTTGTTTGTCCCCTTGTCCTTCAGACAACATGCAAATCTCCATCCGTGTTTCCTCTCGTGAGTTCTTCCAACAGTCCAGAACATTGCATAGATACATTTCAAACAAAAGCCTACACACATATGTATGTATGCATATATATGTATGTATCACACTAAGAATAACTTAAATTTGCATTAACATAAAAAATCTGTAATAGCACAAAACATTTGAGACCAGCAGCAGTTTTCTGTATCTTAATAACAATTTGCACTCAGTTTCCTTAAAAGATGATAAGTATTTGTAACCCACTGGATATAAATGAATAAGGCCCATATAGTTTTCTTTTCCTGTGGGGAAAAATCATAATTTTCCTCAAATATAATACATCTTTAACTTTTACTGTAAAATCAATGCTTCCCAAAGTACACAGGTTGGTATAAATTCAACATTTTTTTTTCAGGACAGAGAAGGGTTAAGAAGGGAAACTGTTGGCCAGCAGAAGAGACCTTGAGTGTTATTACAGTGAAGATGACCTTGGCTTAGGAAAGAAAAGAGGGGGAGCTGCATTGGTGAGCACAGAGTGTGTCCTTGGCTGCTAATGTTCCTGGAAAAAAAATGTTAACTTCTGCGGCCACAATCTCAGATTCTCTGTTCCACATTCGTGCAGTTTTTCAGCTGCAAGCGGTCAGGCCTCTGCCACCCCGTTCCCCTGAGCCTGTCTCTCTGCGGTAGCCTCTCTGCCCACCTGAGTGTGCACACTCCCCGCCCCTCTGCAGGAGCTGCTGGCTGGCTGTGGGCTGGAGAACAATGGAGGGAGGTGGCCCTTGCCACGCCTCTCCTTTGAGAAGTTTTTCTTTCACGACCTGGTTACTGATCCAATAAAAATACACAGAGGCAGAGGCTGCCTGCCTCATTACCAGGACAACAAAGGAGGTCAACATACAATAATGACAGACAAACAGGTACCGGTACCACTTAAACTTTTCAAAGGCATGGACATATAAAACAAAACGGCAGAACAGTAAGAGTCAAAACAGAGACAAGACAGTGTGCTCATTGACTCACACCTTTTAAAATCTCTAGACTCACGATCCCTTCTGCAGGGAACCAGGGCCACACATCTTTACACATTTCAAAAACTGAAGCAATTGCTGTTGTCTTCCTTAGTACCCTGAACCTTTAAAGTGTCTCTCAGTAAATGTACAGACAGCTGTTTGCTGTTTGCTTGGCCAATAATTAAAATTTACACTTATACTCAAGCTACTCCTTACTTATTTTATGCTTATACGCGAGTTACTTTTTACTTGTTTTTTTTCGCGCTGTGCAGTTAGCCTTTTTATTTATACTACGTGACTGCTATTTATTTTTATTTACACTGCGCGACTGCTCTTAATACTCCCAAAATTGACTTTTTTGTTACCGTACCTCCACTTTTCCGAGTGCTCTTTTAACGTGTGGTGGCCTTATCAAAGTCCCCCTTCCCAGGGGCCACACGGCTGGGTGCCATCTGTAGGAGCTGGCTCCTATAAAGTCAGCTAGGGCTCCTGGATTGGGGATTGTCAAGGCTGAGGAAATGTCAGATGATAGGGAAAGAGACAGATAATTCAGGATAGAATCGGGAGGTCTGTTCGGTCATGCCGGAACAGCCAAACAGCCAGAGTTTATTTCTGAAATCGTTTGTATACAAAAGCAGAATAAAGCATGACACAGACAGGCAATCAGTATCTAACCACAAGACCATTCCTGTCCCTGAGTGAGCAGCCTCCTAACCTACATGCCTTGCTGCTCGGGAGCAGCCTCACTTTCTCTCTTGATGTTCTCGAGGTTTGTCGTCAGCAGTAGACTGTCTACGAGATAGAGTGTTCTTTTCTCATGGGCTAAATCAGAAGTCTCTTACAGCCCTCGGGGTTATTGGAAAAAGCATAGTAGGCAAGCTTGAACTCAAATGACTTATAAGAATGGACTCCAGATGGAAACTGAGTCACACACGGACTCCCACACCCTAATCTACCCTTCTTGCTAAAAACCGTTAGATTACATTTCTAAAGCTAGCCACCAAAGTCTATTCCCTTATTTGGCCACTTCCTCCTCCTGATGCTGACTACTAAGGTCCATCTATTAAAGTACTGAAGTCCAGCAATCAGAAGTCCCCTTCGGTTCCCCTAATTAACATACCCAATTGAAATTAAACACCTCATTCCAACACGGGGTTTCCCCCTTTATCTTTATAAACCGCCATTTGCCTATGGGCCTCTACGTCGCCTCTATCCAGAGGCAGTCCTGTGTCCTTCCCTTGTCCTCGTCCCTTCCCTTCCCCCTCACCCCCCAAGCTCCTTTACCTCTGTATCCTAATCCAGTCTAACACAGGCCTCCCCTTCTTCTCCTCTTAAAAACGACACCTGCAAGGTCATTGCCTGCTGTTTTTCTGCCAGAGTCAGAAAGCAGCCACTTAACTTTTCTTCTCTGCTTTAATAAAGGTTTGGGTGTGGCTTGTGCCTAATCCTGAGTCCCTTGGGAGGGAGCACCGCACAGCGGGGGTCCCTTCGTTCCCTTAGCCATTTCTATTTTTCCATTTCTTTCATTGTTTACCTGGAGGAGGAGGAGGGAAGGCAACCAGCAATTATCTAACTGGGCTATCTGGTGAAAGGGCCAGAGCAGCATCTGATACGGTCTGTTCTCCTTGGTGAAGAGTCCCCGATCATCGTGCCCAGTCGAATATAATCTTACTGCTTAGGTGGATCCAGCAACCCAAGCAAAATACAATTTTTTTTTTAAACTTGTAAATTCACAGGATTACTAGTTGTCTGGTTGGAACAATCGCCATAGCCCCCCACCCCATACAGACAGAAGTGTGTCATCTCTCGCCCCCAAGAGGTGGCTTATTGGCACCAGAAGAACAGCAAAGAAAAAGCATCCTGAAGGCTCAGGATCGTATTATAAGACCTGGTAGTCTGGAAGGAGAGACTGAGCAAAGCGTACGGATTTGGAACCATCGGATGAGTGACTTTAGTCCATTTACCGCACGGAAATGCTGAACTGGCCTGGGGTTCCTGGTGTATGAACTGGCAGGCAATGCATATTCCAAGCCGACTGACGTGGTGTGAGGATGTTAGTTGCCTACAGCCTCTGACTATTGGGAACAGTTCCCAGTCTAGACTTTGGTTCGTGGGATGTGGCCAGAGCCTATGGGTGTGACTGTAGTCAAGCCTATGGGTGTGACCATGAATGGTGGGTGGTGCGTTGGTAAGCCTGGTGAATTTGTCTCAGCACATGCCTTAGGCTACTGATGGGGCAAGTCCTGGAGCAGGGTCCTGGGGTGTGGATTTGTTGAGCTAGATGGTATTTTGTAGAAGAGCAGTCAAGCTAAGGCTGGTGCAGAGGGAATGTTTGCTTCCTGAGGAGTAAAGGCGATGGTGGTGCCTACTTTTCAAAGATCTCTGCCCAGAATGGGGAAAGGGCAGCCTGGAACTACCATGAAGGAGTGAGTCACCTGCTGGGAGCCCAGTCTAACAGTTCTCTTAGGTGTGAGGGGATTGTCCTTAATTGCGCTTGTGGTTTCCTGTACTGGCATCTTTCTATGGGTAACCAGCATCGTCTGCCACGGTGCCTACCAAAAACTTAACTGGGTGGTTTCCTATTGATGCAGTGACCAAGGACTCTTAGAAGCCTGTCCTACTTAGTGGTTTTATTGCTGTGATGAAACACCATGACCAAAAGCAAGGTGGGGCCGGAAAGGGTTTATTTGGCTTCTACTTCCATCATTGAAAGAAGTCAGGACAGGAACTCAAACAGGGCAGGGATCTGGAGACAGGGGCTGATGCAGAGGCCATGGAGGGCTGCTGTTTACTGGCTTGTTCCTCATGGCTTGCTCAGTCTGCTTTCTTATACAACCTAGGACCACCAGTCTAGAGATGGCACCGCTCACTCTGGGCTGGGTCCTCCCCATCAATCAGTAATTAAGAAAATGCCCTACAGCTAGATCTTATGGAAGTATTTTCTCAATGGAGTGACTTGTTTTGACATGAAATTAGCCAAGACAATTGACCTCTTGTCCACCCGACACACAAACACATCACTGTTAAGTCATAACCTTTCCTTTCTTGTTCTTCCCCAAGATCACACCTTAATACCAACATTACGATAAAACACTTCAAACTTTAAAAGTCCTGTGGTCTTTAAGAACTCGAACACTTAAAAATTCAGTCTCTTTAAAACAGCCAGACTCTTTTAAGATCTTAAGTCTTTTAAAATTCAGAGTCTCTGACCATGGGCTCCAGGAAAACACTTTCTTACTTCTAGATGGGAGAACCAGGGCACAATCACAATGTGAACAAAACAAACAAAAGTCCGACAGTATAAATAACTCAATGTCAAATATCTGAGATTCATTTACCATCTTCTAAGATCCTTCAGAGGGCTTGGGTCAGTAGGGTGGTGGTGGTGCACTCCTTTCATCCCAGCACTCCGGAGGCCTGCGTGGTCTACAGAGTGAGTTCCAGGACAGCTGGGGATACACAGAGAAACCCTGTTCTGGAAAACAACAACAATGAAGAGTTCAAGAATAAGAATATAGAAACATAGGTTCCAGATATAAGAATGCAGTAAGAAAGAAATGTAAGTTGTAAGCCTAGGAGAATGAGATCAGGCTGTCAGCAGCTTTCTTGGCAGTTTAAGAATTAACCGTTAACAGTGGGTTACTTTGCTTTACATCCCATAGCTCTGTCTGCAAGGCTGAAGCAACTCTCTGCAAACCGAGGGTCAGCTTTTAGATAACCCTGACCACTCATGATCAGTCACTGATACGAGCTGAGTTAACCTTTAAAGTATGGTGTGTGTGAATTTTTGCTTATGCATTGTTTGGGTAAATGAAGAAGTCTTTGCCTAAGGCAGACATGACCATCTGTTCTGTTGCAGAAGCACAGGTTTTATTAAAATTAATAAGAGAGAGTATAGGGGCCTTATTATACAGCCCCATATTTCTACTGGAATTCTGAGTGATCTTCAGGGCTGAGTTTGCACCTGCCCACACAGAAGGTGGTCACCTAGCCTTTTGAGACAACCTGACGCCATCCTAAACAAAGTGTCAGGATGTGCTAATATGGTTCTGCTCCTTCTTTCTAATTTGGGAGATCACCTGGGGAAGAGATGTTTTTCAGTCTAAACGAGAGAGCAGGCATAGCTAGAAAGACGTGACAAAATGGGCATAGATAGTTCTAGACGCGATCTAGTCATTCTCCTCGGCTGTCCAGGAAACAGAGTGCTAATGAACTCCCCCCCACCCACCCCAGTTTACCTTTTGATATAAAAGCTGTTTGGAGAATAAGCGCAGGTGATCTTCAGGATTTGAATGAACCCCGAGACTCCCTCCTGATTATTGCCTTGTGAACTGTGCCTCAGTTATTCCCACACCTCCACACTGGTACGATAAATAATTTCTGTCAGGGCTGGACCCTGACAGCACGTCCCTGCTGTGCGAAACGGGCAGTGTCGGGGCAAGTGCATGGCTGCAGTAGACACTATCAGGGAGCGCCGGGGAAGAACAGCGACTTAAATACAAACACTAGTGTAACTAAAAAAACTTGGTTAATGGAAATTGCAGAGAAGGGCGATTTGTATCTGAGTTTTACCTCGAAACTGTAAAAATTCCTTTGCTCATGCCCGATGCTTGTGGCTTCTTGCCGTATAAAGGGGAGCCCGGAAGCAGCCATGGCCACAGCCTTACATGTCCATCTCTGGCTGTGGTCTCAGCTAGCTGATAAGCTTTTTGTGCCCATTAGAGATTTATTTTTTTAACTTTCAATTTTTTTCCTGAAATAGTTTGCTTCTGGTGTAACAGATTTTGGTGATCTGTCCCCCTTCTTTGTGTAACTCCCATGGACCCAACAACCAACAACACAAAACACCCCCAAACCAAACGACAAAAATAAAAGTCTTGGGGCACTTCTCCAGCTCTGCCCTCTGCAGCACACACACTTTGTCTTCTAGGCTCCAGCTGGCTCCACCAAAAGCTGCTGCCGTTGATGGTGGTCATCCTACGGCACTGGCATCTCCAAAACTCTGGGGTCTTCTGTTGCAAATGGGCTACGTTTTCACCAATCGCCTCTCCCTGGCCCTCTTCAGGGACTCCAGCCCTGCCACACAGTGCCAAGCCTCAGCGACTCTCCATGACCCCTTCACACCTTCAAAACCAGCATTAGCTGGGTGACTCATACTACCGAGTTCAGCTGCCCGCACAAGATGCAAGCTTGGCCACCTCTGGACCTCAGCTTGTGTGTGCTGACCCTGCAGAAATACTTCCCCGAAGCCTCCACCTCAGTGGTGCTGTTCTCTTCTTAATCACATCTGATCTTTCAGCCCAAGCTGACCAGACACCACAGATTCCTCACACGAATGTTGTGGGCTGACTGGAAAGCGGCCAGCACAATCTTTGGCTGCAAGCAGTTCAGTCAGCAGCCACCATAGCCTGGTTTTGCCTTTTAGGGTCTTGGTTGTTGTAATTGGGCCACTCTGATGAGCGGGGGTGGGGTGGGTGGGGTGGTGGTGAGGTGTCATCCCTGTAAAGCCCTGTAGCGTTTGGAGTTAGGGCTCCCCAGAGCTGAATGAGTGACAAGAGCCAATTTGATGCCCTGTTATTTTCCAGAGCTAGCTGATAAAAGGGTGTGAATTCTGAAAATGTGCTACGGCTCCAGAAACGCCCTGGGAGACTTTTCTGGGTCCTGAAGAGCCTGAGTAGTCTTAGACAATTAGTGGGGTTTAGCTGCACCCCAAATTCCAGTCATAAGTTTTTAGTGAAAAGTGTTCAGGGCCTGGGAACCTGCGTACTATTGGACTATTGGGGTTCTAACCAGAGCACGTGGATGGGAAAGCCGCCTAAAAGTAGCTTTTCGCATCTGTACCAGTTGCTGAGACCAAAAGAGCTTTCCTTGGCTCTGCCGCAGTCCGTTCTAAACTTTGCTCTGAAGTAAACAGAGTCAGAAGGAGTTGCTGGGAATCATCCCAGGTGAGGGGTGGGTGCTGAGGGTGGGCTCCAGGAAGGCAGTTAGGGCTTGGAGCTTATGGAACTATAGAACTGAACTAGAGAAAGGGCCATAGATAGGAAAGGGCGATGCGGGTCCTCCAAGGAGTTGTCTTAGAGGCAGCTTCTGCAGCTTCCGTAGCCTTCTCTTTGAGAACACATCCCCGTGCTCCTCCCCAAACTCTTGGGATGAATTTAGAGCATTCATTGAAGGGGTGAAAGTTCCTCGTATGTGGCCCCCACGTTAGGAGAAAATGTAGGTGACTTGACGTGGAAGATTACTATGACCAGCCCTGGCAATGAAAAGATGACCCCACCTAAGACCTGCCACAGCTCACCTGTTGTGGGTTGGGGGTGGCGTGACTCCAGGAGCCAACTGGTATGACTGGAAATTTCCGGTCCAGAAAAGGAAAGGAGACTTTTTTATTTTTATCTATCTATCTATCTATCTATCTATCTATCTATCTATCTATCTATCTATCTATCTATCTATCTATCTATCTATCTATCTATCTATCTATCTATCTATCT
>NW_026068130.1:252888-260769 GCF_014885135.2 Alexandromys fortis | reverse complement strand
TATTTATTTTTTATTTTCTAGAAGACCAAAGGGTAAAACGAAGAACCAGCATACAGATAGTGCCATCTAGTGGCCAAACCTGGAGAAACCGGCATAATCGCCAAGACAAAAAAGACAAATCAAGTAGAGCAAATAATGGCGTGCAGAGGCTGCCACCTAGTGGCAGAATTTAGAACAACGGGCGAATCTCAGAGGGTTAGGTTGGCGTTAGAAGGTTTGTTTCTGTTAGGGTTAGGTAGGTTTAGGTTAGTTAGTGTTAGAGGGTTAGGTTAGGGCTCAAGTCAGTGTCAGGTAGGGTTTGGTCAGGGGATAGGTCTTGGGTTCGTGTTAGGGGTAGAGTTTGGTTTATACATTTTTTGAGGCTTATATAGAAAATCTATATAAGCCCAGGGCGCTGTCTATTTAAGAACAGTGCATAAACCTATGTCTAGGGGTGCAACTAAGCAGGAAGGCTGCAGAAACTTGTTTCAGGGGAGGTGTGTGTTTACACTCTGGAACGGTGCAGAAACCTTCTCCCAGGGCAAGCTAATCAGGTAGAGTACAGACTCCTGTGCTCAGGAACTCAGAAAACAAAAAGCGCTGACACCCGTGCACAGGTAAAGGCAAGACCTCTGTGTCGGGGGACTCAGCTACTGTGTAAAACGCAAACTCCTGTGTCCACTGGCGCAGCTTGTCCTGAAGAGCGCAGTTGTAATTCCAGAAATCTGGAGGTTGATGCAGGGGTATTTCTGTGAGGGCTAGCGGGAGGAAAGCGGGGCGCGGGGGTGTCGGTTCACAAAAGTGTCACCCAGAGGAGCTGAATGGTTAGGGGTGGGGTGGCGGTCAAGGCTTGAATACTCCGGCTTGCACCAGGCCTGGTGCGCGCATGCACTCTGGGTAATGTAGTCCATTCTGCCTGCACATCTCTCCTTAAGGAGGCTGTGCGCCGTGGTACATTCTGGGTTTCGCGGTGTTTTGGTGCTCACTTCTTCACGGAGGCCTCTGTGTAGTCACCGCTAGGGCTGGGCAGTGTGGTCTCCGGCAGGACTCAGGACTCCGCAGGGACCCGGCGCGGACTGTGCGGTCTCTAAATTACACCTCGGCCAGCGTCGTGGGATCAGGAACAAGTCCAGGCGGCGACGGAACCTGTTAGTGTTCGCTGCTCTTTTAAGTTTGTTATTATGTAGCTAGCTTCCCCGCGACCCCAAGCAGCGGAGGGTTCTCACAGGCTCGTGGCATTAGCCAAACTCTCTAGAGGACTGAGCTTTCTGGGTATTGTAGTCCAAAGTCACCTTAAGGCGGCGGTGAGGGTCCTAAGCCTTCTGGGTATTGTAGTTCAAGGTCTCCAGAAAGCGCCACTTGTGTGGACCCTAACCATTCTGGGTGTTGTGGTACAAACTTTTGGAGTTGGCATCTATAGAGAAGATTTTTGGGTTTTGTGGTCCATTATTTCTCCACAGTCGTCATCACCGAGGCTCCAGAGAGATCTTAAGGCTCTGCCGATGGACGAATGGAGCCGACAGTGCCCGACCATGGCGCGTTTACAGCCGACTGCTCTCGGGAACGACCGAGCCAGGACGGGGACGACGAGAGGCGGCGGAAAGGACCGAGATTGGCTGACTGCGCCGAGGTTTGACGAAGACTTCCGAGTGTCCTTGGCAGGACGCCGAGGGCTCCGGAGGACTGCCGGAAAGAGCCGATGTGTGGTCTGGAGCAGCAGAGAGGCCGGTGGTGAGGTTTCGAAGGACTGAAGGAATGGAATCAACGTGTGGAGGCAGCGGCTGAACGACGTGATGACGTCAGGAGCACGGGCTGGGGCTCTCTGAATTGGAGGAGAGGCGGTGCTGGTGGCTTGGGGGCGGGATGACAAGGTGGGCGGGCTTAAAACTAGGGCGGGGCTAATCCCGGAGGCTGAGGCAGGGGTGGTGAGCTGGGTCGTGGTTCTACTATAGGGATGCTAGATGCTGTCGCTGAAGGTGAATTGTTGTGTGGATGACTTGTGAACCAGCTGCAGGTGGCCGCTACAGGATGCTACATCTGCAGGTCAGAGTCAGGGCTTGACGGCTGCAAATCTGGCAGGGTCAGGGTCAAATCAAGGTCATAAGAAAGCAGGCTGGGCAAGCCATGAGGAGCAAGCCAATAAGCAACACCTCTCTCTGTGGCCTCTGCATTAGCTCCTGCTCTGACTTCATGGACTACGATGTGGAAGTGTAAGCCAAATAAATCTTTTTCTCCCCAGTTGGCTTTTGGTTATGGTGTTTCATCACAGCAGTAGTAGCCCTAAGACAATCCTCTACCCCAGCTTGCTTCCACAGGAGTGACAGAGCATCCGCCCCTGACAATCTGCAGACACCTTGTCTTGTCACGTTTAATTTACGTATTTGTTGCAGGATATTTAGTCATACTGTGGGAAAATGTGTCTCTGTCTTCCCTTGCCTGCCTAAGACACTGTCTGATTGGTTTAATAATGAACTGATTGGCCAATAGCTAAGCAGGAGAGGATAGGCAGGACATCCTTCAGAGAAAGAAACTCTGGGAGGAATCTGATAGGCTGAGGATTTGCCAGCAAGACATGGAGGAAGTTAGATGTACATTATGGAGGAGAGGTAGCTATGTGGCAGAACATAGGTTAATACAGACGAGTTAATTCAAGTTATAAGAGCTAACTGGGAGCAAAACTAAGGCTAAGCTTTCATAATTAACAAAAAGTATCTTTGTCATTGTTTGGGAGTTGGCAGTCCAAAGACAGTTCCACTACAGGCATTATTTGATATATTGTGGCAGGGTCTCCCTATGTATCCCAGCCCTAAACTGGCTTCTAACTCACTCAGATCCTTCTGTCTCAAATTTTCCAGAGCTGAGGTAGAAAGCTCACCACAACAAGATAAGTCTCTGTGTTGTGATTTGGGAGCTGGCTGGTGGCCCCAAAAGAAAAAGCCTGTTATAGTAATTGCTTCTCTATTCGTAGGTGAGGTTTTCTAATAACCACATAGAGACTTATTATTAACTATAAATGATCAGCCAGTAGCTTAGGCTTATTACTAACTACCTCTTACAACTTAAATTAACCCATATTTCTTACTTTACACTCTACCATGTGTCAGTACCTCCTTCCTTCCTTCCTTCCTTCCTTCCTTCCTTCCTTCCTTCCTTCCTTCCTTCCTTCCTATGACATTTTCATCTCCCACATTCTCTCTGTGTATGGCTGGTGACTCCACCCTCTTTCTTCCCAGCATTCTCCTAGTCTGGCTCTCCCGCCAAACCTCTTCCTGCCTAGTTTTTGGCCATTTGGCTCTTTATTAGAGCAATGAGAGCAACACATATTCACAGTATACAAAAGGATTATTCCACAGCACCTATTTCCACCATGTATGTTCTAGAGACAGAACTCAGGTTGTTAGGGTTGGCAGCAAGCACCTTCACCCACTCTGACCTCTCACTGACCCCAGACATTCATTACAATAAGGACCAGAGATAAGTAACAAGATGTTAACCTTGGCATTACAAAGCAGCAGAGGCTTTACATTGAACATCTAAAGCCTCCATCAGTGAAGGAATCTTTCCTCTTCGTTCCTCTGCTCTCAGCAGCTGAAAATCTCTGAAGCAATGTGGCATTGGGATGTGGCGAACTAGAGGGTTGGGATGGTGAGAATAGCGATCTGTGTTCAGTGTTAAATGTCGGGAACTTGGTTGGACTGAGAGACACCTAGGGGATGTGTCAACTACTCCTGGGTGTGTCTGTCAAGGCTCGTGGGGAGGTAATAAAGTCACCAGGTCACTACAGGGAGGCGGAGAAAGGTGATGGCAAGTTCAATGGGAGAAGCGAGCCCCGTGTTCCTTGGGAAGGTCACATGGTCTGGCTCCTCCCTGTATCCTCTTTCTTATTTCCTAGTTATTGTGACGTAAAGTCCTCTACTCAGTCATGTCTTCCCACGGTTGTGGGATATTTGTACGCTCATGAAGATGTGTGGCTGTGATTAGTGTAATGAAATGGCTAATAGTTAGGCAGGAGCGAATAGGCGGGACTTCTGGGCAGAGAGATGAAGTCCGAGGGATGAACGTAAGTGCAGGAGAGATGCCAGCAGGATGCAGATGGAGTGACAAGTGTCCTACCTGCAAAATATACTAGGGCAATGGTGGTACAAAGCTTGTGGGGGTAACCAGCCAGTATCTGATTTGACTTAAGGCCCACGCCACAAGCTAGAGCCCATAACTGATACTGCTTGGGTGACTGAGAACCAGAGGCTAGATAGCCCAGAGACCTAGGGTAAAACCAAATACTGCTTGTCTTAAGTAGTGATAAAATGACACACAATGATATTCTGCTCTACTCATAGATGAGTGCCTTATTCAGCCATAGTCAGAGAAGCTTCCTCCCGCAGCAGATGGCAGCAAACATGGAGACCCCCAGTCATACATTACACACAAAGTGAGAGGCCTTGGAACACACAGCTCTAAATGCTCTGGCGTCTCCATCATCTTGGGGTCTCCAGTGAAATCCAGGCTTCACTTCACTTTCATAGCTCCACACAATGGCCTCTCTGGGCCTCCATGCAGGGACACCCCTGGCCTCAACAGCTTTCCTCAGCTGCAGAGGGAGACTCCACAACCCTTTCTTGTTTCTTTTCCTCTAAAACCCGAACCGCGTGGCTGAAACTGCCAGTTCTGCTCCTTGATAGAGCTGGAACATGGCCTCCTCATTCAAATACATTTTCACCCATTTTCTGCTTTGGATTGTTTCCTTCACTGCCTAAGTTTGGCTATCCTAGAACTCACTATATTTACCAGAGTGGCCTTGAACTCAGTGATCCCCCTGCCTGTGCCTTCAGAGTGCTGAGATTAAAGATGTGCACCATCACACCTGGCCCTAAGCTTTTCTTTAATTTGCCTTCACGAGTTTGAAGCTTAGCTTGGTGGCATCTTGCCCAGAGGTCACCACTCCCTTTGTTACAGTTAGCCCCAAACTGGTTTAATTAGCTCTATCACACTTCCTGGTGCCCCCCCTTTCTCCTCAAACTGCATTTTGTATTTTTCCTTGCTTAGTTGGCTCCTTTTCATTATAGATTTTCAGAAGACTAGCTACTAATAGCCACAGGGTAGAGTCAATACCAGGCTGCCTTGAAATCTCTGCCAATGCAATTAATCCAAAACTCTTCAATTTAGCTTCAGGCAGATTTTTTGGTTAAGGGCAAAAAGCAGCCAGATTCTTTGCCAAAATATTACAAGAGCAATCTCTACGCCACTTCCTAACTCTTCTCCTCTGAAACTCTTGATCCAGGCTGTCATAATCTATATTGCTGTCAGCATCACTGTCTGCCGTGCTTCTACTAGTATGGTCTATTAAGCCCCTCATAAATCATTCAACTATTCTACCAACAAGAAGCATGGTCAGCACTGCAGTACCCCGGTTCCTGTTACCAACTTCTGTCTTATTCATTGTTCTGTTGCTGTGAAGAGACGCCATGACCACAGCAGCTCTTAAAATGGAAAGCATTTAATTGGGGTTTGCTTACAGCTCAAAGGTTCAATCTATTGTCTTCGTGGCAGGAAGCATGGCAGCATGCAGGCAGACATGGTGCCTGAAAAGTAGTTTGAGAGTTCTACAACCAGATCCTCAGGCAGCAGGAGGAGAGAGACGCTAAGATTGATTTGAACATTTGAAACTCCAAAGTCCACTCCCCAGTGACACACTTTCTCCAACAAGGCCACATAAACTCCAACAATGCCGTACCTCCTAATCCCTGCCAAGTAGCACCTCACAGAGATCCGCCTGCCTTTGCCTCCCAAGTGCTGAGATTAAAAGCGTGCACCACCACTGCCAAGCTTATTTATTTATTTTTAAAGGCAGGATCTTTTCTTTGTTAGGGGGACTTCTTTTGTTTTTATTAAAGCGAAGCCCCTACTATGTACTTGGTGTTTCATTCATTCAGGAATCACTTTGCACTCCTGAGTTTACTGGAGAACTGGGACACCAAAGATGTGACTCCCCAGTGCATCATCAGTCCTTCTCATATGGAATTTTTTGCTAAATTAATATTTAGCTTAGTATGCGATGCGATGGATTGTATCAACGCATCTTAATAAACATGTCATCATGTTGTGTTTTCCCACTGCCCTCCCCCGTTTCTCCTCCCCCTCTGGCTGGTTCCCCTTCTTTCTTCAAGTTAGTCCTCTTTTCCTGCTTTCCTGTTATATCATCCCTCCCCTAAGATCTGGTCCTCTCACTCCGAGGATCCCATTTCTAGTTTCACGACTTATAAACACATAACACACACACATACACACACACACACACACACACACACACGATTTCAGAGTCTTTAAGGATTCCATTTCCTTGCAGATGTCATGACTTAATTTTTCTTTATGGCTACACGAAATTTAACCATGTGCATTTACCACACTTTATTTATCCATTTCCTCCGAATAAACATTTAGGCTGTTTCTGTCTCCCAGCTTTTGCAAATATTGTAGCTGTAAATGTGGATGGACAAGCATTTCTGTAGTATCTTGACTTAGAGTCCTTGAGCTAAATTCAGGAATGACATTGGTGCGTCATATGGTAGTTTTATTTTCAGTTTCGAGCAATGTCCATACTGATTTTGACACACAGTGGTTGCACAAGTTTAATTTTTCAAATTGAGACCTCTCATTCATTCTCTCCGTCTTTTCTTTTAAGGTGAGCCTGATATTCATATATGGAGTGGAATTAAACTGATAACTTTTCCTAGCCCTAAGCTGACTGTGCCCATAATGCTGCTTATCACATTTCCCTAGTCTATTAAAGTTTTCTAAGCATCTTTATGACCTTATGTCTCACACTTGACTTTTGTGTCCATTAGAATACAATGTCCTGTCACTACTTATGTTTTCTCTGACACTAAACATTTTGAATATTTAATTACAGTGAAATAGAAATTGCAGCAGAAGTAAGATCTAGAAGTAAGCCAATGTTATATAATTTCCATAAATATAAGGTCTAAATAATAGTTGCTACCTGTATTGACGAAAAATTGGAACTTCTATTTGTGCAGAAGGTATTGGGTCTCAAGAAAGTGTAGTTGCTGCTGAGATGGGGGAATACCTAGTCCGTGTCTGTTCACATCTGGCATCCTTGACCTCTACCCAGAAGTCTTCAGGAGCTTTCTGGGATGTTGCCCCCCATACATTATTCTCACCCAATTCAGAGACTCTAGGCCCTATTAAACATGATGGAAACTGTAATTCATGGTCTAGTCAGACTCTGTCTATTATTATCTGTACCACAGAAACTGTTTATTAGGTGGGGTGGGGGCAGCTCATTCGTAAGTAACAGCCATTTCAAGTGGCGGGTGCACATGCCATTGTGACAGACGGCATCTGACGATCCTTGTCTAGAATCTGTCTCCTTCTTCTGTTTCCTCTCGCGTCAACTCAGGGCAGAGCTGGCCTGTGGGACTAGCAGAGGATTTCAGCAGTGGTGGCCTCTCAGGACAAAGCCTGGCTCGTAAGAGGCACTGATGCTTCGGCTTACTCTGGAAAAGAGCCACCCTGAGTAGTTGCAAAGCAGTCCCATGAGGAAGTTCCTATGGAAACCTAGGCTAAAGCCTAAAGCCGCCACTCACCTGCCAGGTAAGTGAGCCATCCACCTTGGAAGTAAGTTCTTGAAGTCACAGGCAAACTTTGATGACTTTAGCAATAAACAACAATGGCTCAATTTAATAAAAGACCTGGCAGAACCACCCAGTAGGGGTAGCTCCAAAATCTCTGACTTACAGAAACTATGAAATATGTGATGCTCTTTCTTTAAGCCATTGAGTTTTGGACTCATCTGTTACAATGCTTTAAATGTTTTTTATTTATTTATTTATTTATTTATTTATTTATTTATTTATTTATTTATTTAAGATTTCTGTCTCTTCC
>NW_026068130.1:244563-252003 GCF_014885135.2 Alexandromys fortis | reverse complement strand
TGGGGCTGGAGAGATGGCTCAGTGGTTAAGAGCATTGCTTGCTCTTCCAAAGGTCCTGAGTTCAATTCCCAGCAACCACATGGTGGCTCACAACCATCTGTAAAGAGGTCTGGCGCCCTCTCTGGCCTTCAGGCATACAGACAGAATATTGTATACATAATAAATAAATAAATATTTAAAAAAAACTGAAATGCTAGGGTAAATGAGGGTCCAGATGGTTATGAAACCGACAGTTGGGAGACTAGCTGTTGCAATGTGATACTTCATTTGAATCAAAGGAAAAAGAAATAGTCTGTCATATCAAGACTGTGCACATGGACATCATATCTGTCGACATGCAAAATATGTCACATCTGACTGGAAGCAATCGAAATGACATGATAGTTTTCTAGGCATAAAAGCCAATGGTAGGTTGTTTTATGTGGAGGCCACACGCATAATTGTTCATTATTTAGATAGCAGCAACTTAATCAGAGTTAGCTTAGAAAGCAATTAACAAGTTGGCTATACAACCACATTCCATCCTATTTTGCATATTGGGAATAAAATTAATTAAAGAGAAAAAAGTGAACCAAACAGAAAGCTCTTTGCTTCTTAGTTATACTAGACAATTTATATTGGATATAACTATATCAAATATAACCTATATAAATTGTTATCAATATTTCAGGTGTTATTTCAGATGATATCATATGTTTTTAATTTATTTATTGAAGGATTTTGTACACATCAGATATATTTACATGAAAAAAAATATACTGGATTTTATTGTTCAGCCCAAGCTGGCCTTGAACTCATGATACTCCTGCTTCAGCTTCATACATTTCCCTTATGAGCCTCACATTTTAAAATGTGACATTTAGACTTCTGTATTAGATGTGTTGCTTTTTATTGGAGAATCTGTGTTCCGTAGTAGCATCATTAGTTATAGGCAGAGAAAATATATTTAAGCTCAAATCAATACCATCAACCTAATAGCAAAGCTGTTAGAGTGTATCAGACTGTCACCCTGTTGTCCTCAAGCTGTTGCCCACAGAGGTGAGGTGAAGGTCTCAAATCCTCTAGATTTGGAGTTACTGATAGTTATAAGCTGCTACGTGGATGCTGGGAACTGAACCCAGGTCCTCTGTAAGAGCAGCATTCTTTAGACTCTGTTCTCATTTATTTATTAACAATGTTTCCACTTGTCTCATGATGAGATTGAGGAGATTGTACTAACATAAAGTATCTATAAAATGTATGGGAGAATTTAGTAGCTATCTAATAATCAACTCATTATATATTTTATTTTATCTTTTGAGACAAGGTGTCTCAACACAGCCCTGGCTATCCTGGAATTCATAAGTGAGTTTTTTTTTTACATTAATGAATTACCTGAGGTAGGGAACTCTTATTTTTTTTTTTAAAAGAGTCATATCTTGACTTACGAGTCTTGGAGTTCAAGGTCTCAGGGCTTGCTTCATGTGTCAGTGGGCTTCTTGTCGGCAGAGTCTATCAATCACACAGAACATCTATGTTGATTAGTTTATGTCAACTTGACACAAGCTAGAATCATTTGGAAAGAGGGACTCTCAGTTGAGAAAAGGCCTTCATAACATTGGCCTGTAGGCAAGTCTGTCAGAGAATTTCTTGATTAGTGATTACTGTGTGATGGCTTAGCCCACTGTAGGCAGTACAAATCTGGGCAGGTGGTTCTGAGTTGTATAAAAGAACAACCCATGTGGAACGAGCCAGTCTTACTTCATGGCTCTCCATGTTGTGTTCCTGTCTTCAGATTCATGCCTTGAGGTCCTTATCTGACTTCCTTCAGTGAAGGATTTTGACCTGAGAGTTATAAGCTTAGATAAACCCTTTCCTCCCCAAGGTGCTTTTGGTCGTGGTGTTTTATGACAGCAACCAAAACTTTATGATAGAATTTGATGACAAGAGACAGAATATGTGTATATGTTTGTGACTGGAATAATATATGTAGATATATTAACCTTTGCCAGTAACGAGTCCCTCACTGGTTGTCCAATACAGGGTGGTCAGCATTGAAATTATGAACATGCGAAGAACTAAAATGAATTCTTCAGGTTGTATTTATATATAATTGTGCATATACTTACATAATACATACAAGCATGGATGTAATAATAATCAAAGAAAAAGAAGCTATCAACTCAAGAGTTGGGCTTCAAAGAGGAGTTCAAAACATAACTGGAATGGAGGAAAGATAGGGGGAAAGTGATATGATTCTATTTCAATAAAAACATTCAAAAAAAGTATCACTGAGTTTAGTATGCTGTGGGGTTTGTACTCTGTTTCCAGAATTTGTCATTTTGTATACAGCATTTAGAGTGCATATCTCTTAAGCTAGCTACTCTATCTGTAGAGATTTTTGAAACCTGAGGGAAATTTTATTAAGAATTTAAAAGAAAAACTTCAGGGCAGGCAACCTCTAAATCTTGGTTGTTGCCTGGCAAAGAGTGGGGCAAAGAAGAAAACAAAGCCGTGTGGTTTGAGTTAAGCCCGCATGGAGGCCGGCCACAGGGCATGGAGTAGAATGAGGGAAGCCCAAAGCTCTGGCTAATGCCAATGCAGGTTGTGGGCAGCATCCAAAGGAAAGAGACAAAGAAGAGGAGAAGGAAAAACTGCACCGGAAAGGTAGGCTGAAGAGAAGCTCATGGTGGTGTGTGGGGCCTGCTCTCATGAATGTACTTTGATTATAACTCTTTCCAATGCCTCTTGTTCCCTTCTCCCTGTTCTCTCACTCCCTAAGTAGTACCCGCTGTCCTTCCCTGCTTCCTTTTAGAAATCTAGATTCCACACGCGAAAGGAAGCATGGTTTTGTCTTTCTGAGTCTGGACTATTTACTTAGTTTGATGATTTCCAGTCCCATCTGTTTCCCTGAAGATGATGTAATTTTGTTCTTTGTGGCTGTATATATGTATGTGTGTGTGTATATGTATGATAAAGTTGTATCTGTATGTATATATATGCTACATTTTCTGTATTAGTCTGTTAATATACATCAAGGCTATCCATCAATGAGCTGTTTTGAATACTGCTCCAGTAAACATGAAGCGTTAGTGTTTTTGTGGCATGTTCATTTATGAGTCCTTTGACGTTCATACCCAGGAATGGTATAGCTGGGCCATGTGTTAGCTTTATTTTTAGTATTTTTTAGGAACATCCTTACTGATTTCCATAGTAGCTGCTCTAGTTTTACAGTTTTATCAGCAGTGCCCAAGAATTCCCCTTTACCCACATCTCCACTGGAGTTTGTGGTTATTTTTGTGTGTGTGTTTTTTAATGATAGATATTATGAATGATATATGGTAGAATCTCAGTGCAGTTTTGATTGGCATTTTCATGATGTTTAAACTTTTAAATCATTTGTACTTTTTTTCTTCTTGGGAACTGTCTCCCTAACACATTTGATTGTTTATTAATCACGTGTTTTTTTTTGGGGGGGTGTTTGATTAGAGTTCTTTGCATGTTATGGGTAGTAATCCCCTGCCTGGTTAATGGCTGGGAAATTTTTTCCCACTTTGTAGCTTTGTCTTCCCGACTCTCTTTCTCATTTCACTTGTCTCTGTGGAAACCACGATGTGTGTAATCCTACAGAGAGATCCACATGTGTGGAATTAAAGCCCCTGCCACAGCTCTGGGGTTGGGCCTGGAAGAAGATGCCCCAGACCTGGTTGACCCTCAAGTAACCAAAATCTCAGCTGACAATAACTGTAGCCTTGTTTGGCTCCCTGAGCTGGAACCATGGAACCAGACCACTCCTGATTTCCTGAACTATGAAATAAATATTTCTACTTTAAGTTACTAAACTTGGGTGATGGATTATGTCACAACCAGTAACTAATGAATGTGCACACTAGTCATTTTGAGTGTCAAGCAAATGAAGGTTAAAATCTCGACTACGTTGGGGCCAATACCATGGAGACGAAATTATAATCAGATGTGGCAAGGGACCATTCAGTATTGGTGTCCTTGGTTTTATTTTGTCATCTCTTGGAGGAGGTTTGCAACTGGCACAGAGTGAACTGGACAGGTATTTTGGAGCTATTGTTTCCTCTCAGTTCTTTGGGTGGTTTGAAGTCTAGCTATGGATTAGGGCTTGATGTCATGATTTCTAAGGTTGCCTCTCAGTGGTCATCATCTTTAAATTTATATACTGGGGGGGGGGTCAGTGCACAGAGGAGTACCAAAAATGTTAGATGAGGGTCACCAGTGTGACTGAATTTCCAAGCTTAATTTAATTTTATCTTAATTCACATGATAGTTGTACATAATCTTCAAGCTTTACACGCTTGCCATAGGCATTTAGACAACATTTTGGCTTCCAATTATAGGAAGGAATGCATCACATAGAAATAACCCAAGTAATAGGGGTTGTCTCTGACTCTTTTACTGGTTCTTGGGACCCTACTCCCTATACTGGGTTGCCTTGCCCAGCCTTAATACATGGGAGGTGCTTAGTCTTGTACAGCTTGATTTGCCATGTTTTGTTGATACTCATGGGAGACCTGCCCTTTCCTAAACAGAAATGGAGAAGGAATGGATTGGGGGTTGGGAATGGGAGGAGAGGAAGGAGGGGAAACTGCCACCAGGTTATAAAATAAATAAATAAATAAATAAATTTATATAAAAAAGAAATAACCCAAAATTTCAGAAAAGTGAGGAACATCTTTGATGGTGTTCATAACATTTCATCCAATGTTATTTTAAGCTCCCTGTCCTGTGTTTTGAGACGGTACCTCTATCTTCTATTCATCTAAACTTACTCGCACATTTACATATGCAGGTATACAGGCATGTATGTATGTTAAAGAAAAGCCTAGGCATTTTATATGAACTAGCTTAATTTATTTTAAATCAATAATATTAAAATGTATTTTTGGCTAATAGTGCTTTCATGCAAGTAAAACAGCTATTATGGAATGGAAGCCTCAAATTGCTGAAATTGTGGCACGATCAATAACGCTCTAAGAAGCCAATTAAAGGATGCTAAGTAAAAAGGATTAATTCAGATTAAGTAGGTAACTTCATCTCTCAGCAACAGTGTTATCATGGAAGAAGAAAAAACGTAATACACTGTGTCAAAACTACCAGCAGAGGTCCTCAGCTCCACAGTCTATCGGGGAAAATCGGCACAAACTATGCAACAAGCTGATTACTAACACTCAAGTCGGCTTGCTTCAAAGCTTGAAGCTTTAAACTGTTAATGGGAAATTTCGAAACCGAAAGCACAGTTAGAATATAGGACAGGGTATGATGTCTTGAAAATGCACAGGGTGTAAAAGTCCAAGGGGAGCAACCGTGTACAGCACAGGCTTTAGTTGGTATTTTTCAGATCAAAAATTAGCAGGCGAAGGTGAAAGAACGCGGAGGAGAAAACAAACCCACGTGCACATGTGCTGGTCTAACTGTGACCTCTGCAGGCTTCTGCTCGTGGGGTGGTGGTGTCTCAGTCGGAAAAACTGTTCTACTTGGAGAAAGCAAAACAAAACTCCCGAAGAGATTCATTTAGGATCTTTCTATCAAAAATTCCGAAAACTTGAAAAGCCTATTTTTTGTAGTAAAGATGAACTCTAAAGAGGGGAAAAAAAAGTTATAAATATAAATAGCAAACTAGAAGCTATGAGCTGATGGCATACTGCCTTTGAATTGACTATCTTCATTCTTATATACAGATTGTATAAATACATGTGTATTTATTTTTACACTGATGTCATTGTACATCTTCCTACTTCCTCTCCTTCATGCTCTTTTCCTTCCTTTGGACTTTTTAAGACAGTGTCTCATTGCTTAGTCCAGGTTGGCCTCCAAGTCTCCATCTTTGCCTCTACCTCTGGAGTGCTGAGGTTACAGGTGAAAGCCACTACACCAGGCTTTCTGTCAGGACTAATTGAGTCCTGGCCTTGAACTGCTCTTCCCTGTCTAGAGCCTTCTAATTGAAGTGACTAAAAGCTGTGCTTTGCCTAGAGGATCAGAGGATGGGATTTTCTCCTGTTGGCCATTGACTGCAGGGTATTTAAGCCTCCATGGTGCTATTAAAGAGGTGCTTTTTGTGCCTGTGTATTCTCAACCTCCAGTCCCTTGCCCCAAGCTCGCGAACTGGGTTCTAGTGCATAGAGCGCAGATGGGGGCCGCGTTGCGCGGCACTTTTCATTGTACATTTTCTTAAAAGGAAGTACGCGGAGAGGTTACCACCAGAGAAATGTGGGCATTACTTGTTTCTTGGTATTGTCCTAGGGTTATTTAACACGGTGTGTGAGAGATCGAAAATTAACCTTGGTCAGAAAGACAAAATCAAATTTTAAGACAATGGCGGTTGTCTTAATTCCAGTGTCCTAACCTATAGAATGCCCAGAGGCTGCCCATGAAGCAAGTGTGTGGAGGAGATTGGGGGATGTAAATGAATGGCCACACATGAACATATAAAGTGGTATTTTGTTTATGATCTAACAAGTAAAAATTTCCTTAAGATCAGAGTCAAAGCTATCCTTACTAGTCAGCCAACAGGCCAGGCAGTGGTGGCACACACCTTTAATCCCAGTAGCCACACTAGTTAGCCATAGAGCCTGGGTGGTGGTGGTGCACGCCTTTCATCCCAGCACTAGAGAGGATTACAAAAGAGACAGGAGCTTGCTCTCTTTTCAGTCTGAAGATTTTGTAGATGTAAGAGCTCTCTTGTGGTTGGCTGCTCTGCTTTTCTGATCTTCAGCCTGAATCCCAATATCTGTCTCTGAGTTTTTTATTAGTTGTGCTACAGACATACAGGCTGGGCAGACCTGGTTAGGATTATCGTTGAGCCAAGAAGCAATGTACGGGAAGGTAGCTTCTCACGAGTGAATATATGTAATCTCTGGGTAGAAGAAAACAGTGTGGCATTTCTAGACAGGCGCCTTCTTGTCCCATTTTTTTTATTGAGGTTGTTTACTTGTATTTACATTTCTTTTCCTAATACTTTCTGCTTTTTATCCTTTTTTTTGTGGCCACTGCCTGTGTTGGTAATTGGAGATAATTCTTTTTAAATTAAAATTTTTTTTTATTTGTACGTGCATTTTCTTGCTTGGGTTTGTATGCACGGTAAGTATTCAGGAGCCTCAGGAGGGCAGAAGAGGACATAGGATCCCTGGAACTGGAGTCAACAGTGCTGTGAGGCAAAACCGGCTTCTCTGTAAGAGCAGCTAGTGCTGTCTTATCAGCCTGTTAATTAGAGGTCTTTAGGAGCCAGAGGCAAACCAATAATAAGGTTGCAGGGGACAGTTTTGTCCTTTCTCAATGTTTTGTCTAGAGGACTTTAAAAATCTAGGAAGGTACAGCTTTAAACATTAAAAAAGGAGTTTCAACAGAAGTTGCTTGAGGGGGTAAGTATTCTTTGGGCATGTTTGTTGTTGTGTTCTCTCTCTCTCTCTCTCTCTCTCTCTCTCTCTCTCTCTC
>NW_026068130.1:135607-243435 GCF_014885135.2 Alexandromys fortis | reverse complement strand
AAAAAAAAAAAAAAAAAAAAAAAAAACCAAAAAAAAAAAAAGTGTTCCACAGACTTGTCTGCAGGCCAAGATGGGAAGCTTGTCCTGGCTGTGCCAAAGCCATTAGAGGAAAGAACCTCAGCTGAGGGAATTCCTCAGAGAGACCCAGCTGTAAGACATTTTCTTATTTAGTGATCAATAGGGAGATCCCAGCCCGTGGGGAGCGGTGCCATCAATCGGCTGTTGGTTGGTCCTGGGTTCTATAAAGAAGGTAGGCTGAGCAAACCATGGAAAGCAAGCCAGTAAGCAGCTCTCCTGGCCTCTGCATAGACTCCTGCCTCCAGATTCCTGCTCTGTTTGAGTTTCTGCCCTGACTTCCTTCAGTGATGACCAGCAATGCTGAAGTGTAAGCCAAATAAACCCTTTCCTCCCCAACTTGCTTGTCGATCGTGGTGTTTTGTCTTAGCAACAGAAACCCTCACTTGTGATCCCCTCTTCTCAGAGGCCTATAGCTTGTGTCAAGTTAACGTAAAAAGTAACCAGAGCAAGTATATATGCAAGTATGTTACAAAACCTTTGGAATAATATTTGATGGAGGTCAGAAATTCTGATGTGTTCTTTTAATTTACTCATATTTAAATTCTCTCATGTAGGAAATGAACCTATAAATCTGCATTTCATCTTGTGAGGGCAGTTAGACTTCAGATCCTTGTCTAGTGTCCTTGTCTGTTTAGGTGGTTTCAGGTGGCTTGTTAAGGATGAGGGAGTAGATATTATTGTTTGCGTGTACCTATCTTAGAACTACAGCAAGTGTCTTTAAGTAATAGCGATATGTTCACAGAGGACAGTAATTGGTTTCCATTGTACTGAAGGGCTGTTTCGCACTCATTTACTCCCACTTAGTTCTTGGGGGGATGTGTTACTCACAACCTCTCTCTTGTTTCTGCCTCATTAGTTCTCAGGCTCAATCTAGAACTGCTTTAACTCTGACCAAATCAGCTCTTTAGCAAAATTCCAAGGAGCTCCAGCTTCATCAGGGAAGGGAAAGGAAGGAAGGAAAGGGAAGCGAAGGGGAGGAGAGGGAAGGGAGAGGAGGGAAGGGGAGGAGAGGGGAGGGAGAGGAGGGACACAGAGAAGAGAAGACAGCAACTTCTTCCCTGGGAGCCTTTCCCTGGCAAAGAGAAAGATTCATCCCAGGGTTCCATGTTAGGGTAGGACCTTAGCCTTCCAAAGGGAATGTGCTTGGTGGTAGTGAGAAAATGCTACCATCTGATGGTGGTAAAGAAAGCTGAATTTTCAAATCACCTTCTTGCTTCTACTCTCTACATCAATACCGTAATGACGATCCCTCTTACATTAACACGGCACAGTGAAATGAAATCAAGCAAATTAGACAACATGCAAAGAGTTTCAGTACCTTGTGACCGTGTTAAATTTTACAGTGAGACGGAGACAAATATTTTGGACTAGTCACTAAGCCAGGTTTTGTAATTTTTGCTATTTTTGTCCCGTATTCTTGTTATCTACTCAATATCTCAACATAGGCATGTGGATAGGAGACTTCCCAGTTTGCAAAATTTCTCCTGATCACCAAATTGTTATATTTTCTCCTTATGAGTATTTATTATTTCTATTTTGTGACCAAAGTGGGAATAACAATTTCTTTCCAAGCCATATTTACTTTATCAGAATGTAAACAGGGTTGAATCAAAGAAACATTTAAAAAAATAAGCCTTAGATTAGATGTGTTAGGCATGAGCTGACCCATAGTAGATCCCATTACTTCTATTTTTATTCAGAGTTTATTTGTTTTTAAAACAAATAATGGCAATAGGAGTTAAACACTTGTCAATATGTATCTATCTATATCCATATCCATATATGTCTATATCTGTGTGTTTGTGTACATTTTGGAGTTTGTGTGAGAATGACCTACTCAGCCTTATGATAGATGTACCTTGGACTATGATATATAGTAGATAAATTTTGATAAAGTAAGAGAATTCCAAAAAGTGCTGGTGGCAGTGAAAGATGGGTGCTTCATTATTACACAAGCTTTGCTTACCTTGCTGTGTAGGTTTGCTCTCCCACCTTTATGTAAAGAATAGGAGCAATTATCTAGAGCAGAATAATGGTGGGTCTGTTTTCTAAATTGACAGTTTTCAAAGCTGGATCTTAGAACTTCAAAAGCAGAGTTGGAAAAAAGCTAATGGAAAAGGGATTTTTGTTTATAAATTTATCTATGATCTATCCATCTTCATCTGTATCTCTCTCTCTCTCTCTCTTCTATCTATCTTCTTCTATATATAGATGATAATCTCTCTAATATAATCTATTTGATTGGGTCTTACTTGTCTCAGGTTGGCTGTGAGCTTTCTATGTAGCTGAGGATGAATTTGAAGTTCTCATTCTTCTTTCTTTACTTCCTGATTACTGGGATTACAGGCATGTAATTCCATGCCCAGTATACTCAGTGCTAGAGATTGAACCCAGGGCTTTGAGTATGTTAGACAGGGAGTCTACCAATTTAACTACATCCCGAGACTCCTCCTTTGGATGTTTTTATGAGAAAGAGTCTTAGCCTGTAGCTGAGGTTGGTAGAATTCATAATCTTCAACTTCAGTCTTCTGAGTGCTGGGATTATAGGTGTGAGCCATCATGCCTGTCTGTATAAGATGTATCTATGTTTATGTCTATATGTTTCTTATTTTTTGTGTGTCTTAGATAAAATCAGGGTAACCTCCTTTCCATAGACTTGTTTTTCTTCATTTAAATGTTCTCACTGTTAGTATATGAATATTTTAGAATTTCATAAATTATAAATTTAAATTTGAATAGGGGCCTAAATAAAATTCATTTTTATGTTTTCATTGGAAAAAGTTTGTTAAGAAATTAATTGTAAGTGAGATTTTAATGGCACATCTACCTAGTTAGGTAAATCAATTGTTTTTACCTAGCTTAGAAACACTTTAAATACAGTATAATATAATTGCTGTTTATAAATAATTAATTTAGACTTGATGTATTTCAGTAACAAAATTAAAAATAATTCCTGCTAATTCTTAAAGCAAGACTTTAATGTAAGGGAGTGCAGGTAATGCATACGTCGAACACAATAAAGTTACCATTTAAAATTGCCTTATATTTAAAATCAATTACATAAGCACGGGCACTTTTCCTCAGGAAAGATTATTTCTTTTTACAATTGATAAAGTGATAAAAGTTATAGAGCACCGGTTTTTCAAAGAACAGTAAAAGGACAAGGGAGATTTTGAAATAGTCAAGAGACCAATTTATTCCATTAAGCCTCTTATAGCTGGGAAGATTGCTTTAGATGTTGCTGCTCCATGCCGCCTCATTATCTTGGCAAAAGATTAAGAAAACCCCTAGAGTTTAGGATATTAATCTTTCTGAAGCAAATTTTAAAGTATGGGCATTTTAGACCGAAAATATTGTCTAATGAGAAAATAGGAACAATGGTGTCATACGCTGAAACAGTGGCCTAGCACAAAATAATACTAGTTAACCCGTGACTTCAGTTGGGCTCTTGACATCCAAGTCACATCTTAATCTATAATATGGACAGTTTGGGCTGGATAATCTTTATTTGTGTTCCGAAGGTGCTCCGTGAGTGAAACATTACTCAGCACCATGTCGTCTTGAAGAATATGCTTGTTGAGAACACTAAGACTTCTGAGATATGAGTTTATTCCTACAGTTAGTCTATTATAGCACTGCATCTCATTCCGAGGAAGCTGCTGAGCTTGCAGGATTGTTACCATTCAAGGAAATGCTGCCTTATCCCTCAGCATTTCAGGAGGCATGAAATGTTATCTGGAAGTTTCACTCTGTTGGCACTCGCGTTTTAGGAAGACTCGAAGAACCCAAGTGGCTTTCACTGTTGACCACAATTGGGACTGATGACTCCAAAGGGCGTATTCAGTTACATGGAGGGAGATAGATGTTCGATACCCTCCTTCCTGTGCACAACAGCTTCCAAACCTTGCCTGGAAGAGACGTTTATTTTTCATACCAGAACTGGTGATCCTTTTGTAACAAAATTAGGTTCTTGTTGTCATGGCAACGCTGGATTTCACACACCTGCTTTCCACAATGTAGATTTCTCTGAGTCAGGGTGTTGGAGAAGAGTTTGCTTATTGGAAACGTGTGGTTACTGGCATCAAGAAACTACAGCAGCCAGGGAACGTCTACAACGACTTTGAATTTCAACACACTTAAGCAGGGCTGAAGGCGTGGGTTAGTGAGTGCAGCTTTTGGTTCAAGCACTGGAACCTGAAGTTGATACCAGAATTCGTACAAAAAAAGCAGAAGATAATGGTGGGATTTGTGTAATCCTAGCACTGGGGAGGTAGAGACAGGATACAGGATGCTCTCCAGGGTCTGGCTGGCAAGTCAGTCTAGAATCCTGCAAACTCCAGGTTCGCCATGAGATCCCACCACCAAAAAATAATTTGGAGAGGGACTGAGTAAGACACTTGATGTCAACACCTTGTTCCCAAGATCCAGAGAGAAAAAAACAACACACAACTTGCTTCTGCCTTTTTGTTTACGAATGTTTTATGCTTAATTGGAATATCTTTGGGGAAATTAGTTCTCTCTATTTAAAATTCAAGTTGAATCATGAACAGGTGGTAGCTTATGTATTAGTATAAATTTATCCTCATTGCCTTTTCATGAAATACTTTACTTTTCTTCTTTACAACTTAGGGTCTTATGAATGTAACCATTTTATCTTAATTTTTTATATTTATTTCTGTCTTAGGATCTCACTTTAATTACCAAGCATTTTGCTTCTGTTGAAGAGAACCCCATAACTTACAAAGTAATAGTTATAACGGGACTTTTTAAAAATTCCTTAGAAACCAGATGAATTTCATTTACAGTAATTTAAAGTCAATTATTTTGTTGTGAAGTATAACTTTTAGTTTAGCCATCTTATGATTAAAAACAAAGGTTGTTAATGGTCATTGCTTTAAAAAAATCTTTAGTGAGTACGTAGCCAACATGATCAGTTCAATGTGTCCATAAATTCTCTAATACTTCTTCATCTTTAAGTAGAAGCTATAACCCCTCCCCTTGTGTCTTGGTGGGTTGTCTGACTGCCTTCATGGTAGGACCTGAAGAGGAGATGCTGTGATTATTCTCAGGCCCGGATCTTAGGAGAATGGCCACTTCTAGTGACTGGTTTCTAGGGTACAGGTGAACTTCAGCAGCCAGCTTCATGCAGACAGTACCACTTGCCCGATGTGGGTGAGCCATCTCAGGAGTCCGGCCAATAGTGACTCAAGGAATAAAGCCTGAAATGTGAGACTACAGAATAAATTGCTATGTCATATATTAATAAAATATAATAATAAAAAGCTGTACTATATTTTTTCCATGTTAAGATTTTATTTCCAAAGCTTTCTAGCATGATCGTGGCAAGTTTTTAACCATCTTTTGGACATGGGTTAATTTCTTGGGAGTGAGAGACAATCACATTTCTTTCTTTGTATCTATCTTTATGTATATCCACTTAGGTTAGTCACAACTTGTTGTTGTTGATCAATTGGGCACACTAATATCTGAGTATGAGAGACATCGCCAAGGTCTGGGTTCAATAAGATATGCTTCTTTCAAAGTTGGTAGCAGGTGATATCCTTATAGCTTTATGGGTTATTGGCATGATCTAAAATTCCTAGAGCATACTAATTTAGTCTAAGGGAGCATCCAACTCAATACTGTGTGTGCAAATTGGTGACAGTGTCAAGGTATGTATAGCAGGAAAGTTTTTGTTCAGAAAAATTGCACACTTACAGATGTGCAAGAATTCAAACATTGCTAATAAAATAAAGTTACTGTGGGTAGGTCAGCCTCTGTGCTTACTACACTGGACTGGGCTCATTATTCTTGAGAAAAATGCTGAGTGCTCAAATAGAGAAATGTGGTGGAGTAGACTGTGTCCTTCATAATTTATTGGGCCAATGCCAACATGCTGGCACCTCCAGTCTACATATGCAGTGTTCTAATCATTGCTTTGAAGCAACGCTTTTGAGGTAGTCCCATGCCTTGTATGTAGTTTACAAAATAGCAAAATAGTGAGTCAACAGCAGTTCATATTACCTAATGCTTAGAGACAAGCCTTTCTTTCATCAGCATCAGGGCGGTTCTGCATCTTTGGAAAAGGACTTCTGAAGAAAGCGTGATGTATTGCCTTCAGTAGGCAAATGCTTAGAGTTAGAACTCTTTTGCTTCCTTTCTAATGTGTTATAGACAAGTGGAGTGAATACCTAGGGTATCCGTGTGTTCTAATAGCATAGTTTGTGTAAAACTGGTTTGTTTTTTTTTTTGGATCTTTCTTTTACCATTTCAATCTCTCTTTCTCTATAAGTATAGTTCTTTAAGATAGATGCTACATTTCCTAAAACTTCTGGTCTTTGATCCTTTCAGACTAAGTTATTACCAATGGGATGGAAACAGAAGTGGACTGGACAATTTCTGCCTCATTTGCTAAGTAATATTACCTGGACTATGGTTTTAGGAACACACACACACACACAATGTATATAGCAACAACTAATGAATGAATTTGAAAAAGAACACGGAAGGGTTTATGGGAGGGCTTGGAGGGAGGAAAGGGAAGAGAAAATGATGTAATTATAATCTAAAAATAAAATAAATAATTAAGATAAAATGAAATCTCTGTAGCTATTTTTCAAATATCTCCTGCATACATTGATGGTGTTCCTTGTTTTAGGTGCTGGAGAAGTAAAAGAACTATTGGCTGTTATTGGAAGGAGCCTATGCTGCTGGCTGTACTGTGGCTCTCATCTCTGGCTCTTGTTTCCCAGGCCTCATGATAATGCCTACCACGACAGGTATTTCATGGCGATGGGAGGAATGGTTGAACAGAGTTTATGGGGGAAAGTCCTAAAGGAAAGCTTAGCAATGCTGGATAGTATTGATGTGTCAAGTGGACATGAGAGCACTATGCATGGAGTCGAGGATGGGAAATAACGTAACCAGAGAGTATGTGAATTTCTGGGCTCAGGGACACTGTATATGTGCACATAAAGATGAAGGGGTCTGGTCCATCTGACTTAGTAGAAATTATGTGGTGATGGGAGCCTTCTTATCTGTCCTGTTGGCAAGAGAACACCTGAGCAGCACGATGCTATTGGTGACTTGATATAAAACAATTCTGAAGGAGAAAAGCTAAAATTTGAATTTTAAGTAATTTCAATTAATTAAAATTAGAAAGTCATACATGGATAAAGGCTACTATTTGGGAAGACAGAGGTATACGCTATTTAATTAGAATCTGGAGAGTTTGCTAGTGGTTAAGGGCTTGCACTACTCTCAGAGAGGACTCTAGTTCAGTTCCCATCAATTATGTAAGGAGGGTCACTTCTGCCTGTAACCCCAGGTCCAGAGACTTCTGCAGTCACGTGCACGTGACCTTCTCCAGCATATAATTAAGAATAACAATAAATAAACAAATAAAAACCTCCACAACTTAGTAGGGAGGTAAAGGAGCAGAGTTTTGACATGTGGGTACTCATGGACAAAACTTAAAGTAAGATTTTACAAACTGTCTTCGAGTACCATATAGAAACCATACAGTGTGCATTGGATTTGCCCAGATACTGCTTCAAACACACACTCACACACACACACACACACACACACACACACACACACACACACTCTCACACACACATACACACATATTCATAAACACATACATTCACACATATATACTTATAAACACACACACTCATACACAGTCTTGAAATATGAGCTATTTGTTGAAAAACTTTGAGAAACATCAAAGTCATAGTCAAGATGTTTTTTAAAAACAGAAATATTTGTTTTCTCCCCCCCTCTCTCTTAGCTTTAGAAAATGCAATTCTATGACAGATCACATCAAAACATCTAAATTCTAGGCCTTTTCCTCAAGTCATTTAGTTGTAGAATAACACAATTTGCCAGCCTACGGCTTTCTTTTGGTTTAATTATTTTCTAGGAAATTATGAGATGTGAAAATGGAACTGAAAGTGGTTTCCCATTTTGTATAATTATTTTGAGAGTTGTACTGTATTTATGTCAACTTGCCTAAGCAGATATATATTTTATCCATAATGATAAATGCTGGTAGTAAATATCTAGTGAACATAATTCTGAAATACTTTATAGTAGGTCAAATTTTATGAATCTGTGTGAGAAATAGGGAATTAAACGAGAAGGGAAGGATGGAGATGAAGGAGGGCAAGATGAGGAAGGGAAGATGGTGATGGATGTGCTTGTTGGAGTATTTAGTTTTGTGGAACATTTGAGCATACTTTCTTTATTCTTTAGATGAGCACAAGTGGAATGAAGAGTCTCTCACTAGACAGAGAGGTTGCAGAATATGGTGACTGACTCCCATAGCAGCTCACGGAACACTTTGTAGTGTAACCAAGAGCACGGAGGTGGCAGAGTGGAAGTGACTGGGAAAATTACACATTTTCAATGACAGATTCAGGCCGTTTGTGAGGTGGAAAGAGAAAGGTTTCTGAGGAACATTCTGTTCACTCCAGGAGAGTTTTCTTTTTTAATTGATCTAGGGTAAAAAGTTGAGTTCTACTTTCACATGTGTAGAACTCTTGTTGACGGTCTTGTTGATGGTGGTTTGGATGAGAACCACCTTTATAGGTTCCTATGTTTGAACGCTTAGTCTTTCTGTCTGCCTGCCGACTGCCAATCAGGTTGTAAGTCTCCAGCTCCATGCTTGTGTGCTTCACACCATGATGATCGTGGACTAATCCTCTAAAATTGCAAGCCAGCCTCGGTTAAATGCTCTCTTTTATAAGAATTGCGTGGTCATGATGTCTCTTCATAGCAACGGAACAGTGACTGAGACAAGGACAAAGGAGAAGGACACATCACAATCCAAAGAGGCTGCTTTAGCTTGTGTTTTCTAAGACAGATTCCAGTAGGAGGAGCGCTAGCATGAAATACCAAGCCCAGAAGACTTTCACACACAGTGAGAGCTCTGTAAGGCTTCTTTCCACTGTAGGAAGCCCGCTCCACCCTGTGTTGGTTTTGAACTACTGTGGTCACCCATCTCATCTCTAAAGATTTCCTCTGCTCCCTTTTACAGCTGATGAAGAACAAGTGTAGAAAACAACAAGACCAACTTGGAGCCTGGAGTTTTAAATTTACAGTCACTTATTTTATTAACTTATGACAGTTGACTAGTTTTGGGGGGCAGTTGCATTGTACTTGTTGGTATTCCCCTTCAGCAGCCCTAGGTTAGGTAAAGTGACTTCCTTTTTGCTAGTGAAGGAGTTCCATAGGGATTTTTCTGTTGTTGAGTTTTAAATAGGATGTATACATGGTTTAAATACAGCTGCTGGTTAGCTTCTATGTACCTGCTTTTACAGTCTTTTCATTTATCTCAAAACAGTTTTAGAGAGTTGAGGATATTCTGCAAGTCCGTGGGTGAAGGAAATTTTATGACTGCTTAAAAATTCTGAAAAGACTTTCGGTTTATGGAGTAATTTCATTTTTTCTTTTCTTTAAAAATTAAAAAAAANTATATATTATGAGAGACATAATCTCACACTATAGCCTAGGAAGCCCTCCAACTTCACACCCAAATTCACAGCAATCCTTCTGCCTTCCCCCTCTTGAGTGTTTAGATCACAAGTGTGAACCGCAATGTTGGACTCTGATTCTGGATTTGTTCAGCCCTAGATAACCTTGGAAGATGGTGCCTTAAATCAGGCTAGAAATTCGCTCTGACAGATGAAACAGAGCTGGGAACAAGAGTGTGATGCCAGGGATGCCAGGCTGTGGCAGGCCTCTATACAAAGATGTCAGTCCGTAAGGATGTATTCGGTGGTGCTTTTCTTTTCTCCACGAATCACATGGGGGCACAGGAAATTATAGCTGAAGGAAGCAAGCTCTGGCCCATAGCCAAGAAACGGGGTAGCAGTTTGTCACACAAAATTATAAGGAAAATAACATCACTAACATATTTATTATGTGTGGCTGGCTTTGTGAAGCGCTCACTGTGTATGCAGGGATCAAATCGTGTCTTTTCACTCCAGGAAGGCACAGTGGAGTCTGTACTGGTTCTCTACCTCCGAATGCTACAATCCTTTAATATAGTTCCTTCTGTTGTGGGGATCCACAACTATAAAATCATATCATTGTGGCTTCATACCTCTAATTTTGCTACTGTTAGCCATAGTAACGTGACCCACCCAAAAGGGTCAAGACCCACAGGTTGAGAACCACTGCTCTAGACCATTAAGAGATGGCCGTAAGAACTTAGGTTTGAAATGTGACTTTAAACCTATGTCTGGATTAGTCGGGTAGATGGGTTAAGGATACTCCAGAAAGAACACATGGGCTGGGCAAATGTTCTAAGAAAGAAGGATAAAGGAAACATGACCTATTTGAGGACATCACAGAACACAGTAGTAGAATGTGAAGAAACAGTCTGGCCAATGAAAAAATGTCTAAGAGTGTATGTCCAGACAGGGTTCATTTGAGGGAGTAGGCTCAGTCTTAAATGGGAGTGGCACCATTGTGTGGTCTGGAGTATGGACTAGATAAGGAGGGAAAAGGAAAAGCCAGCTGAGCATCTGGATTCATCTCAGCTTGCTGACCCACCCGTACACTGAGAGAGCAGTCTCGAGATCCTGCCTCCATGTCTAACTCTCCCTACTCACTGCCACTAAAGTAAGACTCTCTTACCTTAGCTGCCTCTCCTGGAGTCTATGTGACCCAAGAATTGGCATGCCACTAACACAGACGTGATGTAAAACAAAACCACAGGGGCTAACCTTGGGTTTTAGACAAGCTTCAGGTCTGGTAAGGCTGATTTTTTATCTTTACTAACAAGAAACTGTTTTGAGGCATGGAAAAGGAACCTCTGGGTTTCACTATTTATCCAAAAAAGAAGTCAGAAAAGAGACTGATTGAGGATCCGTCGTGTAGAGCTGTTGAGATCGTTGTGGTGACCAAAGCAGAGGCAGAGAGAAGCAGATCTGAGAGCTAGCCCATGCCTTCAACCCACAGGCTAGCCTTCAGCCTTGGGTTGGTTACAGGTGGGTGGAGCAGAAAAGATAGTGAGGTGTCGGGATAAATGTCAAGGCAGTGGTGTTACCTTAGTATAAAGCAAAAATCAAAGAAAAGAAATTAGAGAGGTGAACATTTCAAGAAACAGAGGGACACAAAAAGAACTAGAGAGGCAAGGGTTTAACTAAACAGGAGCTAGGTCCACGTGCAGAGGCCTGAACAGAGAGTCAGCAGGAGCCACTGTTGAGCATGAACAGGGAGACAAGCAGAAAATACAGAGTGGGGCCAGGTAGCTTGGTGTCAAGAACAAGATTTGTTTATTCCTCGACCAACAGCCAGGAAGAATTTCTGGGCATTTTAATGAGAGATGGTGTGTGTGTGTATGTGAGCAAGCATAAATTAAGTTGTTGCCTTGGTGTGACAGCAGATAAAAGGTGGGGTCAGGCACATCGAGGGGATGGAGATGAGACTGCAGGAAGGAGATCATAAGGAGGCTGAGCCAGATGTTCCCAGATGGGAGGATCTCTAACAATATTGTTTAAAGCAGGTAAATGGGGGGGGTGCATAATGAAATCCAAGGCTAGAGAAGGGTGAATGGCTGTCATCTTAAATATTATGCAGCCTATGAGGGATTAGATGGCTCCCTCTCACTTAGGAGATTTAGGGAGGGCGAAAACTCTGCTTCATTTCAGAAGCTCTGATGAGCGACAAAAGATGAGAGAGGGGGGAAAGCGTGGAATTTCAGAAGATGAAAGTGTAAGTCTCTATGAGGGACTCACAGTAAACCTGAGAGAGAGAGAGAGAGAGAGAGAGAGAGAGAGAGAGAGAGAGAGAGAGAGAATCAGAGAGAGAGGAGAGAAAGGAGGGAGAGAGAGAGAATAGAAAATAGAAATGAGTAGAAATTGAGAGAGCACGTGTTAGGGTACAAGCCCAAACTCTTGCTTCTCCTGAAGAATCTGGCCATGAGATCTGCTGATGCTTCCACTCTAGCACATCTGGTCCCCTGTGTGGCTTTGTTTCTCTCTTCTGGCAGCCATCAGAGCTTAGCATCCCCTCCAGATCCCTCAAGCAGACCCAATGCCCTCTTAGGAGTAGTTAATGAAGGCACTAATGAGATTGGCCTAACCTCTGGTCTCAGAGAGCCCTGGTGGGCACCCGGGCCTCCTGCGGTCCCCGATGCCACTCGCTGCTGCCTTTTGTCAGTTTCGCTGTTATGTCCTCTGACAGTTTTCCATCCTGATGACAACACCCATATCCGATCCAATTTCTAGTGAATACCACCGGCTGTCCACCCCCCTCAAACTCTGTCATAGTTTCCTGGGATGCCATCAGATAACACAGGCTGCATTATGTATTATAATTATAATAATTATAATTCTACCAGAAAGCTGGTCAAGGATCTCTTAAAGCTCCATTCTTACCGCTCTAAATAGCTCCATTTATAACAATAGCTGTGGGGCTGGTGGCTTTGACAAGAAGCCATAATTAACCATGGTTTTCCTAGAATCATAGGAAGGAGACATTTCAGAGTAGGAAGAGGAGCAGGAGGTCACCTGATGACTCTTCTAACTGCCACACATTTTTTTAAAAAATGTGCTATGTTCTCATTGGTCTATGAGACATGCTGAGAGCCAATTACCATAACCAACCTGGAGTTGAGGGGACTGTGTTTCAGAGAAGCCACCTGATTCCTCAGTATGACAGACCCAATAAAACAGCGTTTGTGACCCAAAGTCACTCTTCTGGGTCTTAGGTGGCTTCTCTTTGCCATGTTGATAGAAGGAAGAGGAATGTTCCCACGGAGGCACAGTGTCAGCTTAAAGGAAGACAGCATGACAGCATTCATTGAAGCATCCCAGAGTAGTCAGACTTGTGAAGGATGCAACCAGAGCCAGGAAGGGAGGTACACACTAGGCTACAGGCAGTGATGTCAAACACTGCCTAGACTACTGAGCCAGGAAGGGAGGAACACACTAGCCTACAGATGGTGATGTCAAACACATCCTAGACTACTGCTCAAAGGAAGCTTGGATGGCGCATGCCTTTAATCCCAGCACTCGGGAGGCAGAGGCAGGGAGATCTCTGTGAGTTCGAGGCCAGCCTGGTCTACAAGAGCTAGTTCCAGGACAGGAACCAAAAAAGCTACAGAGAAACCCTGTCTCGAAAAAAAAAAAAAAAAAAAAAAAAAAAAAAAGAAGCATGGGATTCTTCTATTTTCAGTTTAAATTTAAAATTTCTATATTCACCATTAGCCAAATTTGGCATTACAATTTTATGACTTTAAACATTTGCTCAACCACAACTGGGGATACGGTATCAGCTGGCTACCATATTAGGATGTTTATTGACCCCTCAGGTTTGATAATTGTTAAAATGATTTTTGGACTTTAAGAAATGACTGGTTTGATTTGAGGCTCTCGCCATGAGAGGGAGCCCATGTATAACACTGCCTAAATGACCAGGAACTGGAGGCTGGATGGCCCGGAGACCTAGGATAAGAAAAAAATCATTGGAATGATTCTGAATGATATTCTGCTGTACATGTAGGTCGGTACCTAGCCCAGTCATCATCAGAGCAAATTCCTCAGGTAGCTGATGGAGGCAGATGCAGAGACCCACAGCCAAACATTAGGAAGTGAGATCCCAAATTGGAGATCTCCATTTGGTCCCTCCTTTTGGAGTGTGGGGAGCCCCCCAGAAGAAGGAAGGAAGGATTTTAAGAGGCAGGGGGTTTGAGGGCACCAGAAGAACACTGCCCACAAGCATCAACTAAGCTGGGCTTGTAAGGCTCACAGGGCGAGACTGAAGCAACAGTCGTGGAGCCTGCATGGGTCTGCGCTAGGTCCTCTGCAATGGTGCTGTGTGGTACACCAAAGAGTGAGAGTGGGGAGCTCTGACTCTTTTGCCTGCTCTTGGGACCCTTTTCTTCCTATTGGGCTGCCTCTCCCAGCCTCGATATGAGGGTTTGTGCCTTGTTTATTGTAACTTGTTATGCTGTGTTTGGTTAATATCTCTGGGAAGCCTGTGCTTTTCTGAAGAGAAATTGAGGAAGATTGGATGTGAAACTGGGGGAGAAGGGATGTGAAGGGGGGACTGAGGGACGGTAGGGATGGGAAATTTCAGTAGGATGTATTGTAGGAGAAAAGGATAAATTATAAAAACAAAGTATATTTTTATTGTTTTATTATCTCACTTATATTTAATACATATTTATTACACATATAAATAATATATATTTATTTTAAAATATGTTTTATACATAAATATGTAAGTAAAGCATGTTTATTATGTTTTATTATCCTTAAAGGCATAAATAAGTACTTGACAAAAAAAGAGGCATGTTGAGAGAAATCTGGCATTGGGAGAAAAGATTCCATATGTGAAATGTTTACATTCTCGGTGTTAAATTAGTAACTGAGCATCGATGTGTAGTCATGTATGTGTGCACTACTGCTTACCAAGGTAGTTCAGTCAAGTTTTGGTGTCTAGAAGTTTTCATTATGTAGATATGATTTACCAGCTATCCCAAATCATCTCTTTAGCAAAACTGACGTAGATGTCAAAGTTAGCATAGTTAGTAGAGTACAGCCTAAGGGGCCTAACATATACAGCAAAGACATTCCCATCAATGTGAGAATCTCACAGGTTTAGTGGTCACATCCCAGGATTTGAAGCAATGCCAGATCTTTCTCGTGTTAAAGCTAATTCTTCATCAGGAAACATATTTTCCTACTGGTTTTGATTTGTAATCACACTCTCTTTGTGCTAAACCCCTTGGTTCAGGTTCAACACTTTAATCTACTGTTTAGGGAATGGAGAATGTAAGAAGGCCACCAAAACCATGTTCAGATAAAAGAGAAGAGCTGTGTAAATGTTAATCACAACTGTCTCTAGATGGGATTTGAACTCACTTGGAGTCTGGCATTTCTTTGAGCACGCCTGTTGGTTTAGGTCGCTCAGGTTAATTGAAGTGAGAGGATCTGCCTTCTGTGGGTGGCACAATTTCTGGGTTGCAATCTGAACTGTATAAAGAGGAGAAAGCAAGATAAACACAAGCATTTATCTGTTTCTACTTCTTGATTATGGATGCAACGTGACTGTCTCCAAGTTCCGCTGTTGTGACTTTCTCACCATGATGGATTGTAATCTTAAAAACATGAGCCAAATAAACCCTTTATTCATTAATTTGCCATTGTCAGTGTATTTTATCACAGAAACAGGAAAAGTAACTCAATCCACGAATGACTACTTGATGTGAATTGTGATGACAATACATTGTCTAATGGAAGAATGAGATTAAGATTAAATTGAGCCAGGCATTTCGACACATGCCTTTAATCCCAGCACTTGGAAGGCAAAGTCAGGCAGATTTCTGTGGGTATGAGGCTAGCTTGATCTATATAGTAAGTTCCAGGACAGCCAGAGCTACACAGTGAGACCCTATCTTGCAAAAACAAAACAAAACAAAACAAAATAATACAAACAATGAAACTGAATTGCAATGAAAGAGATTATTATTTAAAAAGACTTATTATTATTATAGTTGCCCTTTTAGACACTAACTGAAAATATTTGACTACTAATGTTGAAAGCCTAGAGTTACTCGAGGATAATTTGTACTTATTATTTCAGAAAGATGTCATCACATGAATTGTGCATATGCACAGAAATTTGAAGGTCTTCAGAAAAACTATGTATTTTCCTGCAGCTCATATTTTAGGCATTCACTGCAAGTCACTGGCCTCTATTGTTTTTATATCCTTTTGGAATATATATATGCTGGATGGAGTATTGACAAAGGCCCAAGTTAAGTAGCTCTAAATTGACAAACAATATATATTCCAATTAAAATGAGATATAACAATCAATGTCTGTTTCTCTACGGAGCCATTTGATACTGTCTGTTTTCCACTGTCATTTTTACCTAAAATATTCTTTCCTATTTCTTCCTTCATTTGACAGTTTCCACCCATGGGATGCATTTCCCAGTGACTCCAGTCTGTGGTAGGTGTTAATTCAATGTACTCTCATGGCGTGCACCTATCATCTATTTTGCAGCTGATAAAAATTTTATGTTCCATGAGGAGGCTGTTGTATTTGCTTATGCATGTATTTCCTGACTCACATCAACCGTTATGAATATCACTGTTACCCAAAAGACCTTAGTTCAAGTTCCAGATTTTCAATTCATAAGACTCATTATTCCAAATGAGTCATTTGCATTTTTTTGACTTTCGGTTCTTCATTTGCATAATGGGAAAATTGCATTAATGAATTAAAGTGTTTTGAAAAAGTAATCACATACTCTATATACAAAATACTTAGCATAGGACCTGGGGAATGCAATCACATACATTATATGAAGTACTTTTCATAGACATGGAAGACACTCTATGCTCAATAATTGCTAGATAGTATGCACAAAAATGTGGAGTAAACCTTTCAATTGTCACAGGTAACTACTGAATTTGGACATTTAAATAAAGCAGAACTGTGCAATTATAACAATTTGTTAATCCATAAAAAATACAGTAATTATGGAACAACTATCCAGGGTGGTGGGTAAGATCTGACAATCAGTTCATGTTCAGGCATTCATATTGGGGAAACTTTGTGGGTGTTCTTTCTGACATTACCAAGAGATATAATCTCATAGCAAACTCCTTGATCCTTAGGCTCTTGAAATATATCTACTCCCTCTTTTGCAATGTTTCCTGAGCCTTCGGTTCAGGAGCTGACTTGCAGATGTACCTGTTGGGACTGGGCTCCCCAGCTCTGCATTTTGACTGGTTGTGGTTTTCTGCACAACAATGATCAGCACAGCACCATAGCTAAAAGTACAGCAGTGGCAGACATACTTGACAGTAGCCAATGGCTCTCTAACTTGACTTAAGATTTCTCCAGGAGGGAAATCATGTCTGGCACAGGAAACCTAGTCAACTACCTAGTGAGGTTGTGGTGAACAAATAACCACCACTTTAATAACCCAGGAAATTTCCTAAATAATTATTTCTTCTTATATTCATAGATAGGAATAGTCATCACCCCCATCAAGGAAAATTCAGATACTTGCACTTTTACCCATGACACTGTAGACACACTTTGTTGTACTTATCTGTTATTGAGAATTGCTGACTGCTAAGCTGCTCTTACCTGTTGACAATATCTAATACCCAGTTAATTCTTGTTTGTCCATGTTCTACTGTGGATGTAGAAAACAATCAAGAACTGATCCCCACTTTCCTTCCTTCAGGCCCCAGAGACTCCTTCAGCAGCTACTCAAGACTTTCAAAATGCATTTTCCAAGCTGGGTATGCTGGTGTTCACTTGTAATCCCAGAACTCAGGGGAAACCATGGTGATTGCATACATTACAGTACTTCCTGGCAAGACTCTGTTTCAAAGACAAAAGGAAAAGGAAATAGCAGAATGCAGAGCATACACTTTCCTCCTATTGGTGGAAGCTTATTGATTAGACCTTTATCAGTATACAAGACGCAAGGACTTCTCTTACTGTAGAAATGACAGCAGCCGCCACCCCCACCAAACCCTTTCTCATTGATATTCCTTTCCATTGCCACCAACATTGTCCCTTGTTAGCAAGATTCCATGGGAACTGTTTGTGATTGCTGTCTCAGTTTCTGTTTGAGTCACTGTATCTGCCTTTGATCTTTCTTCTTCAGTGCAGCATATCTTACTAAGGTTGCTGATAACTTTAAGTAGTTTTTTTTGAATGTTATCCCGTTGTAAACCAAAGGTCATCTGTAGTTATAGTCAACAGACATCTTCTTGACTTGAAATTACCTGACCCATCAAAATCCCCCAGCAACATGAATCTCCTCCTTCTCTTGTCTTCTTGGCAAACAATGAATTCTACTTTTTCCTATTACCTCATGATTCCCTTTCTATTAATTTTTATTCTCTTTTCTTATTCTATGAACCTCTTTTAAGTTTTCTGTATCACAGCATTGGTATGTAAAATAAGTGTACAAATATCACATGTGATAATCATCAAGAAATGTATCTTAAAACAATTCTCAAGTATGCAAATTATTTTTCATGTATTAAGGAAAAAAATCATGGTTTGTATGTAAAATAAATAAAAATGATGGGGAAACCAAATTCGCATATGAATGAGATGGAATTGCTTATTTATTTCTACATAAATAATTATATCTTGACTGAATATTTGATATTTCATGGCTTGGAGCAGTTTCAATATTTTTAGAATTGATATTTTGATTTTATAATCGTCAGTCTTGAGTACAATGCTTCACAAAAATATGTAGTACAAAACAGCAGAATTATATTCAAAGCCATTTTAGAAATTATTAGAAATTTTGTCCTAATCCTAAGCCAAAATCCATTAAATTTTTTTGAAACTCAGGTCAAAAAAATAATGTTTAAGGTCAAACATTCCAACACAGTCAACTGCAGGTATACGGATTTTACTTAAATGCTGAGGAATGGGAGAAAAATGTTAGCAGTCTTTGTTTTCCCTGATTAAACCATTATGTTTCCATAACATAATGTGTGTATGATAAGAAGAAACACTGGAATTCACAATAAAAATTAAAATAAGAGCCAGAGCATTTAAGGCAGTATTTACTGGCCTTGCTGGTTGTGGCAGCAGGTGCAGTGCAGAATGTGTGTTTGTCTGTGTAGAACCAAGGCAATGGTTGAAGTTTCATGACGTGGCACACGTGAGTGTGGTCAGATACCTTTAGAATTCATCGTGCGTTTGATTTTTGAATGGATTTTAAGTCTCTATGCATCCAGACAGTTCTCAGTGTTCTAAATTTTCATAACCTTCTCGTTCAGTCCCATGAATTATGACCCACGGTTTAAGACACAGCACTCTTATGTAATCAACTCCTGACGAATCTCTTGGTTATATGTTGTTAAAAGTTCCTGGATGCCCATTTTCTATAGCGAATATAACCGGCCATTTAAATCTTGAATACGTCTGATATTTTTCTCAAATCTACATTCCAAATGGATGTATCAGTGTCTTTCCCCCTCATCTACCACCTCGATGATCTTTCCCATCTTAGCAACTGCAGTTGTATTCTTCCAGTTGTTCACTCAAAAAAGTCATGGGTGTCTTTAGCTTTTTTCCATTTCTTTTCTTTTCATTTATTTATTATTGTTTTTAAGAACAAGTCTTGACTTTTATTTTTTAAAAAGGCTCCATTTTTTTATTTATTTATTAAAGATTTCTGTCTCTTCCCCACCGCCGCCTCCCCTTGCCCTTCCCCTCCCCCAACCAAGTCCCCCTCCCTCGTGAGCCCAAAGAGCAATCAGGGTTCCCTGCCCTGTGGGAAGTCCAAGGACCACCCTCTTCCATCCAGGTCTAGTAAGGTGAGCATCCAAACTGCCTAGGCTCCCACAAAGCCAATACGTGCAGTAGGATCAAAAACCTATTGAAAAAGGCTCCATTTTTATTTCACTCTCTGACTCGGTGATTGTGCCTCCAACATTTTCACTACCGTTTTCTGCTCCTTGATAAGGAGAGCCCCTTGATCCTTTCACGGACACACCTAGCACACATGGCGCCACTGTAGACCCTGCTGATGAGCTTCCTTGTCTTAAACACTCTCGCCAGGACTTTAGGTCTACAGCATGAACCCCTTGAGGTCCGTCTAGGCACATGTCCCGTGCGGATTTTGGTGTTCGCCCAAACTTCTTGGTATGAAAGGAAACGACCCTGTTGTCAGCGGTTTGGGACAGCCTGGCTTTGTTCAAGGCTGTATTGTAAGAAAGTCTACGATGCAGTATGTCAGTTAGGCACTAGGCCTGTAAGATCCTGCTTCTTTTACAACCTATATCCAACCACTTAAGAAATCTTACTGGCGTCACTTTGAACATATGACTGCAATTTCCCTCAGAATGAAGCACTATCTAATGTCTTTGCTTGGCTTCCCTTTCAACTTCATACACCTCTATCCAAACATTATTGTCAGTAGAGGGCAGGCTGTGTCCCCCATCCACAACAGCAGTTATCTTTCCTGTTTTGCCTTTTCCCTTTAGCTTTCATTTGTATTTAACTCATTTTATGTCTTAATGAGTCTTTTATATTAACCCTCCCCCAAAACCTAATTCCATGTGAACAAAATAGCTTACTTCTTTTACTATTGTGTACTGTTAAAAAAATTACCGATGGACATGTAGTTGTAACTGACTAAATGTTTGCTGACTGAGCAAATCAGCACTGCAAAAAAATATCTAAAAGATGCTGTAGGACCCTGTGTCTAAGAACAAGTGTCCTTGGTTGTTATTTGAGTGGTTCTGTGAGTAAAATGTCGGTTTTACGAAGCTGCAGCTTAGCGGCAATACTAACAAGCAAGCATCTGCAATATACAGAGAAGGAATGCCTCATTTGCTTCCTTCCTTAAGCTGCACGGACGGGAGAAACAAATATGGTCTTCTGTCATACAGCTGAGACTAAGCAACTTGCTTGGGATCATCTTACCATCAAATGATTTCGCTGGGTTAAGAATCAGTTCCACATGACTTCAGAGCTTTTTCCTGTTTTAATACGTAGGTCACATTTGACTTTTGCTTGGTGTCTTGGCTAATGAGGCTATTAATATAAGTTAATAAACCGACCAGAAGAAACCCTGAATGACACACCACTAAGCTTGCTGAGTTCATCATTTCTTTTATTACATACACTTGAGCATAATGCAATTTTAATATCATTTTTATTTGTAGAGAAACCCCAGTAGCCAAAACCCAAGGCAATTTTCACTTTTAATTGAAAATGAAAGATTACATTATATCAAAAGTTGTATGAATATACCATTAGGTCTATAAAAGAAGTATTGCCTTAGCTGTAAGTATAGTATTTAATTGTTAAAAGCTTAACATTTTGATTTGAATATTTCTCTTATAAAAAAAGAAGCAACAACAGCAAAAACAGCACTCCTATGGCTAATTTAATAAAAGAAAATTCCCATAGATGTGTTGCAAGTATCTGCTGTGAGGCAGAACTTGCTTCATTTTGTTTTTATTTTTACTTTTTTGCTTCAGCATTCATTGCATGGATTGCGCTGTAATGGACTGCAGAGGCTCTAACAATGGAAAAGAAAACCAGAGAGGTGTGTGGGCGAGGAAATCAGTGGGCCGTTTGCAACTTATTTTTTTAAATTTATTTATTTATTTATTAAAGATTTCTGTCTCTTCCCCACCGCCGCCTCCCCTTTCCCTCCCCCTCCCCCAATCAAGTCCCCCTCCCTCGTCAGCCCAAAAAGCAATCAGGGTTCTCTGCCCTGTGGGAAGTCCAAGGACCACCCACCTCCATCCAGGTCTAGTAAGGTGAGCATCCACGAAACTGCCTAGGCTCCCACGAAACCAATAGGTCCAGTAGATTCAAAACCCGTTGCCATTGTTCTTGAGGTCTCAGTAGTCCTCCTTGTCCGCTATGTTCAGCGAGACCGGTTTTGACCCAGGCTTTTTCAGACCCAGGCCAACTGGCCTTGGTGAGTTCCTGATAGAACATCCCCTTTGTCTCAGTGTATGGGTGCACCCCTCGCGGTCCTGAGTTCCTTGCTTGTGCTCTCTCTCCTTCTGCTCCTGATTTGGACCTTGAGATTTCAGTCCGGTGCTCCAATGTGGGTCTCTGTCTCTGTCTCCTTTCATCTCCTGATGAAGTTTAATATTCAGGAGGATGCCTATATGATTTTCTTTGGGTTCTCCTTCTTATTTAGCTTCTCTAAGAACCCGAATTATAGGTTCAATGTCCTTTATTTTTGGCTAGAAACCAAATATGAGTGAGAACATCCCATGTTCCTCTTTTTGGGTCTGGCTTACTTCACTCAGGATGGTGTTTTCTATTTCCATCCATTTGCCTGCAAACTTCAAGAAGTCCTTGTTTTTTACTGCTGAGTAGTACTCTAATATGTATATATTCCATACTTTCTTCATCCATTCTTCAATTGAAGGGCATCTAGGTTGTTTCCAGGTTCTGGCTATTACAAACAATGCTGCTATAAACATAGTAGAGCATATACTTTTGTTGTGTGATAAGGCCTCTCTTGGGTATATTCCCAAGAGTGGTATTGCTGGGTCCATGGGTAGGTTGATCCCAAATTTCCTGAGAAACCTCCACACTGCTTTCCAGAGTGGTTGCACAAGTTTGCATTCCCACCAGCAATGGATGAGTGTACCCCTTTCTTCACAACCTCTCCAGCAAAGGCTATCATTGGTGTTTTTGATTTTCGCCATTCTGACAGGTGTAAGATGGTATCTTAAAGTTGTCTTGATTTGCATTTCCCTGATCACTAAGGAAGTCGAGCATGACCTTAGGTGTCTTTTGGCCATTTGAACTTCTTCTGTTGAGAGATCTCTGTTCAACTCAGTGCCCCATTTTATAATTGGGTTGATTAGCCTTTTACGGTCTAGTTTCTTGAGTTCTTTGTATATTTTGGATATCAGACCTTTGTCAGTTGTGGGGTTGGTGAAGATCTTCTCCCAGTCAGTGGGTTGCCTTTCTGTCTTAGCGACAGTGTCCTTTGCTTTACAGAAGCTTCTCAGTCTCAGGAGGTCCCATTTATTCAATGAGGCCCTTACTGTCTGTGCTGCTGGGGTTATACGTAGGAAGTGGTCTCCTGTGCCCACGTGTTGTAGAGTACTTCCCACTTTCTCTTCAATCAGGTTCAGTGTGTTTGGACTGATATTGAGGTCTTTCACCCACTTGGACTTGAGTTTTGTGCATGGTGATAGATATGGATCTATTTTCATTCTTCTACAGATTGATATCCAGTTTTGCCAGCACAATTTGTTGAAGATGCTCTCTTTTTTCCATTGTATACTTTTAGCTCCTTTATCGAAAATCAGGTGTTCATATGCAAACCGACAGCTAACATTAAATTAAATGGAGAAAAACTCAAAACCATCCCACTAAAATCAGGAACAAGACAAGGATGTCCACTCTCTCCATACCTCTTCAATATAGTGCTTGAAGTTCTAGCAATAGCAATAAGACAACATAAGGGGATCAAGGGGATTCGTATTGGAAAGGAAGAAGTTAAGCTTTCGTTATTTGCAGATGATATGATAGTATACATAAGCGACCCCAAAAATTCTACCAAAGAACTCCTACAGCTGATAAACACCTTTAGTAGCGTGGCTGGATACAAGATCAACTCCAAAAAATCAGTTGCCTTCCTATACACTAAGGATAAGGAAACAGAGAGGGAAATCACAGAAGCATCACCTTTCACGATAGCCACAAAGAGCATAAAATATCTTGGGGTAACCCTGACCAAGGAAGTGAAAGATCTATTTGACAAGAACTTCAAGTCTTTGAAGAAAGAAATAGAAGAGGACACCAGAAAATGGAAGGATCTCCCTTGCTCTTGGATTGGGAGGATCAACATAGTAAAAATGGCAATTCTACCAAAAGCAATCTATAGATTCAATGCAATCCCCATCAAAATCCCATCAAAATTCTTCACAGATCTGGAGAAGACAATAATCAACTTTATATGGAAAAACAAAAAACCCAGGATAGCCAAAACAATCTTATACAATAAAGGAACGTCTGGAGGCATTACCATCCCTGACTTCAAACTCTATTACAGAGCTACAGTATTGAAAACAGCTTGGTATTGGCATAAAAACAGAGAAGTCGACCAATGGAATCGAATAGAAGACCCTGACTTTAAGCAACTTATTCACTTTGTAACCGTAATAAGGAATAGAGATCTCTCCCAATGTTTGAGATGTAATTTGGATCAGTTTTCCCCCTTTGATGCATTTTTAGTTACGAGCTAAAATACATTGATGAATCAATGTAACTTCATAAATAGTTTCTAGATTCATTCAGTTTTTAGATAAAAAGCTGACCGCAAACTACTCACACTGGAGTAATGTAATAGCCCAGGCATTGGAAGAATTGATCTCTAAGTCCAGCTTTTACATTTACCTAATATCCCTGATCTTTGATATTGTTCTGTTATTATGGAGCGAAGTATTTATTCTGTTCTCTTATGAGTATATTGAAATTTTGATGAAGACTTAATATATGAGAAATTACTTTATAAATGGAAATCTCTATGTAAGTGTAAAATAGTGGTTTTGCTTTGTTTGTTATAACTGAAATGGATTACTAAGTACTTTATCCACAAATGGATAGATTTGGATTATAACATTCAGAACTTCTTTGATGTAGGTTTGTTAATGCAGGACTTTGTGGAGTGAGAAGTAAGTCAGGGACTGAACTGAAGTCCAGCACCAATTAGCAATCATTTTTCTTTTATTATTAAAACAATTTATTTTTCCCATGCATGTATTTAAGCTTTTTTTTGTAAATATAAACAAAGCGACAATTCACACTTAAATACACATGAATTTTTATATTTATATAAATAGTGACCAACCAATGTCTGTTTTAACTTGAGGTCCATGCCAGGATATGGGACAATGGATAGCCCAAAGACTTAGGGTGGAACTAAACATGACTGGCCCAAAAACAATCTCAATGAAATGATTCTTAATGATTTTCTGCTATACTCATAGATAATGCCTTGCCAAGTTGTCATTAGAGAGGCTTCCTCTGCCAGTAGACAGGAGGGATGAAGAGACACACAGCCAAAAATTATGCAGAGACAGACTAAATTGGAGGTCTCTATTGGGTCCCTCTTTATGGAGCTCAGGGAACCCCATGGAAGAGGGGCCCTTGGCATTGACCCAATTTTTAATTGAGTTGTTTTCTTGATAATAGTGATAAGTAGATTGGAGTCTTCTACATGCAGACATCCAGTTTGACCAGTGCCATTCCTTGAAGATGCCATATTTTTTCCCAGTGTATATTTTTGTTTATTAAAACCAAGTGTGTGAATTTATGTCTAGGTCTTTAGTTATATTCTGTTGATTGACATGTCTGTTTTTGTGCCAACGCATGTTGTTTGTATTATAATAGCGTTGCATGACAGCTTGAAATTAGGGTTAGTGATACTGCCAGAAGTTCTTTTATTATTTAAGAACGTTTTAGCTATCGTGTGTGCACGTGTGTGTGTGTGTGTGTGTGTGTGTGTGTGTGTGAGCGCACTCGCATGTGTTTCTATGTGAAGCTGAAAACTGTCCTTTCAAGGTCTGAGGAGCGTAGTGCTAGAATTTTGATCTCAATGAATCTGTAGATTGCTTTGGGGAGGAGGACTATTTTTACTATATTCATCCTACGAATCCATGAGCATGGGGGATCTTTCCATCTTCTGATCTCCTCTTCAATATCTTGCTCCAGTCTCTGAAATTTTTATCATCTGACTCTCACTTGCTTTGCTAGAGTTACCCCTAGGTAGTTTATGTTATTTCAGGCTGTTATGAAAGGTGTTATTCCCCTGACTTCTTTCTCAGTCCATTTGCCAGAAGGGTTACTGATTTTTTTGTGAGTTAATTTTGTATCCAGTTACATTGTTGAAAGTGTTTATCAGCTGTAGGAGTTTACTGGAGGAATTTTTCAGGTCACTTATGTATACTATCATATCATGTACAAAAAGATATTTTGATTTCTTCTTGTCCTATTTATATCCCATGATCTCCTTCAGTTGTCTTTTTGCTCGAGGTAAGATTTCACATACTATATTGAAAGGTTTGGCGAGAGTGAACAACTTTGTCTTGCTACTGATTTAAGTGGAAATGTTATGAGTTTCTCTCTATTTAAATTGATGTTGGCTATGGACTTGCTATAGGCTGACTTTATTATGTTGTGGCATATCCTTTGTATCTCTAGTTATCCAGGACTTTTATCATGAAGTGGTTTTGGAGTTCTCCAAAGGTCTTTTCTACATCTAATGAGATGCTCACATGGTTTTTTGCCTTTCTGTTTGTTTATTTGGTGGATTACATTTATTGATTTATGTATGTTGAACCATCCCTGCATTGCTGGGATAAAACCTACTTGATCATGATGAATGACCTTGATATGTTCTTGGATTCGGTCTTTGTTATCAGAGACCTTGAGTAGTAGCCTCAGCACCCCAACAGGGTCCAGCTAAGATTCTCTATGGCAGGCGAAAACTGACTGGGGAAAAGGATCTGAGTGATAGGTCAAACTGACTGACTCATGTTTCTCCTGGCTGTTTCTTTATTCCTTGGGGGGGGGGGGAGAAAGGGAAGAAGGGGTGAAAATGGGCTGTTCTCCACAAAGCTTTCAGTTTATATAGGCATACAGACAAGCTAGCAATTCCATAGGTGGTAACAATAGTATCAAGCATGCATTTTCACAGAGCCACAAAAGCCGGTGGATCTGACAGGTAGGTAGGTGCCTTACCATCTCAGAGGGGGCGTGGCTGTGAAGCTCCTTGGTGGTTAGGAACACAGCATTGGTAGCTATAATAAGGGTTTGGGAGGGAGGCAAGTTGCCTGTAGTTGGTTGAGTTAAAAGGAATCTCTTTTGGGGGACTTTGCTTTTGACTCCAGCAGGGTGCCTGACAGTACCCAAGCAAGAATTGATTTCTCTGAGACTGATTTAAGAACCCAAGCCTTTTTCCTGTATCTCTAGGGGCAAAGGTAAAAAACAGTTTCCTGGGCTATGATCTTATGTTAACTGAAACCAAGGTGAAGGGTAAATACAGACTATTAATAACTTGTTAGGTTAGAGCAAAGGGCCAGTAGATTACACTTCCTGAGTCTGCTGCTAGAGCAGACATATGGGCTCCTTCCTTTTTGATAAATCATGTCAGTAATGATAGTTGTGTGGGACTAGTTTTTTTCCCTTTTTTTTGCCAGGCATTTTTCATTTCTTGCAGTGTCTCACACATGACAAGGTTTTATTTTTTGTTATTGATACATAGTAAAATTGTAGATACCTACCATATTTCTTTGTTAATAAGTTGATGCACTCTTAGGTTGTTTCCCGTCAGTATAACAGTTTCTTCAACATTCTAATTTTATTGGTTGTTGACAGAGGTTTCTGTCCTGCCTGCTTCCATAGCCGTTCAGTCTCCAAAAAACACAGAGGCCTACATTAATTATAAGGTGGTTGGCTTATTAGCTCAGGCTTCTTATTAACTAACTCTTACATCTTAAACTATATATTTTTCTTCGCTGCCTTCCCACGGGGGACTAGTTTTATGTAGATTTTGGCTATGAGAACAAAGGTTTGACTGAGTGAATGCTTTCACACCAATGCTTCACCACCACGTTAGGGGCAGTGTCCGGTTGCCCTACAGGAAAAGTCAGGTTGCCACTGCTGGGATACTACAGAAAGAAGGGAGAAGTGTAGTGATTCTGCAAGGTTTCTACACAATTGACAGTGACTTATCCAAAAGACAGGTGTTCCTGCAGCTCTGCAAAAACGGGTTCTTCACAGCATTATACTTTTGTGAATTTTTCTAGTGGTCTGTCAGCTGTACATTTACTCTATAGTCTTGTGGGCTCACCATAGATTGTTTCATTGAGAATTTTCCCATCTATGTTCATAAGGAGATATGGTCTATAATTCTCTTTCTTTTTTTGGGTCTTTACCTGGTTTAAGGATCAGGATGTTTGTGGCTTTGTAAGAAGTATTGGGCAATGTTCTTTCTGTTTTTATTTTGTGGAATAACTTGAGAAATATTGGCATTAACTCTTTTTTGAATGTCTGGTAGAATTCTGATGTTCCTGAGCTCTTTTTGACTTTTGATTATTGCTTCTATTTTATTATGGGCTTTAAACCTGTTTAGATTGCTTATCTGCTCTTGATTTAACCTTGGCAAGTGATATTTGTTGAGAAAACTATCCATTTCTTTTGAATTTCTCAATTTGGTAGAAGGTAGATTTTTAAAGTATGTCCTTATGAACTTTTAGATTTCCTCAGTGTCTGCTGTGATGTTGCCCTTTTCTTCTCTAATTTTGTTACTTTGGATTTTCTCTTTTTGTATTTTAGTTAATTTGGCTAAGGGTTTATTAATATCATTGATTTTCTCAAAACCAATTCTTTGTTTCATTGTATTTTTTGTTTCTATTTTATTGATTTCAGTCCAGAGTTTATTTCTTATCATATACTCCTCTGGGGTCTGATTTATTCTTTTTGTTCTAGAGCTGTCAGAGGTGCTGTTAAGTTGCTAGTATAAGAGCACTAGTTCTTTTCTTAATGTAGGCACTTAGTGCTATGAACTTTCCTCCTAGATACACCTATATTTTGTCCCATACATTTCTAGAAAGTCTTTACTTTCTGTTTTAATTTCTATCTTAACCCAATTTTCATTTAGTAGAGAGTTTTCAGTTTATACACTTTCTTTCATTGTTGATTTAATCTGTGGTAGCAGATAGGTTACAGGGTGTTATCTCAATTTTCTTGTACCTGTTGATACTTGCTTTGTGCCTGAGCACGTAGTCAGTTTTGGAGAGAGTTCCATGAAGATCTGAGAAGAAGGTATGTTTTTCTGTGTCTGGGTAAAATGGCAAGCATGATTTATGCTGTAGTGGTGCGTCTTTTATGAACTTGGGTGCCCTTGTGTATAGATGTTAAGAACTGTAATGTCCTTTTGGTGGATTTTTTTTTCTTCTGATGAGTATGCAATGTCCTTCCCTATCTCCCCTGATTACTTTTGGTTTGAAGTCTATTTTTTTTCTGTTATTAAAAAACCAGCTTACTTCTTAAGGCTATTTTCTTGGAATATCTTTTTCTATCCTTTTACCCTGAAGTGATGTCTATCCTTGATGTTAAGGTGTGTTTCTTGGAAGGGGCAGAAGAATAGATCCCAATTTTTGAATCCATTCTTTTAGTTTGTATCTTTTTCTGGGAGGGGGGGATTGAGACCATTGATGTTGAGAGATATTGTAGTGATAGGAGCGGCGAGGCTGCGTCCCCAGCACCCGGCCGCCCGCATGGCTAGCTTATACCCCGAAATAATTACACGGAAACTGTATTCTTTTAAACATTGCCTGGCCCATTAGTTCCAAGCCTCTTATTGGCTAGCTCTTACATATCGATCTAACCCATTTCTAATATCCCTGTAACACCATGAGGTGTCTTACCAGGAAAGATCTTAACCTGTGTCTGTGTCCGGTAGGAGAATCATGGCGACTCCTTGACTAAGCTTCTTTCTCCCAGCATTCTGTTCTGTTTACTCCACCCACCTAACGGTTGGCCTATCAAATGGGCCTAGGCAGTTTCTTTATTAATAAGAAATCACTCCCACATCAAGATATTACTGAGCAGTGTTTCTTGATCCCATTTATTTTGTTGTTGTAGTGTGGATTTTTACCACTGTTCTGACTTGCCTGATATAGTGTCCCTGGTTTCCTGGATGTTTTGTGCTAGTATTTTTTTTTTTTGATTTAACATGTTCTTTGATTGATATATCTATTTCTTCTATCATGTTGTCAACACCCAAGATTCTTCCTCCCGTCTCTTGTATTCTGTTGATGAAACTCGTCTTGGAGGTTCTTGTTCGAATTCCTAAATCTTTCATTACCAGATTCCCCTCAGTTGGATTTTCTTCATTGATTCTATTTCTACTTTCATTTGAACCGTTTTGTTCATTTCATCCACTGTTTGTGTTTTTATAGACTTCTTTAAGGGATTTGTTCATTTCCTGTTTAGGAACCGCTATCATATTTGTAAAGTCTACTTTAAGGTCTTTGTCCTGTGCTTCAGCTGTGCTGCAAATTTCAGGACCTACTGTTGCTGGGCTCTGGTGGAGACATATTGTCTTGGCTGTTTTTGACTGTGTTTTTATGATGGCATCTGATCATCTGGGTTTGGGAAGATTGTAATTATAGGTGCTGGTATCCGGTCTTGTCTTTGTTGGTTGGGTGTTTTGTTCCTTGTTCTTTTGTTGCCCTTTCTGGTTCTTAGAAGGGTATTGTGTTTGGGCGCCAATTTGTAGATGGAGCAGCGGGCTGCTTCCTGCCGCCTGGGAGGGCTCCTGGCCACCGGCTAGCTTTACCCAAAATAATTACGTGGAAACTGTATTCTTTTAAACACTGCTTGACCCATTAGTTCTAGCCTCTTACTGGCTAATCCTCACATCTTGATTAACCCATTTCTAATAATCTGTGTAGCACCACGAGGTGGTGGCTTACCAGGAAGGATCTTAACTTGTGTCCATCTTGGAGAGGAGAGCTATTGCGACTGGCTCACTTCTCTTCTTCCCAGCATTCTGTTCGGTCTACTCTACCTATCTAAATTCTGCTCTATTAGGCCAAGCAGCTTTCTTTATTAATTAACCAATGAAAGCAACAGATAGACAGATGACCCTCCTCCATCAGTATTGTGGTTGTGTGTTTCCTGGTAGGGAGTTCATATGGCATCCTTCCAGAAGATGGTGGTTTGGGTACTTGTAGGTTTCTACCTACAGGTTTCTAGGTATTGGGAGCTGACACTTAGGAGTGGGAATGGACTATGAGGGAAGGCCTAAGAGGGTTCAAAGGAGGGAGGGTATCAGGGTGTTCTACAAGGATCTGCTTAGTGCCCTGGAATGGGGACACATCATGAGGAGAGGCCAGCTATTCTTTTACAGAGCTGGTGATGAGACCGGGGCATTAGATATGGAGGAGAGGAGAGAGGGTGAAGATAATGAAGCTAGTCTACCTCCTTTTCTGGCCTACTTGCTCTTCCAGCAGGCTTTGCTGAAAGGTTCCCAGGGATGCCTGCTGGATTTGGGGATTGGGATAACAGGATGAATGGGGGGGGGGCGTTGGAGGAAAAGACCTGTGTGAACCAATGGAGATGGAGGAAGAGAGGAGAAGAAGAAGACCACAGCAGTTGGTCTTCTACAGAATTGAGGGTGAAATGTGGGAAGGGGGAGGGGAGAGGAAGGGAGAGGATGAAGAGGTGAAGATCTGCAGTTAGTCTATCTGCTTCCCTGGCCAGATTCACTCATATGCTCTTCGTTACTCAGTGAGCCACAGTATTTCTGCGGGGGTGTGCTGTCCTTCTGCCCTATGAGTGTCACGGTGGCAGCTTTGCTGCAGCCATCCCTACTGTATCAGATGGTTTTCTTGTGTGCTCTCATGGATTCACTAACAGTGAGGCAAAACCTGTCTGATTTTCAACTGTACTGTCTCTAATATTTGGATGTCATTGTTTCTCGCTTCATAAAGTCTGTGGGAGAAATAAATCTGACAGGTGTTGTTTATCTTTACTCTGGGCACCTAATGTCCCTTTCAGTTTGTTTTTCTTTTCCAATCTTCTTTTTTCAGTCGGATAGATACATCTTTATGGCATAACCCTTTTCTTTTTAACACATCTGAATGGACCCACTCTCAGCTTCCTGCTGCAACGAAACTCAAAGGGAGAATAGCTAGTGTAGGGGGACATGAATGACATATTGTTTTAATATTTTCAAAAGAATTATCTGCATCATGCAGACCAATACTAACAACACATGGAGTCTCCCAGTTTGGGATAAGATAGTGACTGCTTGATCTTACTGATGATACATGCAAAAATATTGGAACTGAATGAAACTGCAAAGGGGAGTTAGAAATTATCAAAAAGTTATTTAAGGGGGTGACTGGTAGCCAATGCTGAGAGAGTATGGAGTAATTAAAGGTGATACCACAGGGTTCTGTGAACTCACTCTGTGTGTCAGACACTCATCATAGCCAACTTCACATAAAACTTTCACTTATGTGATTGGTTTAATTTAAATTTTTTCTTAATTTTCAAGACAGGGTTTCTCTGTGTAATCCTGACTGTCCTTAATTAGCTCTGTAGACAAGGCTGGGCTTGAACTCAGAGATCCACCTGCCTCTGCCTCCTGAGTGCTGGGATTAAAGTGTGTACCACTACTGCCCGGGTAGATTGGTTTAATTTTTAAAACTATAGAGAAGAAAGTTTCAAGTAATCTTCCCAGGGACAGTATATAGTTCACAAATCCCTACTTTAGGAATTTTAAACTTGTGTTAATACTGTGAAGTGTTTTATAGGGACTAGAGACTGGCCAAGACAGTCTACAAAGGCTACACTATACCTCACTCATACAGATGCAAAGACATTCATAGGCTGTTATGCCTGGTGAGAAAATTACCCAGTTAACTCACAACTGTACATAATTTTGTTTGACTTAAATCTTGTCAATGAACACATAGGAATAGTGATTTTTTTTCCTTATTCACATATCTAGCAAAACCAAATCTGTAAGCAAGATAGAGTTTGGAAGTCACAAAGGAGCTAGCTACCAATGTACATCAGTGTTCTGGGAGAAACAAAACCTTTTTAACAAAAGGCTTGGAAATATGATGCTATAAAAGCTTAAATTGGGCTCAGTAATCCTTGAGACTTTGATCTAAATCAAAGGCTTTTGGTTATCTTATGGATTTTTTTCTTCCCCGATCTCCCGCAAGCTGTAGATTTGAAAGAAATTTCACACAGATATGATTACCACAGTCCAATAAACTATTCTCTCCCCCCCCCCAGCAGTCCATTAGTCAGTGTTTTGTGCAAACAGATTACTCAGCCTTATGGGTGCCAGAGGTGACCTTGACAAAGCCGACCTCAAAATGTATGTGTGTGTGTGTGTACAGGTATTCATGAGAAAGTCTTACCTACACAAACCTTATCAAGTTACTTAATTGTAAGTAGGATGGTTTTATATTGATGGCTTGGAAAAGGGAGTTTTGACTCCCCTCTTTATTTTTGGCTTAAGAAGAAAACATACCCAATACCCGAAACAGTTTCAAGCTAAAACATAGCTTCATATTTGAAGCTATAATCACATTTTCCCAAATGTACCTCTTATTAGTAAAGCACTAAAAATATCACCTCTAAAATTACTTAACTTTTCATTTATTCTAAATCTATATAGGACATTATTGAACATTATAAAAATGTATGCAAATAGAAACTGTACTGGCTAGTTTTATGTCAAGTTGACACAAGCTAGAATCATCAGAGAGGAGGGAGCTCAACTGAGAAAATGCCTCCATCAGATCTGGCTGTAGAGCATTTTCTTAATTAGTGATTGATTTGGGGAGGGCCCAGCCCATTGTGGGTGGTGCTATCCATGGGCTGATGGTCCTGGGTTCTATAAGAAAGCAGGCTGAGAAAGCCACAAGGAGCAAGACCGTAAGCAGCACCCTTCCTCTGCATCAGCTCCTGCCTTAAGTTCCTGTGTTACTTGAATTCCTGTTCTGACCTCCTTTGATGATGAACTGTGTTGTGGAAACAGAAGCTGAATTAACTCTTTCCTCTCCAGGCTTCTTTCGTCATGGTGCTTCATCACAGCAACAGTAACCCTACCTGAGGTGGAAATTTGGGGTAGGAATAAAAATGCAATAAATATTGAAAATATTTTGCTTTCACTGAAAATGCTAGTATTATTATCAGAAGTAGAATATATTTCAGCCAATTTGAAAATTTTGTCTAACACTGTAGTGTTGTTATTTTAAAGTCTGATTCTAAGCTGAATTTATTTCAACACTTGACTTTAATGGGCTGATAGCTCACGAGGATATCTCCTAAAGGTAACAAATGACTCCTTGGCTGTGTTTATTAATCATGAAACTCATGAAAAATTCACCTGTAAATTTCACAAGCTTTTGAATTAAAAAGTACCAAGTTTGAGCATTTTTTAAAATTAGAAGGCTTTTTGTTTGCCTACCAAAAATTTAAAAATTATTCTATTGCAAGATAAAAATATTTATGGAATCTTTTCAGGCTTTTTGTTTATTGAATTTCAAAATGTGGTAGAAACTTTTAGAATGCTTTAAATATAAAGATGTGGAACTTTTGCCACCACTTTAAAGCAAGAGATAGCATAGGGGTAGAAACATTATCAAGCATTCAAAAAACTGTTTTATTTTGTAAACAAGTTGGCTTCTTCCTAAAATACCTTGAAACACTAAAAAGATTTATTATATGCATTTACTCCTTCATTTTCAGTGATTTATTAAGTCTATGAATTTCCTTTATGGAAAGTACTTTTTTTTTAATTTAAAAAGAATAAATCTCACCCTCTTCTCCCCTCCAACTCCTCCCATAGTCCTCCACCTTTTCTTCTGTAATTATTATTGTTGTGAACATGCACACACACATACGCCTACACAACCTGCTAGGTCCTTTTAGTGTTGCTCACGTGTATATTGTTTAGATTAGATCAGGGACTCTTGATTGGAGAAGACCGATTCTTTCTTGGTGGCTATTGACTGCTTATATTTCCTTATCCAGGGGCGGGGGCTTGTGAGATTTCCTTCATCCACACTGGTGTGTCAACTGGTTCTTTCAAGGTGACTTGTTCAGGTCTTGTTTAGGTGACTGCATTGCTGAAATTTTCTGGGTACAATTCCCTATCATACCACCACTATCTTGTAGTAGACGTCCTGTTTCTCTGACTCTTCCATTCTTTCTGCCTTCTCCTCCACGATGTGCCCTGCTTGGTCTTAGATGTTGTTGGTCTTAGATGCACAGGTCGAGGTCAGGCACCCATAATCAGTTGCTTTCTGTATTTTGACTTGTTTTAGATTCCTTGAAGGTCTCTGTCTCTGTAAGAAGAGGCATCCTCGATGAGGGGTGAGAGCCGCACTTCTTTGTGGATGTGAGGATAGGCATTTAGAATGCAGGTAGGAATTATGTTAGCTTAGGAAAGTGGCAATAGTCAGTTCTTCTCTGGGGTCCACGGCTTCACCAGTCAACCACAGACAGTTGCTTAGCTTAATAGTGTCAGGCACGATTTCCTTCCTATCAAGAAGGCCGTAAGAGGAGTAAATGGGAGGATTTGGAGGAGGAAAGGGAAAGGAGATAGCTACATATAGAGAAAGTAAAATAAAAATAAAGAAAAAAAATCTTTCTACCCCATTGCTGCAGTATGTTACTGTACATATCACACCCAAGTTTTGTGGGTTGCTTTGCGTATTTTGGGTCCTCCATGTGATTAGTTAGAAATTGAATGTTACATGTTTTTATACCATGGATCTCAACCAAAAGACTCCTATAATCATTTAGAAATTGTTTTATTTATTTAACACGTAGTCTTTCTAAGGTTTATTAAGAAATAATATAAATGTGCAAAATCAAGAATTGGTTCCTATAGCCATTGCATACCATATAGATTAATGATTTATGAACCGAATCATAAGGTTTAGAAAATAAAGCTTTAAACCTACAAATTAGGTCTGATCAAGGCCCTGACAGCATATAGAAAACACCTTTAGGAGACATTGCTATGACGTTACCTAATTTAATACTGACGTAGCTCATTTCTGAGTCAATTCCAATGTGTGTGTGTGTGTGTGTGTGTGTGTGTATCTCACATCTCTCTCGTTCTACATTTATCACAAATTTATACAATTATAGTTTAATTATACAATTAAAATACTTACACTCCAAACTTAAATTATTACTTAAGTACAAACTGAATTTTGGCTTGTCTTATAAAACTTCAGCCTTATCAGCATTGCTAAAAAAACAAAATAAAAAACCACACGGCCGAGGTTAGATCTGTTGTGATGTCTGCTGTTGATTTCAGCGCACAAGTACTTTCCCCTGTTTTGGAGGGCAGGGTTTATGGGGCAGCCCAGGCTTTCCTAAGGAAGTGTCAGAGCCTGGCTGGCACCATCTCTCCGCTTTGTTTCTCTCCTTTACCGGGAGTGCGCTTTTCTGAGACTTAATGGTTAGCTGTCATGTGACGGGCAAAACACCGACAGACGTACAGGGCTTATCTGGCTTCTACACCCTATGTTTTGTTTGTTTGTTTGTTTGTTTGCATTTTAGAATGAGAGCAGGAGAGGCAAAGAGGGTGAAGGAAAAGCCAGGAGTCGGAGTCAGCGTGGAAGAGGCGATGCCAATTCAAGCCATCTTGTCAATCTAAAAAGAGTTGAATTTAGAATTAGCCATTCCTTTTTGACTATGATTTAGGGGAACTAGTTTGGTTTTAATGAGGGTAAAACTGGAAGACTTACTAATGTTAACTGTAGCATGAATAATGAAAACCCAGAGGCAGATATTGGGGTTCAAGATGAAGGTCAGAAAAGCAAAGCAGCCAACCACTGGCTCTTATCTCTACCTCAGGCCAAAATGCCAGCGATCCTGTCCCCATGAATCCTCAGATTGGAGACTGAGAGTGAGACCTGTCTTATCCTATTTCCTATGCCTCTCTAGTGCTGGGATTAAAGGCGTGCACCATCACCAGCCGGCCTCTGTGGCTAACTAGTCTGGTTGCTGGGATTAAAGCTGTGTGCCACCACTGCCTGGCCTGTATGACTGACTCGTGTGGTTGCTTTGCACTCTGATCTTCAGGCAAGCTTTATTTATTAAAGCACACAAGTAATATACCACTAGAGTTAACAAACCTCTTTCAGGAGCCCCTTCTTCTGTTCAAAAACTGGACACTCCTTCCCACATTGCTGCCAGCTTTCTTCAAGACCCGAATGCGTTAGTTGTGCCTCCCTGGGTGTGACAGCGCGCACAGCCTTGTCCACAGCGTCTGCTCCGTGTCTGCCCCAACTGCAGACCTGAACTTACAAACATCTTGCATTTGATCTTGCTAAAAAAATCCATTCCTTTCCCACAGAAGAGGTAGTAATCTTTTGTCCTAGATGGATTAGCCAAGGAACACAAAGCAAGAAACCCAACGGGAACAGATTGAGTGCGGTTCTCCTTCGATCCACATATATAACCACATTCATTCCGGGCGGGCATGACGCTTACCTGTCGACATTCGCTTTGCAGGAGAGATCTAAGTCGTGCTGTGGTGAATGCAGTGGGCAGTCTATGCGGTGGTCTGGAAGGGAGCTTTGGGCTGTCTGGAGAGCCACTCTTCTGGTGGCAGCGGTGTAGGACCTTGTGTCTGTGTAGAGGTCTGGATGTGCGTGTAGGTTCAGGTGGAGGCTAGAGGTGTCAGATCGCCTGGCTCTGGAACTGCAGACCGTTGTGAGCCACTGTGTGAGTACTGGGAATTGAAATCTAGTCCTGGGCAGGGGCAGTCAGTGCTCTAAGCCACTGGGCCATCTCTTTGTCTGCCATAATTGTCTTTTGTTGGTCACCAACTGGGCCGATGATGAGGATGTTTTAAATTGTATTGTTTTAAATATGTGGTTTCCTGTACTCTGCACTGGGCACGGAGAGGGCATAAACGTAAGGGAAAATAGAAGAGAGGGCAAAGTTAACATTTGACTATAAATTCTGAGTCATGAGTTGATGGCTGTTTGCAAATCTATGTGCTCTTTTTTTCTAGTAAGCACATTCTTCCCAAATTATTAAGCAATTATATAATACATTCCAGGCAGATAGAGGCAAAAATATTTTCAAAGGGATTATTGGAGTTAACTTTTCCATGTCCTTATTATTTGATAAGAAAGATCTTGTTCATTGCTTATTAACAGATTTTAAAAAAAAAAAACTTTCAGCTAACGGAATGATAATGACAACATGTTCCCCCTGCCTCCCTTTCTTCCCTTCATCCAGCCACTTCTCTTTTTTGGTGTAGTGATGTTGGTGGTAGTAGTGTATGTTATGAGTACAAGGGCCTGTGTGCGTTCATACAGAGGCTAAGGGAAGATGTGAGCTATCTTCTCCTATTGCTCTTCACCGTATTTTGAGGCAGGGTCTCTCCCTGAACCCCAAGCTCACCTTTTCAGCTAGGGCAGTAAGCTTATAGAACTTGCTCGTTTCTGCCCATCAGTGCAGTGCTGAAGTTAAAGGCAGGCAGCCAACCCTGGCTTTTACATGGGTGCCAGGGGATTTGAATTCGCGGCTTTGGATTTCACAGTAAGTCCTTAGCCCCACAGACATGTTTCCTCATGGTAGGAAATTTGAAATTCTCTCTATCAGCTCTTTTCAAATATATGCAAGGGAGTGTGCCTAATGAATGAGCACAGCTTAGCCTTTAGATGAAAGACATTTTTCTTGCAAAGGCTGAAACGCAATCTTTGATTTGAGCCCTTTTTTGCTCTGAAACCTTTCTATTCACTTGGGAAATAGGCAGATTGTTTTCTATTTCTGTGCCTAGATCTATTTTCCATTCCCTGCCTTCTGCTACATGCCTCAGGAATGTCAGCTATGTGGGCTGTATCAACTGTCTCCTTGCTGTCTGTATTTTAATAGAGCTTGGCCGTTGGAAGCTGTTGGTCCAGATGGTGCAGATGGTGTTTTTTTTCCCCCTTTTCCCTTTTTTCTTTCTTTCACCTTTTCTCACTGTATTTTCTTCACCAGCAGAGGGGAAAGCCCAAGTTCAGCTTGTGGCTCTTTCTCTTCAGAGTATGTTGGTGTAGATGAACCACTGAGTGATTGGGTTCAAATGATTTCTTTAATGGAGTCACCCATTAGGAATGGCTACCCCCCACCAGGCTGTGATTATTTTAATACTCATTTTGCTATTTCCTTTTTCTTATTCCCCCTTCTCTCCTCTATTTGAAGATGCCAGACTGTGCTTTCAGAATGTCTATTGTGTGCTATGCCTGGTCTTGTGTGCTTTCTTTCCATTGAAGAATACTGTATTGATTCCACGTATTATTTTAGTCGAGTATGGGAAGGATGTCTTTCCCATCTCAGTTCCTGCTGGGGTATAAATGCAGTTTCACTTGACAGAAAGTGTGAGTTAGAGCTCCACGTTCACAAATTACAAAGTGAAATCAGAGGTTCTTGGAGCCTGTGGTCCAGGGAAAGATTCAGACAGAGGTCAGAGTCGGAAGAGAGATTTTGGGAGAAACCTTTTTTTCCTTTAATAGACAGCTGTTAGGATTTTGTTTGCAAATGTTGTGCAGGACTGCAGTGAAGCATAAGAATCAAGGGTTTCGATTGCCTCAGACCTGTCAGAGCTGGTAGAGTTGATGATGCCAGGGTGGAGAGCAGAATTTGCCCCATGCTTTAATAGAATACAGAAATTGACAGAGTTCCTATGAGAAGGAAGGAGGGCCCTTAAGACAGCAAACCAGAACAGGTCAGTCTGGGATGGGGTCCAAATCACAGGCCGAAAGGATTAATGGTCAGAATCTATACTGAGTGCCAACCAGATGACATGGAACACGGCAGGTAGAGTGTAGTACTCATATCATGGGACTTGACATTAGGAGGTTCCAGTGAAGGCATTCCCGAGACTCAAGAAAGCTTCCACAGGGAGAGGAGTCTGCTCAAAACATATGGCATACATGCCATGGCCTGCAAAATAATAGATTTGAAGTGGTTTGTGGACATAAATTTTATTTGCAGGATATGAAATTAGGAATAGTATTTTATTCTCATTATTACTGATTTCCATTTTCTACTTTTTTATTTACTTGAAGTAATATAATTGAAAATTAAAGCATCCTTTTGAGATTATTTTTTAAAGACATTTGTTTTCATTGCTTTGGTTTTCCATCATGATTTGTGTTTTTGTGACTGTACAATGTGACAAGTTATCCTGTCTTCATTGTAAGGACCATGAAGATACCCAAAGGTAATTGGCAAAGAATATAAAAAAAAAAAGCACAAAAGAAGAATCCAAGCACAAAATGACAAAAAATGCTAAATCTAACTAATATCTAATAACCAATCCCTGGCATATTGACATATCTAAGGATATCCACTTAACACATACATCTGTTTTGTGTCAACCATCGTGCTGGCCCGTGAAACCACATTACTAACAGCAAACTTGGCTCTTGTTCTCATTATACTTGTAAATAGTAATAATAATAAAATAACAATGATAATCTAATAGTTTTGAGATACTTCTGTTGTGCTATCAAATTGTCAAGTGTTTATTGTTGATAGGGATGCACTGGGCAGACATCGATGCCACCTGGTGAACCGGAGATCATATAATGTAGACAACTGTTTAGCAATGAAAAGAGATATTATCCCTCACAGTTTTGACTCAATTGAAGCATTTCCAGAGATTTCTGCTAAGAATATGATTAAAATAATTTAGTAATAATCACTGAAAATAACAAAGCGCACTGAGAACTTAGGTCTACACAAAAACTTATGTATTTTTTAGCTTTATTTATAATGCTGGAACTTAGAATGGCTATGATGTCCTTACATAGGCAAATAGAGGAATAGAGTTTGAGTCATACAAAATGTGGAAAAGAATGAGCTATTAAGTCATTAACAAATGAAAGAAACTTAAACACATATAGCTAAATGAAAGATACCATTATAAAAAGTCCTTATACTGAGGCTGGGGATGTGGTTCAGTTGGCAGAGTGCTGGCTTGTCATGCATGAAGCCCTGGGTTCAACCTCTAGCACCACATGAGACAGGAATGGTTTATCACGTCTGTAATCTCAGCATTTGGGAAGTAGAAAAGAGTGGGTCAAAAGTTCAAGATAATTATTAGCTACATATTGAGTCATAGTGAGTTTGAGACTAGTGTAGACTACTTAAGATATTTTTACCTTCTGCTCACTTTGTTGTGAACTTAAAATTTAACTGTGGTGATGGAGGCGGGCTTGGTCTTCATGCTTCTTATTTATCTGTAGATTTGACTTGTTACTTTATTATTGTCTGACTTCACTAGTTGTGAGCCTTTTTTTTTTTTTCGAGACAGATTTTCTCTGTGTAACAGCTCTAGCTGTCCTGGAACTCACTGTGTAGACCAGGCTGGCCCCAAACTTGCAGAGATCCATCAGCCTCTGCCTTCTGAGTGCTGGGATTAAAGGCATGCACTACCGCAGCAAGGTGGGTTGTGAGGTTTTTAATACTAGTTTATCAACAGTTTTGGAGCCAAAAATTTACTTTACTTCCAAGCCAAATAAAATGTTTATTTAATATTTTATTACATAAATTTATGGGAGACAATTGTAAAAGCCATTATATATAATATATATTATATATATGGATAAATAAATTTATGGATTAAATTATCTGTCCTAACCATATATTATTTAATCCATAAATTTATTTCTGACCCACAGAAAAATGCAGTGTATTTTCTTGAATTGTGAGCTGGTGTTCACTGTGAACTCTCTTATTCCTCTCTCTAGATTTTTGGAATATGCTTTGAAATTGTGGGTCATAACATTATGATAAAGTTAGAGCACCATCACCTAGTGAGCTAAGAGGAATTAGCCAAATTAATTTTGTTTTTCACTTTGAAAGTAAAGACAACTGGAAATTTTTTGCATTTTCTTCTTGTACTCTTGGGCATAATCACCTTCATTTCTTAACAAATGCAAACATGGACCGGGTGGTGGCGGTGCACAACTTTAATCTCAGCATTTAGGAGGCAGAGGCAGGGGGATCTCTGTGAGTTTGAGGCCAGACTGGTCTGCAGAGTGAGTTCCAGGACAGGCTCCAAAGCTACACAGAGAAGCCCTGTCTCGAAAAAACCCACAAATGCACATATGGATAGAACCTGAAGGAAATCTGTCTGGAAAGTCAAGGAACTTGGGACGCAGAGACTGATTGGAAAATTCAGCCAATGGGGAGATACAGTCATTTTAAAAGAATAGTTTCAATGGAGCAGAGGTTATGACACATTGAACTGAGAGTGCAGAGGGGAAACTGACGTAAGTAGTCATTTCTGTTTAGGGGCATTTCCTATGCATAGAAAGTGGTAAAGTGCACCAGTAGTTTGATGGGGATATGAGAGCATCAGAGATTCCATCTTTGAAAGATGTATGAGACACACGCATGCATATCCATTCATTCTTTGTAACCTATCTGACAAACAGTCCAAGCTTTCAGCCGACTGTAGTGTGTGTCGTGGTTCCAAGAAGACGGTGCTAGCCAAAGCCTTCTAATGATCAGTTTCGATTTCAAATGCTATTGAATCAGGCTTTACCCAAGTGTTCTCATTTGTCTTCATAGTTGTATAATTTACATATAAATTACTATTTTGACAAGGCTTTTAGGACTGTTTGATCCATTCTCAGGGTCAAAAGAAACTGGGCAAAAGCCTACTTCTATGCCTGTAGCATGGTAAATAGGTCCATGGCTGGAACTAGAGGTGCCCTTGCCAGCTAAGGGATAGCACAAAATCATGTCCACCATGCTCAGCTGACTTGAGTCTAGTTTTTCCCTGAGGACAGCGAGCCTGACAGGGGCGATACTGCATAAACGCAATCACCTGAATAGGTGGGCGCCTGTAACAACTGCTTTGATTTGTCTGGGTTAGAATAATTTTTTCCTGCATTCTAGACTCAGAATTTGGGTGTGTACTTCATTTGTTCACTCCAGTAGGTCCTAAAATGTGCACAGAATCAGGGAGACTCAGTTGAGCCACTGGGACGCCATAGATTGCTCTGGGGTGTATAGTTCTTACACAGCCGACAGATACACAAATATAGAGCTAGCTCGCTTCATATGCCGAACTAGAAATTAGCTCTGCAATTTTAGTTATTATAGCACCGAGAAATTGCTGTGTAGATATGTCAAAAAGCAATACAGCCCTGTGAAAAATACAATTGCAACAATTATTAGACAGGAAGAACTCCATTTATTGCTTTAAGTCAGGGAGAAAAATTAAAAAAAGAAACCAGCCAGCACGATCGTGGCGCTAATGCATAACTTGCTGGTGAGCTTCAGAAGCCAGTGAATTACAGTTTCCTAAATATCCTTTTCACTTTTTTAACCATTTGTCCCATTTTACTGACTAGCGAATATCATCAAGAAAAAGCAGGTGGAGCATAAGAAATAGAAAGTAAGTTGAATAACTAACAAACAGAAAAATGTATTTCTGCTTTACAGAACATGCAAACACGTTTTTGTTTCCTATCAAAATCATTACACTTTTCAAAATTCTTAGACCTCTTATTTTAATTAAGCAGTATATATATCAATGCAATAAATTATATAAAGATGAATACCTCTGCATTCAGTTGAGTAGCCGTAAGACCCATCTGTTGGCCCACTTGAAATAAAAAAAATGTTGAAAGCAAACAAAGTCTTAGGAGAGGTTAAGACAGATAGACTGCTCCTCCAGGTTTACTTTAATGAAATATAATGAAAAGCTAAGATTAAAATTCACCACAGTTGCTGACTGTAACATTGAAAACTATTGTTTTAAATAGAACAGCAAACATAGCAGTGATTGAAAATACAGATATGCCAGTAGAAATTGTGATGGAACACTATTAAGACTGAAATCATAGAGGATAAGACTGGTCAGTTGAGGCTGTTATCTTAGTAAGCATTTCTAAACCTGTCACTTGGAGGCTTGGTTGTCAACTTGACTACATTTGGAAACAGTTAAAGACAAACAGGCACACCTATGAGGAGTTTTTCTTTCTTTCTCCCTCTCCCCCCCGTCTCTCTCTTTCTCTCCCTCCCTCCCTTCTTTCTTTTATTTTCCTTTTACTGAAAATAGAGTTTTTTCATACAATGTATTGATTAGGTCACACATCTCCCAGCTCCTCTGAGATCTACCCATCACCCCTTCCATCCTAATCTACACCCTTCTATCTTTCCTTAGAAAACAAACTGGCACCCAAAGAATAATAATAAAATACAATGCATATAGAGTTCATCATAACTTCCTATAGATACCCTACTGCGAATGGCATGTGTAGGCATGAGGGTTGGTGCAACCTGAATTTCCATGCCAGTTCTGCCACTTTCTAGCTCAAATATCTGAGCATCTTTGAAACTTGGTTGCTTTCATTCCCAACTGTAAACTGGAACAATAATAGAACATAGGGGCTGTATGTATGTATAAATATCTAACACTGTATGTATATCAAGCAGTGTTTGGAACATTGGAAATACTCAGTTAATACATTATACATATCTACATGCCAGAACACACATATACACTTTGATGATCTGTATTCGAATTGGTATGCTAGCGCAGTGAAAATGTATATAAGTAGCCAAACCTTTCATCAGGGAATAAGACACGTGGACAGCACTTTCAGCAGAGCTGAAAGACTTACATTTTAATGATATTTTATAACAGACAGAAAAATGAGAAAGAGTATAGGGAAAGTCACTTCAGCCTGCCATTATCAGAGTGAAGCAGCCACCATTGTATCCAGCTCATCAATTGAGTGGGAAGCTGTCAGTACAGAGCTTTCTTTTGTCAGTTCTAGCTTCACCTTCGGAGATGGAGGAAGACATGATGGCTGCAGGAGAGCAGTTCCCAATGTGATGAGGGCTTATGTCTGTGCTCTCCCACACCTCCCTGTACACTATGCTACTGAATTTGTATTACACCATTTTCTGTTCTCATTGTGGTCTTTGTAAAATATTTTTCATTTGTTAAACCATCTGTGAAGAAATATTCTCAAAAAAAAAGAAAAGAAAAAAGTAAATGAATTAGAATAGGACAAAAATGAAAAGAAGAAAAAGCCAAAGAAAAATCATAAGAAAAACATGTAGACTCAGAGACACATATGTTTATACACACAGGAATCTCAAATTAAAATTAAAATTAAAAATAAATGACTGAACATATGAGAGAAGGCAGGTGGCTTTGTGTTGGCCATTTACTGCTGGGCATGGGACCTGCTGTTAAGAGTGGCCTGTATCCCCAGTGAGACACCACTGGAGAAAAACAATTCTTTATTTGTGAGGGATTATCATTTGGAGCTAGTTTCTGGGTTAGGGATGGAGACTTGTGTCTATTTCTCTCAGCTCTGGACGCCATCTGTGTGTGCTGACACAGTCTCTGTGAGTTCACATGTTTCTTGATAATGCTGGGTTTATAAGGCCTTGTTTCCTTATAAACCTCTGTGGTGTCCTCTATCCTCTCTGGCTTTTAAACCTTTCAGCCTCTTCCACAAGGCTCACTGATCCCCAAGGAGAAGAATTTGATGGAAACATTCCATCTAGAACCGAGTTTTCCCAGGTATCTTTTTTTTCTGGTTGTAGATCTCTGCTTTTGACACTACATACTGCAAGAGGAAGCTTCTCTGATGATTACTGAGCATGATGATGAGATGATGATGATCTATGAGGATGGTGGAATCTTATCAGGAGTCACTTTATGGTGTAGGTCTGTAATCTGTCAATCATGTTTTAAATAAACACTAATTGGCCAGGCAGCAAGTATAGGCGGGAAAACCAGACAGGAAGTAGAGGTGATGCAATGAGAACAGGAGAATTCTGGGAAGGAGGAAGTTGATTCCTTCCAGTCCTGCGCAGACCACTGAGGAAGCAGGATGTGACCTGCCAGCTGAAAAAGGTACCTAGCCATATGGCAAACATAGATCAGAATAATGGGTTAATATAAGCTACAAGAGTTTACAAGAAGCCTGAGCTAATGGGCCAATCGGTTTTATTTTTTTGATTTTTCGAGACAGGGTTTCTCTGTAGCTTTTGGTTCCTGTCCTCGAACTAGCTCTTCTAGACCAGGCTGGCCTCGAACTCACAGAGGCCAGGTCTGCCTCTGCCTCCCGAGTGCTGGGATTAAAGGCGTGCGCCACCACCTCCCAGCTTCAATCAGTTTTATAATTTATGGAGATCTCTGTGTGATTTTCTTTGGGGCTTGCCAGCTGTAGAAAACCCCAACTAGCAGGACCCTCATGTTACAACCTTATTTCTACATTCCTCTAGCAGAACAATAGCATCTGCTATTCCCCTATCTAGTCTTAGGTTTTTGGTCACCCAAGCAGTGTTGGGAATGGGTTCCATCTCATGGAGTAAGCCTTAATTCCAATCATATATTGGTTGGTTACCCCACATGCTTTGTGCCACTATAAGTTTGGCCAAATGATGGTGTCCTTGGCTATGAGGAAACTCCTCAGTTTCATGAATCCCATCTATTAATTGTTGACCTCAGTGCCTTCCTGATTTGTGTTCTACTCAGAAAGTCTTTTCCTGTGCCAATGAGTTCAAGGTTATTCCCCACTGTCTCCTCTATCAGGTGCCTTGTATTTGGTTTCATGTTGAGCTCTTTGATCCAATTGGAGTTGAGTGTTGTGCAGTGTGATAACTGTGGATATACTTGGTTTCTTCTACATGAGCCTTCCCCTTTGACCAGCACTATTTGGTAAAAATGATGTTTTTTTTCTTAGTGTGTATTTCAAGCTTTTTTACCAGAAAATTATGTGTCCATAAGTGTGTGTACTTATTTCTGGGTCTTCAGCTTGATTCCATGGATCAGTATATCTGATTGTGTGCTTGTACCAAGCTGTTTTTAATACTATAGCTCTAGGTACAATTTGAGATGGGAAATGTTGATACCTCCACCAGTTCTTTTATTATTCAGGAGTGTTTTTAGCTATCGTGTGTGTGTGTGTGTGTGTGTGTGTATGCACACGTGCGTGTATGTGTGTGTGTGTGTGTGTGTGTGTGTGTGCTTCTATATGAAGTTGAAAATTAGGTGTTTCCCAACACTGGGACTGGAAGCTTCATTTTGGTGAACAAGAGATAGCAGGTTTTTAATGTCTGGGTTGGGGTTTGCATCACTCAGTTAAAGAAGCATATTCTCTGTTTTCATAGAGTATATAAAAATTCTTGTTCATGAATGACTTTATCATTATCAAAAATGAATTCATATTGTATTTAGTCTCTTATAATGCTTAGCATAAATTCTGCCTCTCACCTTGTATTACTCCATGAGGAGCTGTTTAAAAACAAATATCTGGAGATGTCAATGAGAAGAAGAGATACTTGTGCATAAGTTCCCAAGTGGCATAGAGAGCAAAGACTCATCCACATAGCAGAGTGCTACGTTCAGTGACTCATCTATTACAGTTGTTTCTCCTGAAACAATATTTTCAGATTGTATCAGAAGATAAGATTCCAAATTAGGCATGTGAAGAGTAAAACAATAGGGCTGGGTATAAATTAGGAGATAAGGGAGATGTAGGTAGAGTTCTCATCAGGACCTCCTATCAGCTCTGTCCCGCCAGCCACTCCCACTTCACTACACAGAAGCTTATTATTGAGGGTAAATGATCAGTCAATAGCTTAGGCTTATTACTAACCAGCTATTTTGACTTGAATTAACCCCTATTTCCTATCTGTGCTCTACCGTATGGCGATACCTTTTTTGTTAGCACAGCATTCATCTTGATTCTCTCTGTGTTTCTTGGCAACCCCTTGGCTCCCTTGACTCCTGGCTCTACCCTTCTTCTTCCCAACATCCCCTCAGTTTGGCTCTTCTGCTTAATCTCTTTTTGCCTAGCTATTGGCCAGTCAGCTCTTTATCAATGCAATCAGAAGGTGCCTTGGTAAATACACATATTCATAGTGTACAGAAAGATTATTCCATAATAGAGAGGTTACTGATACTTTGATTTTTTAACACAAGAATAGAACAAAGCTCTCCCCATCCTCCCCTTCTCACTTCTCTCTCCCCATCTCCTCTTTCCCTCTCCCCTTCCCCTCTCCAAGCTCCCAATTTTTGCCTGGCAATCTTGTCTACTTCCAATATCCAGAAGGAAGGTCCAAATGAGGAGCAGAAGGAGAGAGAACATGAGCAAGGAAGTCAGGACTGCGAGGGGTGTGCCCACCCACTGAGATGGCAGGGCTGATCTAATGGGAGCTCACCAAGGCCAGCTGGACTGGGACTGATCGAGCATGTGATCAAACCGGACTCTCTGAATGTGGCTGACAATGAGAGCTGACTGAGAAGCCAAGGACAATGGCACTGGGTTTTAATTCTACTGCATGTACTGGCTTTGTGGGAGCCTAGTCTGTTTGGATGCTCACCTTCCTAGACCTGGATGGAGCGGGGAAGACCTTGGACTTCCCACAGGGCAGGGAACCCTGTCTGCTCTTTGGACTGGAGAGGGAGGGAAAGGGAGAGTGGGGGGAGGGGGAGGGAAATGGGAGGAGGTGGAAAATTTTAATTAAAAAATATATATATAAAAGAATAGAACCGATACAAACAAGTTATGGTATACATCATAAGTGTATGTCTACAGAAATAAACACATTAAACTATTTGTACAAGTAATCTAATTTGGTCAATATGCTGTTAGTGGTGTTTTTTTTTTCTTTTCTTTTCTTTCTTTTTTTTTTTTGTTAGCTTGACAAAAACTAGAGAAACCTGGAGTGAGGGAGCCTCATCTGAGGAACTGCCTCCATCAGATTGGTCTGTGGGCAGATAGATCAGTCTGTAGGGGATTAATGAGCAGAGCTCAGTCCACTGTGTGCAGTGCCTGGTGCTCCTGGTTTTTGTAAGCAAGCAAGTAAGCAAGCCAAGAGCAAGCCAGCAAGGAACATTCTGTGGTTCTGCTTTGGTTTTTGTTTCTAGGTTCCTGCTTAAACTCCCGCTCAGACTTCCCTCACTGATGTACTGTGAAATGGGAAGTGTAAGCCAAATAAATCATTTCTTCCCCAAGTCCATTTTGTTCAGTGTTCTCTCACAGCGACAAGGAGCAAACAAGGACAGTTGAACAATATGTGGTAAGCGATTTATAGAAATAAAGGCAGGGATCTTACTTTAACGTTTCTTTAAAATGATTTTTTTTCTTAATTTCAGACTTTTTTTTGGAGATTTTTCGAAATGTTTAAATACATGTTTTATTATTTTTGTAGAATACATTAATGTTCAGTTATAAGCAGGTGAGAAGGAAAAATGTTAGTTGGATATTGAACAAGCCATATTGAACTCACCTAAAATGATAAATAATAATAAACCTCCCCTTGAAGAGAAATTGAACTTTAGATCATAGTAGGCTTTGAAATTCTCTATATAAGTTCAAACCATCTGCAGTGGAAACTTATGAGGTATATCCTGGTTAGTTTTTCTTATTTTCAACTTGCCACAAGCTACAGTAATTTGAGAAGAGGTAACTTTGAGAAAATGCCCCCACCAGATTGATCTGTAGGCATGCTTATTGGACATTTTTTTTCTTGATTAATGGTCAGTGTCAGAGTGTCCAGTTCATTGGGGACTGTGGTACTCCTGGGCAGGTGGCTCCAGATGGTAAGAAAGCAAAGCAGTTGAGAAAGCGGTGGATTAAATGACAGGAAGTAGCCTTCTTCTATGGGTTCTGCTTCAGTTTCTGCCCTGACTTCCCTTGATGATGGGCTCTAAATTGTAAGGTCAAATAAACCCTTTCCTCCCCGAGTTGCTTTTGCTCCTGGTATTTTACCACAGCAATAGAAATCCTAACTTTTAGACAAGGCATTGACAATGATTATACCCTTTAGAGGGTGCGTCACTTTTGTCGACTCTCAACTTTGAGACGAATTTTATGTTCGAGTCATTTACATATGAACTCAGCATGAAAATTAAAATGCCCCACCAAATAGATATGATTTAATTTGATAGTACATGTAATCTTCCAGAAGTCTGAGGTGTCACATGTTGAAATTTTAAAGCTTAAGTTTTGCATTTAGGGGCATTGAAAGAATTCTCATTCAAGCGCAAGCTGCTTAGAGAGACCCGCATGCACGTCGGAAGGCTCAAGTAATTGAGCTATCCATCTGTAGTTACCCGAAAGCTGTGATTTCCAATCTTCGACCGCTGTTGCTTTAGGGCTTGAACATTTGCAACTTCCATTTCGACCACGACAGATTCCAATTCAGATTGCCCTGAGGGCAATCAAGCTGCTGGTTTGGGGTTCGGGGGTCGTGCTCCTCAGTATGCTTTCTGCTTCCTCTTTCCATTCGTGAAAGAGTTAGAGTGGAAACCAAAGTATTTTTTTGTCGTTGCATGTTTACATAAGAGAGAAGTAGCATGATGCAGCAATGCTAAACTTATTTTCGGAAAATTATGAAATACTGCAGTGGCTGTCAGTGAGAGCGTCTGTGTTTATAATCTGCTTGCTGTTGTTCGCTTGGATGGTTATGGTGTCCAGAGAGAGGAGGCTGAGCAGGCTGGGGGCGGGGAACCTGTTAGGAACGGGAGGGCTCCGCAAGAGCTGCTGTCCTCTTTCCCATGGAGGTCCTACTATGGAGCTGCGTGGTGCAGATTCTTTTGACTGTCTGGAAAGCACAGGCAGAAGTAAAGAGTTAGGTGAGGCAGTTTGTAAAGGGAAGTCAGGATTCCAAAGGGAAGAAGTACGGATTTAAGGGAAGAGTGTAGAACCCAGCACAGTTCACACTGTGGGAACGGCTCCCTCTCGCCCATTAGTCTGCCTGGAAGACGGAGGTGCGGGGATGGAGCATTTGTCTGTGCAGTTCTGACCTCTCGTCCTTGTCTTCTCAGTTTTGCTTTCAGGGAGGTTTCATGGGCTTTCCCAACGATGGAGAAGACAGACACTGTTCAGCAGACACTGTCAGGTGTCGAAACTCTGTCCATATTTGTTGATTAAATAGCCTATCACATTGGGCTTAATTCAGTCTTCCATTACTGTGCTGGAGAATTCATGGGTTTCTAACGGGGCTCATTGGGTACGTTTTAGATGAATGACCGAGAGCAGAGGTTTTTAAATTTATTTTCACTGGAGGATTTATTTTTCCTGAAGTGCAGGGAAGAGGAGCAGCTTCACATTGGGGACATCACATTGTATTTCTACCAAATAGGTCTGACATAGATTTATCTACTTCTATATTTGGGGGCCTCTCAAATGAACTGAAAGACCATGAAGTGTGTCAATTAAAGTTGAGTTCAGCTTAAGAGCTTGTGTTTTACCAGGTGATAACTTCATCGATGTCAGGCAAGGTATTGATCCTCATTGTCACACCCCCTGACACTTGCTTGTGTCCTAGAAGGGCTATTAGTATACTCTGAGATGGTGCGTGAGGAGGGCTTAGCACAAAGCCTGGCCCAGAGCTAATCCTGCAGTAATCATGATGAGATGCCCTGAAAAACATGAGGATGAATGCGAGGCCTGGGGAAATCTGGGGGCTACAGCATCAAGACAGATAAAAGGAGAACTCACAATTATGCTATTAGGAGCTACTCTTGGCTGGCCTGGGAGCTGCACTAAAAATAGGTGTCTAAGTTAGAGATATTGACAGAATTTAGGCTTTGTCAAGCCAATGATCATAATTTATAGATATTTATAACAGAATTGCTTTCCATTGCCTCCTTCAAATACTGGAATTGTTGTTAAGATGGAAATCTCTGCACATTTCTCTGGGAGATGCTTGTCTGCAGCTTTTGAAGAAAATTCCTCATGGCGTATGTTCACGGCTATACAGTCAGATTCTATAATATTTAACAAATGTTTTGGCTTCGAGTCTGTATTTCGTATATTTGATTTCATTTCATGTCAGTTGCCATTTCTTCTTGCATAGTCTATATATGCAAACTCCTTTGGATGAAATGTCTAAGAAAAGACATCTGTTTTGAATATTAAAAGGGTTTAGATGTGAATATTTAATGATGCTTTTAAAATTTTATCTTTAAGTATTCCCTTCATCTCTTAGATTTTTAGGCCGGCAGCTATAATTTGTATATCCTAGGTTTCTTGCATTAACTAGAATGTAAGTTTCCTTTATAAAGAGATAATATACTATTAAATTTAAAGGAAACTATAAATGCATTATTTTGAATTGAAGTAATGCATAAAAAGAAAACTGATTTATAAAAACTTGCTTTTATTAAGTATAATAATATACATATAATATATAATAAACCACTTATTGGTACAATTATGGATGGCTTTATAAATTTGAAAGACCTGGGTTGTGTTATCGGCATACAGAAAGAGGAGGAAAACTGCTCATGTGGTATGCTTTGGTGTATTTACTTCTGGTCTACTACATATATGTATCTGATTTGTACATGTAACTATGTAATATCTCATTAATACATCAACCTATGCAATTGGAATTATCTAATTTATTCATATATGGAAAAGGAAGTATGAATATATAAAAGGAAATAATTTTATGAAATTAATTCAATGTAACATTGATAGAATGTGGTAAAGAAGAAGTCTGAACCTAGCATGCCTGGGCAATAATTGTGACACACATCTGTAAATAAGAAGATAATAAATTTGAAAACCATCTGTAATATATTTAGATAATGTTATTATGGACATTCAGACTCAATTAATAGTTTCTTACTTTGTTTGCTACTAATTAAGTTGATTTACCCAGTGTATGGAATTTACTCTGTATGCATATATGAAATCTCTGGCAATTTTAGGATGTTAATCGGAGGAGAGGTTTTACAGTGGAACGATCATGGAATCGTTTGTCAAGTGCTTTCTGCATTAGGGCTTGAGTGACTGCTGGGGATGTGGAGGCAGCAGATATCATCTGTCATGCAAGATTTAGAGTTTGGTGAGGATATAGCTAGGACAAGAGCCAGACTATTGTATTGTAGAAGGTGAAATCTCTGCAGAGGGATGTGTGATTCTCAGGTTCACACAGGATGAGATAGGCCCTTAACAATTACTTCCCAAAGGAAGCACTAGTGTAATGTGTGTGATTCAGCATGGTCTAGTTCTGGGGACACATGACGTCCCCGTGGGGTGTCATCAGGGGACAGGTTGTAAAGTTCAGAAAAAAAATGGGGCAAGTAAATTGTGCCACTTGTGGCAGATGTAAGGGCATTGCTGGGAGACCCTCACTGGGCAGCTAAGAGCAGCTAAATTGTCTCTATCACGGCCAAGTGATGGATGGTCTGTAGATCTTCTGCTTGAATAAATTTCCCTGCCAGGAAGGAGGGACAATCTCATTCCTGACTGGCTTCCTTGGCCTCCAGTCTCAGAACCCATGCAAGCTCATTTTCCCTTGTAGACAAATTAAAGGGGCTTAGCCACTTGTGCACATGCTTGCTTGGCTCATCATCATACTCTTTCCAGATAAGCTTGATGACAAAATTAAGCCAGTGCCAAGTTTGTAGTGCCTCTTTCTCAGACTCACACAAACATACATCTTACAAATCAAAAGCTAGACATTAAAAATTCTTGTTTTGATGGTGGATTCATAAGTCAATTGGTGTAAGTTTCTGATAGGAACCAACCAAAGCTATAAGGAAAGAGAGACAGCTCTACAAATATTCCATTACTGCTGTCCTATGAAAGCAATTTCTGTGCATGATTCATAACACAAAAATATTTTTATGTCTTAGGATGGAACTATAGAAATCTTCTGTTCTCCTTCCTATTCCTAAATAGATCTCTGTAGAAGGCAGCCAATATTTCAGCTATTTTGGTTGATATTTACCTCTAGTTTTCAAAATACACCGCTGACTTTTCAGTTTCACACTGTGGTAGGTGGGTTAATGGCCTCCAAATACGTCTACTTTCTTGTGTTTAGAACTTGTGAATACATTTTGCTGCATGGTAAGTTAATAGATGAAATTGTAGCTCTTAATGAACTGTTCTTAATATAAAGAGGTGAGCCTATGTTGTCTATCCACAGGTTGTTGAGCATTCACGAGCTTCCTTTAAACCCAGAAGAATCAGAATAAAATAATAACAGAAAGACTCAGAGGTGCTACTAAAGAAGGACTGGTGACATCCCAAGAAATGGGAAAAAAAAAACCTAGAGTATAGCCCTGGGGCAAACCTTAGACTTTGTCCAGTGAGACACATTAGCTTTTCTGATCCCCAGAACTGTAATATACTCAGTTTACATTCATACTGCCCTCATGTCTTGCAGGTATTTGCCTGGGTACAGAAATCTATTCTGGAAAATACATTTTAGGTCATTTTGAATTTATTTGCCTGGCATCTTCTGATTCATGACATGTGAATGCGGATAGCAAGTTATTAACTTGGTATGGGGAGCCTGCCTTTTACTGTGAATTAGTTTCATTTTATGATTTATTTGATAATATATTGTCTAACTTTTGTCATCTGTGTATCTAGAAATAATTTTGTTTGAAGTCCTCAAGTGGCCCAATTTATTTCCCTCTTGTCTTTAGTTTTTTTATGTTTTGTTTTGCTATCTTGGAGATTCCAGCTTTTATGTTACATCTTATTGTCAACTATTTCTTTTAATTTTCTCTAAGTTTAATCTTAACGATCTTTTGTTTTTACAAGACCTGAGATTTTTATTTGACATACATTCTAAAAGCCAAAAATCTCCCCCATTTGTGTCATATGGATATGATTCCTCTCTCCCTGAAAATACAGACTGTAGGTTTTACAATTTCCTCTGACTTTTAATTATCTTAGCTCCCTTCTCTGTGAGGCTTCTCTAGAGGAACAGAACATTATAGAATGAATATGGGTTACAAATGAATGAATATAAATATGTAATATTAGAATGTCTTACACGGTGCATGCTGGTTAGTTCAACAATGGGTGTCTGTACTTTCTGGCAAGGCTGAGAAATCAGTCCCCACTCCAGGAGGCTGAATGCATCCGCCTTCTCAGCCTGGTTCTGAAAGGCCTGGAGGACTCTTGGAGCAATACTGGTCTTTCATTGTTACTGGAAGGTTGAAAAAGTTGGGCTCCAGTGTCAGTAGAATATGGAAGTAGTGGTAACAATAGAGAAGACACTTCCTGTAGCCAAAGCACCGCTGTCTTCCTCTCAGATCTGCTCATCTCTGGAGTCACTGCCAAGGATACCACTTTACAGAAAGGCCTAACCTCCTCAGTTTATCCTTCCAGAATATTTCTCCACAGACCCTTGGAGAGGTATGTTTTTTACTTGATTCCAGATGGAATCAAATTGATAACCATCATGCCCTCTGAGAATTTTGAATGTGTTTATGATGTATGTGTGCGTGTGTGTGTGGTGTGCATGCATGTGTTTTTATTTCTGAGTGTGCACTTATGTGTGCATTTATGTGCATGTGTGTGTTTGATGTGTGTGCATTTGTGTGAACATGTGCATGTATATGTGTGTACACATGTGTGAGTGTACATGCATGTGCGTGCATTTGTGTGCATGATATGTATATGCATGTGCGTGCATTTGTGTGTGTGCGCATATATGCATATGTGTACATTTCTGTGTATATGATATGCATATGCACACGCATGTGTATGCACACACCTATGTGTGCATGCATGTATGTTCACTTGCATGTGTTTAGTGTTAATATTTTCTGTCTCAGAAGGATTTTTTCTGAAATCTCTAAAGATCTTTAGTAATTCCTAAGTATCAGTGCCTATAATGCTGACTAGAAGTTAAAGTAGAGCTTGTCTAGGGTGTTTGATAGGAAGCTGCTGTTTTGTTGAGGACCCCGACTCCATGGCTCAGTATTTTCTCTCATCCTATTAATTACCCAAAAAAACCCCCTAAACCTCCTGCTTGTGTGGGAAGCTGATGTAGGAGTCAAGTGGGGGCAGAGGACAGATCAGTAGGTTTCCCTTTAGTTAGCGCCCTTGCTGCTGGCACACGCTCCTCTTCATCAGTGTCCTCTGCCCTCTGGGCCAGAGCGTGTTTATTCAGCCTTCGGTCCCCTGAGAGGCAAAGCAGGGAAGTCATGAGACTTCTGCGGTGGATGTAGTGTTTAGGGTCTTGCTATTTCTTCTACGGATGGCTACCTAATGATTTTTTTAATTTCGCCCTCACTCTTATTTCCAGAAGTAGCAGATATGTTCAATATCCGAGTCAGGAGCATTTCTAAAGCTAGACTGGCATTTCAGCCCCCGTCCTCTCTGAGCGTCTCAGTCAGCAGGCTTTCAGCTGGCTTCGGCTGGCTGCATTTATCATCACCTGTCTGTCGCCTTTGCTTTTAGCCTCTAAATAATGATTCAGACCACAGAATGGAAAGGAACATAAAGTATACAGTGTAATATAATAAATAATTCTAAAGTGACAGGAGTCTAACCAGCATTCTTGTCAATATATAGTACATATATCCCTTTATAATTTCATACTTTTCTTTTAAGGACAACTATTGTTCCAGTGTCAGTGTTAATCACATTCTTTTTGTGTTTTAGTTACTTTTCAATGCCTCTTTAAGAACATGCCTTACTTTCTCCCTTTTTACAAGCTCGATGCCAGTAGGAAAAGAGTATGAATACTCTTAGCTCTCCGATCAGTCATTAGAATTTTACATACGTATTGTGAGTGACTGAAGCCTGTTTTATCTATTTTATTGCAATTAGAGTGTGGCATCATTTGGCTAGACTATAGTTTGGAAAGTTTTGTTATGATTGAACAATTTCCCCATATATTTCTGCTTTTTAGCTTCCAAATTTCTCTTTGGTTCTTTGTCTGCCATACCCTTTCTCATTGTCTTTAGGTGTGCACCTTAAATAAAATCCTACATAACTTTTTCTTTTTTTTTATAACCACAGGAAGCAGCTTCTGTTGACAGATTGTCTCCAGATACCAAAAAGCTATAAGCTGTCAGATATCCCACATGCTCCAAGATTGAAGTTTCCATTGTTCTACTTGAAGAGGAGATACAAATTACCTATTTGGTTTTTAAAATTGAAAATAGATTTTTTTTCTACAATATATTCTGATAATGGTTTTCCTTTCTCCCAACTCCTCTCAGATCCTCCCCAGTTCTTGCCCACCCAAATCCACATTCTTTCTTTCTCTCTCTCATTAGAATACAGACAGACATCTAAAAAATAAAATAAAATGAAATAAAAATAAACCAACCAGAATAGGACTAAACAAACAGATTTTTAAAAAGAGCCAAAGAAAAAGACCAAGAAACATATACAGGTGCGCGCNCACACACACACACACACACACACACACACACACACACACACACACACAGAGAGAGAGAGAGAGAGAGAGAGAGAGAGAGAGAGAGAGAGAGAGAGAGAAGTTCCATAAAGGAAAAATAGGAAACCGTAATATATAAGCAAAAGATCTGTAAGAAAAAAAATCCCAAGAAAGCATTGTGGCACGAAACTCCTCCAAAAATACTCCTGAGTTCATTTTTGGTGGCCGTTTACTGCTGGTCATGGGGCCTGCTTTAAAGTGTGGTTTGTTGTGAGACTTGGTTGGAGAAAACTAACTTTTCCTTTGCAAATGTTATTCGTTGGAGATAGCTTCTGGGCTAGAGATGGGGTCTTGTGTCTACATCCCCTCTCTGTGCCAGGACCCAATCTGGCTTAGACCTGTGTAGGCCCTGTGCATGCTGCCACAGTCTCTGTGAGTTCAAATGTGTGTCAGTCCTGTTGTGTCTAGAAGTCCTTGATTCCTTGGTGTCCTTCATCTCCACTTGATTTTATAGTCTTTCCATTTCCTCCTTCACAGGGTTCTTTTAGCCCTGAGAGGAGGGATTTGATAGAGACATTCTGTTTAGGGCTGAGTATTCTCATATTGTCCAGTTGTGGGTCTCTGTATTTGTTCCCATTTGCTGAGGAGGGAACTTCTGATGATGGCTGAGCAAGGCTCTGACTTATATTGGTACAGCAGAATGTCATTAGAGGTCATTTGATTACATTTCTTTTAGAAGTACTTGGTTTTACTCTAGGTCCCTGGACTCTCTAGTCTCAGGTTCTTGGCCACTTGGTCAGTGTTGGCCATGGTTTCCTTCTCACGGAGTGGGTCTTAATTCCAGTCAGAGAGTGGTTGGTTACTCCCACACGTTTGTGTCACTTTTGCACCATTGTTGATTGCAAGTTTGTAGCTGGGTTGGTGTTTGCCTTACTCTGGTTGTGTGTAGAGTATCTTCCATTACCATGAACACTTATCAGTATGGGCTAAGGCTCTCAGTGAAGTAGGTACCACCTCCACAACTCTATTTCCATGAGCTGTGTAGGTGCTGTCTTCAGCAATTAGACCTTACCACCATTTTTTAAAATTTTTTATTTTATTTTATTTATTTTTTTATTTTTGAGACAGGGTTTCTCTGTAGCTTTTTGGTTCCTGTCCTGGAACTAGCTCTTGTAGACCAGGCTGGCCTCGAACTCACAGAGATCCGCCTGCCTCTGCCTCCCGAGTGCTGGGATTAAAGGTGTGCGCCACCACCGCCCGGCCTACCACCATTTTTTTTTTTGTGTGTGTTGGGGACTAGTAGGTAAGTCCTAGGTTTACATCAACCTATAATTATTAAGATATGTGACCAGTGTGGTGATTGTGGTAGTTTGAATGTAATTGCCCCCAAAAGCTCGTTAGGAGTGGCCTTATTAGGAGGTGTGGCTTTGTTTCAATAGGTATGGCCTCATTTGAGGAAGTATGTCCCTGTGGGGGTGAGCTTTGAGGGCTGATATATGCTCAAGCCATGCACAGTGTCCTAGTTCACTTCCTGTTGTCTGCAAGATGCAGAGCTCTCAGTTCCTTACTGACACCATGTCTGCCTGCATGCCACCATGCTTCTCACCTTATTAATGATGAACTAAACCTCTGAAATGGTAAGCCTCCCAGTTAAATGTTTTCCTTTGTTAAGAGTTGCCCTGGTCATGGTGTCCCTTCACAGCAATTGACACCCTAACTAAGACAGTGTTGTACACTTATAATTCTAGTACTGTGTAGGTGGAGGCAGGAAGAGCATGAGTTCTACTCCAGCTTGAGCTTCATAGCAAGAACTTGTCTCAAAAGAAAAGGAAAGGAAAGGAAAGAAAAGAAAGCAAATCTGGTACAGGTAGCAATGGAGATGATTTTCTTTTCATTTATGATAGCCTTTAAAAAGTATTTTATTCTTTGTAAATTTCATACACACATATATAAAATGTGTCTTGATCATGCCTACCCCATATTATCTCTATTTTCCTCTTCCAACTTCCACCAGATTTCCCTCAACAATCTCCTCTCTAATGTCATGTCGTGTTGTAAGAGGTGTGGTGGGCTGCGTCCAGGCTCCCGGCTAGCTTAACTCCAAAATAATTACACAGAAACTGTATTCATTTAAACACTGCCTGGCCCATTATATCTAGCTTCTTCATGGCTAATTCTTACATATTCGTTTAACCCATCTCCATTAATGTGTATTGCCACTTGACTGTGGCTTACCAGCATGGGTCTAACCAGTGTCCATCTTGGAGAGGAGAGCCATGACATCTGCCACACTGCCTTCTTCCTCCCAGAATTCTGTTCTGTCTACCATGCCCATCTAAGGGCTGCCCTATCAAAAGGCCCAGGCAGTTTTCTTTATTTGACCAATGAAAGCAACACATAGAAAGAAGATCCTCCTACACCAATGTTGTTTGGGGTTTGAAATATGTACAGCTCAATTAGTGCTGCCTGCACATGCCTGGATGAGGAGTCATCTACTAGGCATGAGAACATGCTACCACATACCCTCAAAGAAAATGCCTCTTCTTCCTTGAGTAGCCAATAGCTTATCAATAAGGGGTGGATCCTCAGGAACTCTTCTACCCTCCCTAGAGGAAGTTTTAGCTGCTTTGATCTTGTGTAGATATTCATAGCTGCTGTGAGTTCAAGTGTGCCACATCCATGTCATGTACTGAGAAAAGCATTTCATAGCACCCTGTTCAGTCCTTTAGTTTATATATTTTTTTTTCTGTCCCTTCTTCTGTAATTTTCTTTGAGCTTGGGTGGGAGTATTAAAGATGTTCTATGACTGGACATTTACTGCTGATTTTTCTCAGAACTTTGAGTAATTGTAAGTCTCTTTAGTAAGTCTTACTCACTGCCTGATGAACCTTAGAGATTTTAAATATGAAGATGGAGGCTATAAAGTAATCCAAAACTAGCTCAGAATTGAGTATAATAAAGGGTTATTTATCTAGGGGTAGACTCACAGATCACAGTCCTCTGCATGAATGGGGAACAGGAACCAAATCCAGCAGCTGGAAGAGAGAGCACACAAGCAAGCTTTACAGCTGCATTTATAGTATAAGAGACCACGCCCAAGTGGGCTGGTTTCTTAAAGGCTATTGGCTGAAGGAGTTCCCACAGCATAAATACCAACCTTTATATACTTGGGTATATATAATTTTTCCTTTATCATCAAACCAAACTGGTTGACGTGTAGTGTAGTGTTGAAACCAGTTTTGTAAAAACCAATAGTATGATTTGGTTGAAAGAGATTTCACTGCATGAAGAAAATGCAAGTAGCTGCCTCTCTAAGACAGAGAATAATCAGCTGTTATTTAACATTGGCCTTCAGGATTCTTTATCCTTAATATTACTTTAAGAAATATTGCCTGGCAATATCACCAGGCACAAAACAATATATGAACAATGACAGTCATAAAAACACTGGCCATATTGCTATTCTATTGGCTGTTCTAGTCTTAGACCTTCAGTGTAGCTCAATGTCTCATATTTCCAGGGACAAGCAGCTATCTGATCTTTGACTGCTAGAATAGAGCATTGCAGTGTCCAGTGAATACTCTGTACTGTTTATTAGTAAGATCCAAGTACAGTCTAGATATTATAATACTAAACATTATTATCATTAATTAATTATTAAAACTATTATTATTAGAAGATGAGTTATTTCTAGGTATCAGCCCAATAAAAGGAGTACAGGTTATTGAATTCAAGTGGTATAACACTTCTTTCATTTGTTGCCATACATAATTCTATCATGTTTTATTATTGAAAGTTTCATTTTGAAAAATATAATGCAATTATTTCTAAATGTTTTGTTTAACCTCAGTCATGACCTTAATTATTACCCTGTGTGAACGAGCTGTATTTGGAAAAAGGTATCCAGGGAAGGATTTTTTTTTTTTTTACTACTTCCCTATGGTGAATACACAGTGTTTCCCTCTTTTTAGGTTAAATGTGACAATGGTACATAACCCACCTTGATTGAAAGCATCAGTGGCTGATTAGAGACTAAAGTTGAACTCCAAGCAGTGTGGTATCTTGTCAGTCACCACAGTGGTTGTTTTCTAATCGGATAGACTCATTCCACACAGATAAAGGGAGAAGCCCAAGGTCAGGAAGGAAGAGTGGCAGATGTGAAGCAAGAGTCACAGCTGCCTATCACATGATCTGGAAAGCAAGATGCTGTCATCTTTTACTTATAGGAAACAATAGTTATGTGAAATCATAACACTTGTGTAACAAAGTCAATTATACCCTTTGACATCAAAGAATAACTTAGCACGCACACACACATGCATGTGCACACACACATATTTTTCCTTTCTATAGTAGAGATTACCTGGAATTTTGCAGGAATTCCAAGAAAATCTTTGCTGGCATCTGAGACATGGCTACTTTTTCCTTTCTTTTTTTAAATCTCTTTTATTCCATCCTTATTCTTTCTCTTTTCTTACCCTAATTTTGGGAAAAAGAAAAAAAAATACCAGCATTGCTGAAGGTGGCAATCCTCCTTCTGTCTTGTGGTATTTTCCATTCGAGTGTTCATTTGAATTCTTCTCTGTTAAGATTTAGAGCGGCATTCTCTTGATGAGCCCATGGCTTTTTTTGTGGCTGATGGCTGCTCTTTCTCTTAAACAGAGAGGCCTGGACACATTCTATGAGGTGTGGTATTGAATGTGGGCTCCACCATTGGTGATTCTAATGAGCAGCGGTTAAAGTTTGACAAGGTCTTTTCCAATTTACTTGTCTGCGTGAGCAATTTTGGTGAGTAATGTTCAACTCATTTGTTTTTCAGCGAAATATGAGGTTCCTTTTTTCTTTTAACTGCTTCCATGTCCTCTGAGCGTGACTGCTGATGAGCTGACACACGGTGATGTAATCTCTGCTCTCTTGGTTTGTTCTAAGACATTAAGCTCTGTGTGAAACTCCTTGGTATGCTTGGTATGTGATCTTGTCTAGTTGATGTCAGTGCAGTTCAGGCTCTCATGTTAGTTCACACTAACATCGGCTTGCTCGCTCTGCTTTAGCTACACCCTTTCCTAAGGACGTTTGAGTGGTTAGTGACAAACACTCACCCAGGAGTGTCTAAGTGTTTTTACCTCCGTAGAGCCAAGACACTCTGTTTCTCTTTGGAAGGCCATCTGCTCCATTACATGTCTTAGGTAAGGCCTCAGTGGCTTTCCATAGTCAGATCTGTGTTTTAGGCTTTATTTTTATTTTGTTAGTTTTCTATTATAATTTGCTTCTTTATTTTATATTGGTTCCAAAATAGTTTACTTGAATTATAAATAGCAGTATATTTTGTTAAGAACAAACTATTGGAATGTATATATTATTTATGTAACATATACATATATATGCATTTAATATGTAAAGACTATATACATATATATTCTTTGCTATTAAACTGGAGCCATATACCTTAGTTGTATCTTTAATATTTTGCCAGGCAACATATGAAACTCCTGTCTCTGCACAACACTTTAAAGATGGAGGCTTTGGAAAATTCCTCTGTCTAGTGATGTTCAGGTGACTGCTTCTCAGAGCTATGTGGGTATCTGGTGCAAATCTACTTTCATATCCCTGGTTACAAGCACGCTATTAAAAAATTAGCTATTGTATGTGTAGGTGTGTGTGAATATGGGTGCACACATGCATGGTGCACATTTGGGGGCCGGGAAACAACTTTCTGCCACTTTTCTGGCCTACCAGCTTGTCGAAGCCAAGCGCCCCTTGTTTTCTGCCACTGTAATACATGTGCCAGACTGGCTGGCCCTTGAGCTTCTGGGTCATTTTTCCAGTCTCTACCTCTCTACTTACCGCAGATGCACTGAGATTACTGACATGAGGCAGGCTTCTGTGTCTTCAGGTGGGTTTAGAGCAAGCAATTTTACCTGCTGAGACATCATCTCTACTCGTGAGTGTACTGTTTCATCCATCACCCGTCATTCATACTAACTAAATAATTCAGCAATTAAGCTTTGCAGCCATGTAAAATTTCAGCTATTATTAAGAAATGAAACCAAAATTCTCAATCAAAATAAAAAATGTTTGGACCTTTGTAGGAATTAGATAAAGATGAATGTTTTTTTTTTTTTTATTGTGTAAAGACTTGGATTTTGAGCTATACAGAAAGATAAAGGTAATACCTTTGAGACTTTTGAAGGCTCATGGCTGGTAGAAGGAGCAATAAGTTATGGCTCCAACAACCATGAGTGGAGAATCACTTGGGTGTTGTGATGATTATCGCTCTTCCTACAGTGATTTGCTAAGCTATACAGGGTTCACAGAAAACAGTTTAGTAAGATGATTGTACTCTACAGACACGGTCAGCATAGTCCTGAAAAAATTTTAGAGTTCTAGCAGAATCATTGAATTGGGAATTTAACAGTTACAGAGTCCAGGTGCCACAATATATATGTATGCATGTGTACACACACGTGTATGTATACATATATGTATAAACACATATAAAATTAATGTTGGCACGATTTTGTCTCCTGCCAGAAGGCCCTTGATTTGCAGTGGCTTGGAGAACAGTAAGCTTACCTGTGCGAGCCGGACACACTTTGTATGGGTCTTGCTTGAGTGCCTCTCATGAATAAGTTCATTAAGTATAGGAAAGCACCCTAATAGAAACATTGACATTTTACAGCCGGGGTCAGCATGGTGTTTTATTTATTTATTTGAAGAAATAATAAATAAGAAAAATTGCAAGTTTATTGTTTTCTATTAAAAATGTAGCAATTCTCTCAAAGTTTCACCATGATTTTTGGGACCTTTTTGTTGACAGTGGGTGTCTTCCAGGAGAAGAGTCCAACCATCTTTGTGTGAATCCATCACTCCTTCACTGATGGCTCTTCGATATGTTATATCTGCGAATGCCTTTGTTGCGTTTTTATGTTCCCAGCTATTCAGGTTCTAAAGTTAGTAGGGCATCACTGTCAGGAAGTACATTTATTTTTCTGTGGAATGTTTGACAAAAACAAAAGTACCTCCTAAGCTCCCTGCTGTCACTCTTATAGGACAATCTCTGTAGGTTTGGTGACTCTAAACAGTGTGAGATGAGAAAGGCTCAGTTCACACTGAGGTAATCAATGGACAGAACCTATCAAGCTTGAGACAGGATTCTAGGACAGGCTAGAAAGAGACAAATGGTCTTCCTGTATATTTTGTTATTATCAGGAAGATTCTTTAATAATAGCTCTGTTAAGCAAAATTAATTAAAGGACCATATATGTGGGTTTGTAGTATATATATATATATATATATTTACAAATTTTACATTACAAAATATATACAAAGATATCTTTGTATTGTTGACACATCTTTCTTTAAAAACATAAAACTAATAATCTTGAAATCATGCATTAAAGCACCAGTGAGGGTTCTGTCCAGCGATAGCAATGAGATACGGGGGAAGCAGTGGACTGAGGATCCAGCACAGTGTTTTAGAAGAGGCGAGACAGTTACTGTTCCTGTTTCTCTGGCAGAAGGCAAAAGCAAAGACTGCAGGTGCTCTGACACCATTTACAAAGGAACCACTTAAACACACAACCGCCTTTCTTTCTTAGCTGACATAGTAAACAGACTGCAAGCCTGATTTAGTCTGCTGATCCCACTTGCTCATTCCCTCCAGGGTCCAAATATTGTATTCTACATTTCCATTAGCTTTAAATAATTCAGCATAGGGTCCAAATATTTGTTTGGTTAGATGTGTAAGCATTCCAATACCAGAGCACTGAATGTTTGATTTATATGAAAGATTCCTAGCCAGTTGAACACCTTACAATTTTGGTTCATCTCTTTTGCCTGCACTAATAAAGACAAATTCACATCTGGCAAACATAAAGGCAGGCCCTCAACAATTTAGTGGCATTTACTTACACTGTTACAGAAATGTCAAAAGTACCGCTAGAGACAGAGTCATCACAGCGCACAGTTCTTCAAGTTGTAGCTGTGCGCGGGAGATAACTGAGTTAATTTAATAAGTAGAATAAATCGGTTAGGAAGATATAAATACTATTTATCGAGATGGAAGAATACAAATGCACAAGTCATGGAGAGATTTGTTTTACAGTTTCGGAGGCTGTTTAATGGCTCTTTGGTCAGTATCAAGCCTTTGGGAATTTGTTTTCTATGTTATTTGGAGCAAAACTTCTAGCATATGGGCTAAAGGCCTTGTTTAGCAATTGAGAAAATTATTAGCCTGAGGAGAAACCGGGTCACCCAATCAGGAGAGCCTGTTCTCTTGAGGCTTGGCACAGTTGTTCCTCTGGATGGCAGACACTCATCAGGCCATACGGGGCTTTTAGTGTTTGGCTGACCTCCAGGAACACCCCAGCAAGTTTGGTCAACTACATTTAGGCTAAATCCTCCACTGTTTATAAGATTACAACTTCTAGCAAATACCATTCCTTATTGGGGAATAAGGCTTAGAGTCACCAGGATACTCCATTTATATGACAGGAAAGATAAGAATTTATTTAATGTTAGATGATAAAAAGTTTAATAAGTGCTTCATCCACAAAAGCAGACAGGACTCCTTTTCTGGAGCATGGAGCACAATTCTAGTTACTTTGTTAACGTTATGAAGTTTGCTCTGATTATCATTAAATAGCCGTAAGCAACTGCTCAGTAAGTATTTCAACTGTGGTAATTTGATTTAACTCTGTATTCTAATTAGTACTTCATAAGCTGTCTTAGTATAAGTCTGAGATACCAACGCAAGACTAAAGTCCTTAAAATAACTTTCTCTGTGAATATACATTTTATTTAGGGAAGATCTGTGTAGGTCCTGGTGCTTGCTACCTCAGTCTCTGTGAGTCTCCTATGTGTTTGGATCATGTTGACTTAGAGGACTTTGATTTCCTGGTGTCCTCCATCCCTTCTGCCTTTCCCATTCTTTCTACCTCCTCTTCAGTGGGGTTCCCTGAGCCTTGAGGGGAGGGGCTTGATGAAGACAACCTGTTTGGGGCTTAATATTCCAAGATCTGTTTCTCTCTGGGTAGTCTTTGGCTTTGGGTCTCTGTATTTGTTCCCGTTTGCTGCAGGAGACTGCTTTGCTTTCCTGACTGGAGAGCCTCACTGACATTCTTAATAGAAGTTCTATTTTGGTTGCTGGGGATCAATAAAGGTGAGGCCTTATCAAGTTATTTTGATTCTTGTGCTGCCTTTGTCCTTACTGTGTCAGCTTGGCAGTAACCTGATTGATCTGGTAGGCACCATCCTGGGGAGATGTGTTTTACTAAGGTCCGTGATGATTATATGTTGAGTTTATATCTTAGAAGCATGAAAAGCACATTATGCTACTTATATTTAATTAGAGCTCCCAAATTGACATTGACGTAGGATGTCTCTGAACCCGATGGTTCCTTTCCCCGCTGTCAAGTTGCTCGCATTTGAATAAAATAATTTCCCTTTAACTACTGTGGAGGACAAAGAGTTTTTTCATTGCACTCTTATTTAAGTCAAAATTTTCTCACTAAATTTCAAAGAAGAGAAAAACATAATTCAATGAACTTAGGGATTTATTGCCTGCATGAAATACAGTATGGATTCAGAAGTTCAATTCATGTAAAGATTCTGCTGGCCTCTATCCCTGGGTCCAGGTTACTTGGGCCCTGCTATTTTGTTTGGTAGTCTAGATTCATAGTATTTTTTTCTGGTGTTAGGTCTCACTCAGACCTGGGACAAATGGCTGAGGTGCCTATTTAACATTCAAGGCTGACTTGGACATCAGGTTCTCCCACCGTCCTTCAGTCCCTTCTGGTTACAGGGTATGTCTGGCATACCCTGCTCCCTACCCAAACTTCTCCAGCCCAGGCGCTGGGTTGTCTGTCCCCCAGCTGCCATTCCTCATATAATCAAACCAGTTTGACTATACCAGTCCTTCTTTGTTCTTTTTTACCCTTTAACTTCTTGGCTTCTTAGTCTTCTGTCTCTCCTTTCCCCTCTCCCCTTTCCTGGTGTGGCTTGGCTCAGGGTCATGTTCACTCTGGACTCTCCTAGATGTCTCTGCCTCTGATTGTACTCTCCCTCATATCTACAGTAAACCTTCTTCTCCACCACATCTAGGAGCAGCCATGTCTGTAATAGTTTAAGTAAAATGCTGCAGGTCCCTGAGTGGTGGCAGCGGGCAGCGGGCCATGAGACCATGCCACAGGTCCCTGAGCAGTGGCAGGCAGTGGGCAGCGGGTCCTGAGATCAGCCAGTCTCAGGCAGGGATGGCACAGTTCCCCAAGTTGCTGCAGTGGGCCACGAGTCTCAGACAGGGAGCCGCATGGTGGATGAAAGACCTCGATGGGGCAGCCAGTCCCATGAGGTGAGACAGATGGATGGGCATGCCATGAGACCACACCCCAGGTCTTCAAAGGTGGCTGGTCCTGGGCAGGGACCCACATGGTGGGTGAGAGACACACAGATAGGCATGCTGTGTAGGGTGAGGTTGGATATTTATTTAGTGGGTTATGGAGGGGAAAGGAGAGAAGGGGAGGAGAGCAGAGAGAGAGAGTGAGTTAGAGAGAGAGAGAGAGAGAGAGAGAGAGAGAGAGAGAGAGAGAGAGAGAGAGAGAGAGAGAGAGAGAAATGAAAGGGGGGAGGGGAAAAGTGGGGAGAAGGGAGAGACCAAAGCTGTCTCTTTGAGAGGGCACTGGAAAAGAAGGGACTCAGGCTGGAAGATGAAGATCAGCTTGCTTTGGTGGATGGGGGAGGGAGTGGGCATGGCTTGTCTCTTAAATGGACAAAGCAGACCATTACAATGTCTTCCTTTCTTATTTCTTTTTTTCATTCACCTGGGAGCTTGTTTAGCATTTGTATTAGACACAAATGTCTGACTTTTAATTTATAGAATCATTCTACCTGTTGGCTATTGAATTGGTCTAATGTAGTTTTACAGTGTGGTAGAGAAAGCTTAAGCAATGCCAGTCTTAAATTATTAGTTTGCACTAGTGTAGACCTCAAGACAGGCTCTTCCTGTTCTGAGGGTCCTGAGATTTCCTGAATTGATTTTCTTAGGTGAGTGAAATATACTCACAAGGAGATATCTGCTTAGCTGAGGGTGGACAGGGTTGACCGAGACTGAGATATAGGAAAATGTGACTCTTAAAGTAGAATTTCTATCTTTTAAAAAATTACTTCTTTTATTTTTTTGAGATTATAATCACATCATTCCTTCCTTCTCCTTTCTCTGTCCAACCTCCTCATCTACCTTTCATTTCCTCCTGTCACATTCGTGGCCTCTTTTTTTCAGTTATTGTTTCATGGATATATGTATATTCTTAAATGCCTCAATAGTTCTGCGAAAGTACTCTTCAGAGGAATTTGAGGATATAAATGGGGTAAGCAAAAGCAATATTATTCCTTCGGAAATGAGTGGTTTTCTCTTTTGGATAGGAAATACCAAAGATATTCTTTTGTTTTTCTTTTTTTTTCAATTTTGCAATTTTTCATAACACCTGACTCCCCTACTTTTTAGAGGTTGTGTATCTCCTGTGTTCTCTCTCTTCTGGTACTGCAAGGATGCACACGCAATTGTTGCTGCATTGCTATACTGTCCCTTCTGTTCTAGAGATTTTCTCAGTGCTCAGCACTTTTAAGCTGTTCACATGTTGAATTGGTTCACAGTAATCAGACTGCGGAGGGGCTGATTCGTAAATCAGAACCCAGCTTATTTATACAGGAAACTCCGTCTAGTGTAATATATGATTAGCACCAGCTGTCTTCCCAGCACACTACTCTCTCACATCAATGTGTGTGGGAAGCTCAATTTGCTCGTGTTAGATGGCCTTGGCAAGCTCACAATCAGCCAGATCAAAGAAAATTAGACGGATTTAAGGCACATCTCCTTTAAGTTTCAGGATGGCCTGAGAGAATTATGTTTCCCACGGTAAGTATAGACCTGAGCAGTAATCAGTGCCTGCCATTCTGGTGTGGTACCCTTGTTCTTCAGGTTAGCTCCTGGAGGCAGCGGTAGAGTTCCTATTCTCTCTCTTCCCAAAACTCTTGTTGGCATTAATGGATCTCATTTTTTTTCTATTTTTTTCTTTTAGGACTGATATTAGGCAAAACTAGGACATAGACACAATTTTCTCAGCATGTCATACATATACTTTTGTAGTCCAATGATTCTAAAATTTTAATTCAAGGAAAACATATAAAGGAAACTGTCCATAAATGTGTGTGTGTGTGTGTGTGTGTGTGTGTGTATCTCACTGAATTTTTACAAGCAACATATTTATGCATAGCACTTTCTAAAAATAATTTTCCTTTCTTGTCACTATTATTTGGTTCCTTCATTTCTATTTTCTTTTAAATTTAGAACAAGCTCATAAAACCATATCAATGCTCAATTCAGGTTGGTAAATTGCTCAAAGTATAAATGTGATGCTTATTGTAGAAAATAAAAATGTGCAGATTTGCCCACATTTTCCTTTGTATAAAATGTTGGGGGCGGTCTGCAGGAAATAAAGTATAACAAGGCTGGAGAAAACGTCGCATAGAAGTTGAAGCAGAATTTTCGATCTAGACTGCAATCTTCCCATTGATTGCAAGAATAGGAAGAGAGTATAAAGGAACACAAAGGCATGATTATACAATGTGGTACAGATTAGGTGGTAATGACAGCTTGGAAAGAGCCACAGTAAAATCTGGGATGTGGGCCACAGAATAGTAAGAAGTAAGGCTTCAAACTGCAGAGTCCGGTGAGAGGAAGATATTGGACAAATCAGAGGGCCTGGATGGCAGCCTCAGAGTGACACCTGCTTCAGGAATGTTGGTTTGGCCATTGTATGTTGAAGGTTGTTGAGATAAAAGGCAGGCCATTGGGATAAATAAACTATTCCTTTACCCAAAGCTTGAAATGATTTTCATTTGAAATACAGGAATGGAGATAAAAAACACAATGTAGCCATTTTGAAATAGGAATTAATAGACTTTGGTTGTGTATCATACACAAAGTATACATATGAAAGCAAAAAATTAAAGAAAATATTTCAAATTTGTGGAATTAGTTATTAAGAAGAGCTGGTTTGGGGATAAGAAGAAAGTCTCAGGTGCAGGTAGGTTGTTGGGGACCAGCCACAACAAAAATACCTCTTGCCAGGGTAAGGGCTTGGGCATTTAGAAATACAGTAAAGAATATGGAGACATGAATGACAATAATAAAACGGAGGAACATATAGGATAGTATCAGGAGGGAATTCCAGTGAGTACTGAAAATTTGCCCGCGTTTAATTTTCAACTGCTTAAAATACCCATCCCTTTATCCCGATGTCTATTCCTGATAGTAAGCTTTGTTTCTTTCCTGTATGTTTTGTGCCTTTATTTTTATTTTTCAGAGTTAACATTTTTTTGACGGAGGCATCCATTTCTTCTGTGCTGTCTTCATTGCTTGAGATTCCCTCTTCCCTCTCTTTTCTCTGTTGGCGAGGCTTTACCTTTGATATTTTAGTTTGACTTCTTAAGTTTTTAATTTCCAATTTTTATCTCATTTGGATTTTCTTTAGTGGTTCTATTTATACTTCAGTGCGTTGAACTGTTTTCATTACTTCATTCCCCTCTTTGTTTGCCTTTTTTTACAGACTTCATTTAGAGATGCATTCATGTCCTCTTTTAGGTCTTTGAACATACTCATAATAGCAATTTTGAAGTTCTTGTCTTGTTTAGCTAGCTCGTGTTTCTCTGGGCCTATGATAGAAAGGTTATGGAGTTCTGTTGGAGATATAGTGTCTTGGCTGTTACTGGTTGTGTTTTTGCTCTAGTGTCCAGGTATCTAGAGTTGGGATAATTGTCATTCTCTGTGTAGTTATCTGACCTTGTCTTTGTTGGGTATGTTGTCCCATTCTTTTGTTTCCATTGCCCTCTCTGCATCTTAGGAAAGTGTTGTGGCTGTGGGTCAACTGGTGGGGAGTGCTTGTGCAGGTTGGTGGGTGGAAAAGACAGATAAATGCAGGTTAGAAGAAGAGATTGAGAAGAGCGTCAGGGAAGAGCTAAGGAGATCATTTTCATACACACAGGGGGTGTATAGGGTGTCTGAAATGTATTGAGAAGAGGGGATACTGCAAGTAGATTATAGTAAGGCCATAATTACCTGGAGAGACAGAGCTGACAGGGATAAGGGGACTCTGAGTGAACCAATAGTTTGAGTCTCCATTGAATGAAGCAGAGGTGGGAGGAGGGGCACGTGTAAGCAGATTGTTGCCTGGCTGAGGTTGAGAAGGGAGAGATTATAATGGAGCACAGGAAGGACAGTGTGATTCAATCCATCTACCTACATTCCTGCCAGTTGTGGCCACTGGAGGGCCAGGGTGGGAAGTGTTGCTAGGTGTCAGGGACTGATAAGAAGGAATGGGGATGGGTTAGTTTGGAGACTGAGAATATCCACAGGAAGGGGAAAATCTGGGTCGACTACAGAGTTTTTAGGGTCCTTGGGAGTGGAGGTAGGATGGAGGACAGGCAGTCTGCTACAGGGCTGGGGATGAGACTGAAGAGATAGGACAGGAAGAACATCACCTACCTGAGTCCAGATCTGTGGTGACTGCTGGGGATCTCAGGTGGAAAGGGTTTCTAGGTATTAGTGTCTTATTCAATGAAATAGGAATGGCTTAGATGTGTGTGTGTGTGTTGGGAGGGCAGAGAAGGACCACAGGAAGGTGAAAACTTGGTCTACTGCATGGTATGGTGGAGTCTGGAGGGAATGATTGAATAGGATGGCTAGGGGCCCCTATAAGTAACCTGCTACTGGGCTGGGCATGGGACCGGGAAAATTGTAATAGAGAACATGAAGGAGAGTAAAAATATCCTACCAGGTTCCCAGCCAGGCGTGGCTGCTGGGTTCCCAGGTAAAGGCTTTGCTAAGTATAGTTGGCTGACACAAAGGGATAGGAAGAGAGGAGCTTGGTCGAGACCACAGAGAATCTCTCTTTTCTGTTTTGAATGCATTTATTCGTATATATGAGGTTGTAGGCATGAAGTTACATTTTACATTTAAATGAGGCAATGGTTACTATAGAGGGAGAGACTAAATTATCACATCTCATATTGTTATACTTTTTTCATGACATGAAAGCTAAGATCTACTTATTTAATAAACATCCCCAACACAATACAGTTTTATTGACTTTATTCCTCATACTGCATATCAGTTCTCTGGACTGGTTTACTTCCTTTTTTGTGCCCTTTGATTTCTATTTCTCATTTTCTCTCCCCTTTCCTTCTCTTCCCCTGTCTTCTGTCCATAGTAGCCACTGTTATATTCTCTATTTCTGTGTATCAGTGCTTGATTTTATACATATGTACCCCACATGTTCACAAGGTCATGAACTATTATGCCTGCCTTATTTCACGTAGCAAAGCTATTCCTTTTCCAGGTCCATCCATGTTGTAGCAGAAAATGGCAAGATTTCTTCCTTTTGTTAAGACTGAACAATATTTCAGTGGTGTATGTTTTTGTTGTTGTGAAGAGACACCATAACCATTGCAACTCTTAGAAAGATAACATTTAATTGGGGTGGCTTGCTTACAGTTTCAGAGGTTCAGTCCATTATCATCATAATAGGGAGCATGGCAGCTTGCAGGCAGACATGGTGCTAGAGCCCAGAGTGCTGTATCTTGTAGGCAACAGGAAGTTTACTGAGACACTGGGCGGTTATCCGAAGCATAGGAAACCTCAAAGCTGGCCCCAACAGTGACACATTTCCTCTAACAAGGCTATACCCACTACAACATAGCCACACCTCCTAATAGTGCCTCTCCCTATGAGGTTATGGGTGTCAACTACATTCAAACAACCACATTGTGTGTGTTATATTTCCCTCATTCACTGATAAACACTTAGGTGGTCTCTATGAGTTGGCTACTTTGAGTAAGGCTGCAAAGAACATAGGGCACTGTTACTTATCAATAGATGAGTTACTTCTCTATTAAAACTTTAAAATTCCTGATAGCTTTTTCTTTTTCATATAGATGATCAAAGCCAGTGCCTCATACGTGTTGAGCATGCAACCCTCTCCTGAGCCACAGACCTGGCCTCTGGCAATGTTTTGAGTTTTCCAGTTTCCATGCTGATTTTTTAATCAGTTGAGTTGCTTCTTAATTATTGTAAAACATTTTCCTTATGCCATCAACATTTTTTTATGTGTGATTCTCTGCAATCTAGTCTTTCTTTAAAGTTTTTCTGAGAATATTAAAAAAAGCATGCTTATAGAAGAACTAAAACATTTTTGATTGGTAGGGTCTAAGTTGGGTTGTTGTAACTAAGAAGCCAAAAGTAATGACTCAAGTTAAGAAGACATTTGTTTTTCTCTGATGTAGCAGAGAAGAGGTAGGCAAACCATTGTGAGGTGGTAGATGCATTTGATGCAGGGCAGTGTTCAAGGACTAGGCCCACTCTCTTCCATTTTATTTTAAGGCGTTACCCTCATTTGTATGGGTAAAGTTATCAGACTCACACTGCGTCTTTACTGAAGGCTAAAGGAGAGAGGTGAGGTTTCAAAGTCACAGTCATTTCTGCTCCTTTCCTAATGAATTAAACTTAGTCTTATGATACCTGGTCTGAAGGGGCAGGCTGCGAAGTACAACCTTTGCTTTCACACCATTAGCTACCAGAAACTCAAGATTTCTAATTTGAAAAGTAGAAGGGAAATATTACGTTGCATAATATTTAATAGTTATTTCTAAAACGCAGAAGCAAATTCTCAAGAACTGAGAATCTTGAAGAATGAGACGATGTATGATTGCTAGAGGCAAAGGAAATAATTTCTATAAATCAGGTAGCTTTAGCTAAACATTTCTACTATAATACAAGCCACCATAGCTTTATTGCTAAAGCTAATTCAAACTTGGAGATATGCATGCGGCTTGTTAACAGGTAAAGTGGGGGACAGGGTATTGTGCGCATGGCTTTCTGGCTTGTGGAAGAAATATCACTGTTGAAAGAAAAAGCAAGAGATTTTACATTTTAGGCCTTGTTGGTACTTAGAATTAATAATCTTATTTCAATTGCCCTGTGTCACTGTCACTTGCTTCCGCTGTTTCCAGCCCATATGCATCCTAAGAACTTAGAAAGCACCTGCTGTCCTGCTCAGTTCCAAGTAAAGCAGAGTGATGATTCTGTCAGCGGAGGCTTCAAGACTTATTGAGAAGCCACCATGCAGCACTATCTACTGTTGAACCAGTTTATTTCTTTATATTAAAGAGTCAAAATCGAACCTATAATAAAGTTTGCAAGGGTCTACCTTAAAACTAATGAATAGAAAGTATGAGGAAAAAACACAAGTGTAAGTCAACAACATGCGTTGTTTTTCCTCCCTCTCTCCCTCCCTCCCTCCCTCCCTCCCACCTCCCTCTCTTAGTCCTTCCCTCCCTTCTTTCCTTTCACACTAGTAGTACCCATTACTTTATTGGCTTTTGCCATAGATTTTGGAATTGTCCAAGGTTTATTAGTCTTTCAACAATTCTCTGGACTGTTAGCATGAATGTTGCTCATGTCAACTTCTGCATTTCCTTCTTTCATATTTTTACAGGACAGACATTTGCATACCCACATACTTTCGCATCATAATCTTTATATCAATAATCTAATAAAAAGATATTTCCTGGTTTATATTAAGTGATTCCATTATATTCTTGGAGCATGGATTCCTATGATATTTTCTTCTCTGGTAAGACTGAAGGCTGAAGGAATGAGGTATCTCATATCTCAAGCTTCCTGCTACATGCTTAGAATTCTTGGCTATAATCCCTCTGATTTATCTTCATAATGACCAATATATTTGTTATGGGAAGGTAACAGCAGGCAAACGCTCACATCAGAATTCCTAAGCAGGCATTCCGTGTTGACTGAGCTTGAGCCCACTGATCTCTAACCCATTTCCTGTTTCTGAAGCACATCCGTTTTAATTACAGCAGGAGGCAGACACCCAGCAGCTCACAGACAACGATGGCTAGCTTGATTATGTTTTATAATATTCTTGACTTGACAAGTGTTGGCGAAGGCATACATTAGTCTCACAGGCTAGGGCATCAAATGTCATAGTGATAATGGGGTTCGGGATGGTGTGGGTTTCCTTTTGGTGACACGCTGCCACATGCTGTTCTGTGCCTTTAGACAGAGAGCTTGGAAGAATTAAGAGAAAGTTGCAAGCAGGTGAGAAGTGTATGAATCAGTCCCCGGGTGTCCCGAAGGCTCTGGAGAAAATGACTTGAAACAATTCCAGCTCTCAGTTTTTCCCTTCAATCAATTCCCGGCTGGGGTGTGACAGAAGGGGGATGATAGGAAAGGGGGGGGGCAATAAAGCGCAGCGCCTCTGTAAGAGGAGAAGAAAGTTTCCCAGAGGGATGGGAGTGGAAGAGGAGAAGGGATCAGAGCTTTCTTGGAGTGGAGAGAGGACAGCAAACCCTTTAGCTGTTCTAAGCATCTGCTGGGGCAGCTGTCAAGGAGCAGAACACATGAAACACGGGCTGGTGGAAAAGGGCTCCCTACAAGCCATGTATTTGTGCTAGATTTTTTTTTATCACTTCTTTTGCTAATTAAAAATTGCTCTGGTGAGTTGCAAATGAAGATACAGGAACAGCTGGATAGGTGTGTGTGTGTGTGTGTGTGTGTGTGTGTGTGTGTTTGAACTTGACAAAGTAGAGTCACTTGGGAAGCGGGAAGCACAATTGAGAATATGTCTTAATCAAATTGTTCTGTAAGCAAGTCTATGGAGATTTAAAATATTTTTTATGGTTAATGATTGATGTGGGAGGGGCCAGGTCACTGTAGGCAAGATCACCCCTGGTAGACCTGGGTTGCTCACAGCTGAGTAAGCTAGGAGGAGCAAGCCAGTAAGCAGCATCCCCCCATGGCCTTTGCTTCAGTTCCTGCTTTGACTTTTATGATGGGTTGTGACACAGAAGCATAAGTCAAATAAACCCTTTTCCTCCTCAAATTGCTTTTGGTCATAGTGTTTTAGCAACAGACAGCAAAGCAGGACAGAAATGAACTTGATATGCTTGTTAGAAAAATCTGGTGTGATTTTCCCACAAAGCAAACCAGAAAGTCAGCTAGACATCACCAAATATCCCTCAGTCTTTGTTACAAATTAATAGCACAGGTGAATTTCATTGAGTTCTTGGTATAGTGTGTAAGTTTTGGGTTATGCCTTCACAGATAAAGGTGATCTTGCACAAACTAGCTTTTACCTGTTTGGAAGGGGGACACTAGAATGCTGCTGCCTTACTAGGTAGGAACTGAGGCCTTGCTGGACACACAGTTGAAACTGATGGAGTACATTTGAAACAAGGCCAAAACGTAGAAGTTCAGGAAATTGTGAAAGTATAGATAAATCACTTGAATTTTGGTCACTTTCTATGGCTTACAAGCAAAAGCAGATTGAGCAGATATAAGATTCCCCCCCCCCCAGAATATTGGAAAAATAGATTCTGTATTAAAGCTTAAATAATTATACTAACAACAACAACAACAACAACATCTAATTAAAGGAAACCTAACAGGAGTTAAAGAAGTATTTGGAGGGTATCTTTTCAGTGGACTCTTAAGATAAGTGGGAATGTTCACTTTTTAGAGAAAGTGCATATTTATTTATTTATTAACAACTTAAGTTTTAAAGATTCCATTGGTGTCTATCTATTGTACAGGTACTGGGTTGTGTAAGAAAATTTTTGTTGCTCTGACAATTTCATCCATGTATATAAAATACTGTGATTATTTTCTGTGCAGTCAGTATTGAAGAATGTAGGGCGCACAGCTTAGGTTTTGATGACTCTTCTCCCTCAGCAGCCTATGTAGAACCTTCTAGAACTGCTGGGAGCCGATTTGAATGGCTGCCATTACAAGATGGCATTTGGCCCCGGCCTCGCTTGATACCATAATAAAGGTTACAGTTCTTCCACCAGAACACAGGATGAGTTGTTGCGATCTAGCTGCCCACACTTCCCCTGACCGGCAGGGGAACTTCCTTGTGGTCTGTAATTGACAGGGATGTTCCCCTGCTTTCTTTCCTGCCGGTGGGTCTCCAGAAAAGCAGTTAAAGTATCAAAGGTTGCTAGGCAGACTCCCTATATAAGCAGCTGCAAATCAGAGCTTGGGGCCCCTTGCTTTCTGCTCTCCCTATAACCAAGAGGCTCCAATAAAGCGTGATTTGAGAAGAATCCTCGTCTGGTGGCTGTTCCTTCCTGCTGGTCAGGGAGTTCGCCGCATAGAACTATGAATGGTAGCTACCAGGGAAGAAGCTCCATCTCAGTTTTAGCTTGATTTCGCTCTATACTGTATCCAAAACATGCGATGATTCCAGGAATGGAGTATTACTATCTAGTTCCAGTGAGCAACCAAGAGCACCGGCAGTAGTCAGGAGTTTGGTGAATACCTTTAATCCTAGAAATTGTGAGGCAGAGGCAGGTGCTTCTCAGTGAGTTCAGTGCCAGGTTGATCTACATAAAAAGTTCCAGGAATTGGCACAGAAACAGATATTGATCAATGGAATCAAATTGAAGATTTAGACATAGTCCTCATACCTATGGTCATCTGATTTTTGATAACAAAGCAAGAAGTACATGCTGGAAAAGAGAAAGCATCCTGAACAAATGGTACTGGTCTAACTGGATATCTGCATGTGGAGGAATGCAAATATTTCCTCATTTGTCACCCTGCACAAAACTCAAGTCAAAGTGGATCAGAGACCTCAACACAATAACATATAAGGAACCTGGTAGAAGAGTAAGTGAGGAATAGCCTTGAATTCATTGGCATAGGAGATGCTTTTTCTGAACAAAACACCAATAGTGTAAGCACTAAGGTTAATAATTAACAAATGGGACCTCATGAAACTTAAAAGCTTCTGTAAGGCAAAGGACACCACCAATAAGACAAAGTGGCAGCCTATAGAATAGAAAGAGATTTTTCTTTTTAACCAACTCTATATCCAATAGAGGACTAATATTCAAAAATATGAAAATAACTCAAGAAATGAGATATCAAAAAACTAAATAGACCAATTATAAAATGGGGTGCAGACCTAAACAGAGACTTCTCAATAGAGGAAACTCAAATGGCCTAAAGAAAGACTTAAAGAAATGTTTTAACATCTTGAGCCATCAGGGAAATACAAATCAAAACTGCTTTGAGATTCCATCTTACACCTGTCAGAATGGCCAAGATCAATAAAACAAGTGACAGCATGCTGGTGAGGATGTGGAGCAAGGGTGACACTTCCATTGCTGATGGGAATGTAAACTTGTACAACCACTATGGAAATCAATGTGGTAGTTCTTAAGAGAGATGGAAATCGATCTACCTAAAGATCCAGTTATGTCACTCGGGTATATACGCAAAGGATGCTCTAGCCTACCTCAAGGATACTTGCTCAGTTATATTCATTGTGGCTCTATTTATAATAGCCAAAAACTAGAAACAACCTAGATGTCTTGCAACAGAAGAATGGATAAAGAAAATATGCTGCATGTACACAATGAAGTATTAGTTGTTAAAAACAATGACATCATGAAAATTTCAAGCAAATGGATAGAACTAAAAAAATAATTCTGAGTGAGATAACATAGACCCAGAAAGACAAATATGGTATGCATTCAATTTTAAGTGTATATTAGCAATTAAGTAAATGATAACCAAGCTACAAACTGTAGACCCAGAGAAGTTAGGTAAAGAGGAGGGATCTAGAGGGGATGCATGAATCTCACTGGGTGGGAGAAATAGAATAGATTTTATGGGCAGACTCAGGGCAGGCGGGGATGGAGCTGGGTAGGGGAATCAGGTAGTGGAGGAGATGAGGTGGAAAGAGACTGGTGAGAGAGGGCTGGAATTTGGGGAGTTTCTCGGGGGGGGGTGTTATGAAAACCTAGTGTGGGGGAACTGCTTGGAATTGATAAAGATGATCCTACTGAGGACTTCTAGTTTGGGAGCACACGGAGTACAAACTGTCCATCTCTTGTTGCCAGGCAACACTTCCAGTGGTGGAACTGGGTTTCATTAACTTGAGTTGTTGGGGATTGCCATGGCAATCTCCAAACATCCCAGGCTGTTGCTAAGACAAAGGGTTGCTCTCTGCAAACTGATAGTGGGGCCCTGTTGCTAAGGACAACATCCACACAACTCATTGAACACGGAGAAGTGGAGCTGGTGCCTACCCCATGTTCTACTGTTTTGGTGCTAGAAGGAACTTTACAGGCCACTAAAAATGAAACATGTGCACCAACCCAGCCACAAAACCTTTAACCTATAATCTCTCCTGCCTTCAAAGTGTGCTAGGTCAATGGTGGCACAGAACTTGTGGTAGTAGCTAAGCAATGTCTGATTTGACCTAAGGCCCACTCCATGAAAAGGAACCCATAGCTGACTCTGCTAGGGTAACCAACAACCAGACTAGATAGCCCAGAGACTGAGGGTAAAGGCAAACACTGATGCTCTAAAAAAGTATTAATAAATTGACTCCTAATGTTCTACTAATAAGCCAGTGCCTTACTCTGTGATCATCAAAGAAGCTTCCTCCTGAAGTATTTGGGAACAGATTTAGAGACCCATAGACAGACATTACATGGAGAGAGAGAATCTAAATCCCTCCCCATCAGAGCTCAGGGAATCCTGAGATTGTAAGGACCAGGGTGGGATGGGGGATACTAGGAGAGGATGCACTCTGTCTTAATGCATAAGAGAGCTCACAGAGACTCATGAAAGAAGCAAGGGGCTCCTCTTGTCTGCACCAGGTCCTCTCTGTATATATTACAGTTTTTAGCTTAGTATTTTTGTGGGACTCCTGACTGTGAGAATGAGTAGGTCTCTGATTCTTGTACCTGCTCCTGGAACTCTTTTCCTCCCATGGGTTGCTATGCCAACTTCAATATGACATTTTTTTGCTTCATTTTATTATATATTATTTTGTCATATTTGGTTATTTTCCCTTAAAAGTCTGTTAATTTTCTAATGAGAGACAGAAAAGGAGTGGATCTAGAGGGAGTGGGAGGAAATGGGAGAAATAGAGGGAGGGTAAACTATAATCAAGGATCTAGATGTATTTTAAGAGAGAAGAATCTATTATCAATAAAAGGAAGAATGAATAAATAGCAAATGAGAGAAAACATGGGACATTCGTATTTTGTGCCTGACTTAACTTGTGTAATATGGTTATATCCTATTGTTTACATTTTCCTAAAATGACATTATTTCATTCTTTATGGTAGAGAAATATTATGCTGTGTATACAGAGCACATTTTCTTTCCTTTGTTGATAATCACAGATTAATCCTATAATTTAGTTAATGTGAATAGTGCTGCAATGCACATTGACGTGCAAGTATCTCTGGTACATATTGTCTTGGAATCTCTCAGGTAAATACCAGGAGTGGCATAGCTGGGACCTAAGGTATATGAGTTTTAGTTTCATGAAAACCTCAATGCTGGTTTTTAGAGTGGCTGGATTCCCATCAGTATATAAAGGTTCCCTCACGCTTACATCTGTGCCAACATTTGTTGTTACTCGTTTCTAAATGACTGCCATTCTGCCTAGAGATGGAATCTCAAAGTAGTTCTAATTTACACTTTGAGAACTATCTGTTGTATATAGTAGAGGAAGGGTTCTAGTTAATGGGTAAAGTAAAGACTCATTTATTTTAGCAACAGAATGCTATTCAGCCATAGAAGAAATTCCTATCAGCTACAACATAGGTAGAACTGGAGCTCAGTGCTTTAAGTGAAGCAAACAAGACATGGAGACAAAACTGAAACTTTTAAAAAATTAATTTCTAAAAACCAATGAGATAATATAGTAGAAATGAGAAGTGGAAGGTGGTCAATAAATACTAGGGAGGGCCTCGAAGAAGCGGAACTCAAGAAGTTCTACAGGGGGCATCAAAGCACAGTGTGGAGGAGGCATTTCTGATTCTTTTTTGGAACAATTAGGGTACTACGGGTTAGAACAAGTAAGAGATGCATTTAAAAATGACAAGACCACGAAACTCCCAACACAAAAGTGACAGTGATTGAAGAGGTGGAAGTGCTTGTTACCCTGACTTGGTGACTACACTGTGCATGTATAATCTATCATCTATCTATCTATCTATCTATCTATCTATCTATCTATCTATCTATCATCTATCTATCTATCTATCTATCTATCTATCTATCTATCTATCATCTACCTATCCTTATGAAGTATGTGTAACCAAGCTCATCTCTATCTCTATCTCTATCTCTATCTCTATCTCTATCTCTATCTCTATCTCTATCTCTATCTCTATATCTATATATCTCCTCCTAAGGATGGGCACTTAAAATTAACATTTAATGTACTTGAAGGATGAAAATTTTTTATTTTCTTAAAAGTTAAAGTGGTTTTAAGTGAGTGTTCTAGATAAGAAAGACACAGGCATTTGTGATATTTTGCAGTCTAGTCTTACAGTTCTGAAAAATTGGAAAAGTTAAATTGTCCCTTGAAAGCTAGCATTTTTTCTACTGAAGATTTTAACTTACATCAGGAAATTATTTTGGTTTTAGGAGAAAAATTGAAATGAAACATTGCCGCTGTTGATTTTCATATTTCTTTCTAGATTTTATCTTTCCATGCCTTTCATTTTTATCAACCTGCAGAAAGATTTTTTTTAGTGGCTTAGGCTTATGATCTATAAATATGATAGAGAGGTAGAGTTAATATATGCAAATCCCATATGACCCAATGATGATAGATAAATGTCTCTTTGTGTGAAGATATGAAACATTCTTAGTAAGACCTATGCTGGGGAATTTCTTCTCACAGAGTTGAGTCCAATTTTGTACATTACATTTCTATATAATTGTATATTGAAATATGCTTGTGGATAAAATCAGGCTTAAAAGCATTTCTTTGGTTCCACACAGAACTTTTCTTAACCTTGAATTCTCTCATGTTTTTTCCCATTTACTTATTCCATTATACAAATAATTCTCGTGTGTTTTCTTTAAACTGAGATTGAATTATGACTCTATAAAATAGTCCAATAAATGGCTATAAGAGAACAAAGCATAAAGAAGTTTCACATATAAATGACATGATGGAACAGACTGCCTGATGATAGCATCTACCTCAATGTACTTTTGGGAAGAAATAAATTACAGCACTCATAATATATCAGTACCACAAACCATGAAGAGCCACTGGGGTGGGAAGATGCAGTGGTCATAATGAAAACATTTATTATGCATGGATCAATTCTCTTACACTGTATCAGGAGGATGTACTTCACAATTAGGGTCTGGTGGGAAGAAAATTTTTATAGTCTTTCTTTTGTAACTTTAGAGTAAATCAGAAGCCAAATGTGCTGTTCTCGTAGAGAAAATTTCCCTAATTCTTATAACACAGCACTTGAGGCCTGGCTCTTCTAAACCAATGGACAGAAAACTTCTAGAACCATTATGACCTCTCATGAGTCAGATTTATTCTCAGGTTTCTGGAGGCTGCTTTTAGCAATGATGACAAGGTTCATTGGGAATAACTTTCTGTTATGTCTAGTTAGAAAAACCAAATGGCTATGATGGTTTATCCTAAACAGAAACTGTCTCCTATGAAAATCCAGTGGATTTTCTCAGATTCAACCATTTGTCCAAGTCCTATCAGGACAGCTTTCTTACCAATGTGCTCGTTAGAGGTCCTCATAGCAGTCTTTTTTAAAAAAAATATTTATTTATTTATTATGTATACAATATTCCTTCCATGTATGCTTGCCAGAAGAGGGCACCAGATCTCACCATATATGGCTGTGAGCCACCATGTGGTTGCTGGGAATTGAACTCAGGACCTCTGGAAGAGCAGTCAGTGCTCTTAACCTCTGAGCCATCTCTCCAGCCCCTTATAGCAGTCTTAAATGCAGCATCTACCTGCTTTTTCTACCCTAGTCCCACTCATAAGATTCTCTACTTAAAAATCACGTGATTTTTCTCCATCATTTTCCTTATAATACTTATAATGATGTAAGGTTAAGCCAGCCCATTGGGGCGGGCTTGCCTCGGGCCAGCATTTACTTATAAATTGGGCACGCGGAAGCCCGCGCGGCCCCTTCCTGTTTCCTGTCCTCCGCTGGAACCTTGGTTTTGTGAGTTTGATTTTTCCATTAAAGCTGTGGGGAAGAGACAGAAATCTTTAATTAATTAATAAAGAAATAAATTAAAAAAAGCTGTGTATATATTTATTACAATTTGTCTGCATTAATCTACGCCATAACATAATGAATTGTCTTGCATGATGGATATTTATTCTGGATAGTGTGTTTCTTTTTCTTTCTCTTTTTGAGACTTGGTCTTGCTGTATAGCCCAGGTTGGCCTTGATCTGGAGCCTCACTATTGCTAGGTATAGGCATTTGCCACCATGTCTGTTGAAAAGCGTCTTGGGCAACTCATCCCCTCTTATTTCCTTTCTCCCACTTCCCTTCTCATAGTTTCCCTTTCAAGCTGTAAGGGTATGAAGTGATCCTGGCTTTCAGGAAACAGGAAGTGTAACTTTGGCTTCTCAAATTAAGTCATCTGGGGGCTGTAGTGAAATCTAACAGTTAGTGAGAATAGTAGTGTTTGAATAGGGAACAATTCCACCTTTCCACCAGCAGAACACGTTTCTTCTGGGAGACCAGAGAAGGACAAAAGAGAAAAGCAAAACAGAATGGAAGAGAATGGAGAAGGGGAATTGCTGTCCCTGGAAGCAGAAAGGGAAGTATTTACTGTGGGGTTTGCTGTCATCACATAGAAAGTTCATGGCAGGCCAGAAGGTAAATAATCTTTTCTGATATTCTCAATTAGTTGTAAGTAGTTGTTGATATATAATTCTTCCCATTGCCTTACCATAGACAAGGGGTTGAGGTACTTCCCATGGTTTAAGAGTCCTGGGGACCAGAGGCAGGGACATCTGTTTACTATGTTTTTAGACTAGAGGCTGAAAGAAGAGATAATGGATAATTCGGGAGAGGATGGAGAATAGAGAAAAGTCATGTGGTAACTCCTCAAATCTCTGCTCAGGTGACTTGGCATTCTGTAACTCTTAATTTAGACACAAATTCCAATCAAAGTCTAGCCAGATCAAAGACTTCAAGTAAATTTGTCACCATTGTCCCCTCTGGATGATGAAAGAAAAGTTCCTTCTAATTTTAATCAAACTGAGAGGAACATATTTGGGCTTTTACTAAACTTAGGTTTGTAGGCTAAGCTTCACTTCTCATGTGCATTCACGAATGACCACTGACTTATGATGGGTGAGTCTTTCCTAGGGATTCCTCAGGTCCTTATCTTCATCTAGGAAAATGCTCTTTCTTTGCATGACCACCTAGACATGATTATGGAACTGGCATAGATCAGACGAGGCAACGAAGAGAAACAAATTCAGAATGCTTGGTGTTGGAAGTCTCTGTCTCTCTCTTTCTTTTTAAAAATTCTTTTTATTGAAAGAAATTGTTTTCATAAAATATATTTTGTTTACATTTCCCCCTTTCCCAGCTCCTTCCAGATCTTCCCCACTTTCCTACCCATCCAACTCCATACTTATTCTTTCCCTCTTTAAAAAGAAAAACCAAAACAAATCCCAAACAACAAGAAACACGCACAAGCACAAAACCAGAAACTAAAATATACAAACAATATGCCAAAAAGATAAAAAACCATAAAAGTCTACAAAAACATCATTGTGTTTGTGTTGCCTTGGCCAACTACTCCTGGGCATTGGGCCTGCCCGAAGTGTGGTTATCCATCTGGAGTCTTTGATAGAGTTGAAGAATGGTTAGTTATAGTTTTCCTTAGTTTGATAAAAGATAAAATAGATATAAATATTGTAACTGTAATTCTTGCTTGATAACTGTTTTGTTATATGTAATTTTACTATGTTAAAATTAAAGCCTTTCTTTTTTGTTTAAACAGAAAATGGGGAAATGATGTGGGAGTCTTTTGTTTTGTGTTGATTTCATTGGTTAAATAAAGAAACTGCCTTGGCCCTTTAATAGGACAGAAAATTAGGTAGGTGGAGTAAACAGAACAGAATGCTGGGAGAAAGAAGCCGAGTCAGGCAGTCGCCATGCCTCTCCTCTCCGAGATGGACGCAGGTTAAGATCCTTCCTGGTAAGCCACCACCTCCTGGTGCTACACACATTAATAGAAATGGGTTAATCAAGATGTGAGAATTAGTCAGTAAGAGGATAGAGCTAATGGGCCAGGCAGTGTTTAAAAGAAAAAAAAGATACCTAGTAAGACTCCATTGGAGAAGAGCAATGTTTTCTTTTGCAACTAGGCACCAATTGGTTAGGGATGGAAGCCTGTGTCCCCTCCCCGCTTTCAGCAGTTTATCTTGAACCCGTGTATGCCCTGTGTTTGCTGTCACAGTGTCTGAGTTCTTAAGCACATGAGTCCTGCTGTGGCCTCCAGGCACTGTTTCTTGTAGTCATCCATCCTTTTTGTCTCTCATATTTCTGCCTCTTCCTCCCTGAGCTCTGAGGGGAGGGTCTGATGAAGACATCCTATTTGGAACAGAGAGGAAGCTGCTTGTGACTGCTGTATTCTGTTATCTTTCTTCCTTAGTGGCAGTTCTCTGGAAGGTAAGGATGTGTGAATCTAGGCTTGGCTTAGATTTCATGCCATACTATTTTAAATTACTGTTAGCTTTAGAAGTAGTCCAAGTCGCCAAAAGATACTTAATAAACATGTAAGAACTGAAATAGAAAAAAAATGACATCAGAAACTTGAAAGAATGCTGAAGCCCATGGAGGAAGAATTATCTTATTATCCTGATTTCTTCTTTATGAATCAGCTCCATGTGGGTGCTGCATCAAAATCTGGGGCAGAGTTTAAGCCCATTAATCACACAGCAAATAACATTTTTACTGTGAGACTTTGCATCGGCGAAGGCCTCTGCTGTATGTTGTCGCGGATCTGTACCCTGGCTGCCGGTAGATTTGATCAAGGGCTACAAGTGCTTGTGACCAAAACCACGAGTCTCGCCGTAGAGCCACGTTTAGTAAAGGTGATAAATATTTCTCACACAACCTTCTGATGTGCTAACACTCCCACCTGCTTGTTCCTTGACCTTACTTTCGCTTTTGGTTAATTCAGATATTTGAAGAGCCGCAGTCATTAAGCCATTACAGCAGCTCACCGACTTGTTCCAAGCTGCTTGTAGTGAGATAGCGTGGCGAATCATCTGTCATTCCCGCAGGCAACCAAATCAAATAATTAGCTTGGCCTGTCAATGTGCAAAGCCGGAAATAATTAGGACTTGCGTCGACGTCAATTGGAAGGACATGTTTAAAGCTGACTGGAGTCAGCTGTTCTTCATCTCCTGCGAGAATGGAGCAAGATGCTGAGATTGTGGCGTGAGACCTGAGATATGAAGTAGAAGCTTTAGAACATTAGGGGAACTTCTCCCATGAGGCTTAGGGAAGAGTGGGGCTACGGTTACCCTGCGCTAGTATTTTGTGACACTCTACTTCTCTAAGTTACTGTTTTTGGTGTGCCCAGTTGGATTCTTCTATGCGCTCTATTTTACTTGAAAGAATGTACAAGTTTTTGTCAGAAATGGTGGCACACGCCATGCCTATAGTCCCAGCATGAGAAACACTAATGCGGGAAGATTATGAGTTTCATGTCAGCCTTGATCACCTAAAAATAAAAAAGTATAAAAGAAATAAAATCAGACAACACAGTCAGAATTTGCTACAAACAGCAATGATTGACCACTTATATTTTTAGCACTCTGCTATCAGAAAATTATAATAGAAAACATTTGGTGAGGATATTGAGAAAAGAGAAGACTTGAATACCATTGGTCAAATGTAAATTAGTGTAGCTATCTTGAAAAAAAATCATGAAATTTCATCAAAAGAATTAAAAGTAAAATTTCCATATGACCCAGTGATCTTACTTCTGGAGATCTTTCTCTCCTCTCTCTCTTTCTCTCTCATATATATAAATATATATATGTATACACACACACATATATTTATCCATATGTATCCCAAGGAAATGAAATAAATTTGCTATTTGCATTACTATCTTTGTTGCAACATTGTTTACAGTTTGTAAACTTGTAAACAGTTTGTAAAGTTGCAGGAAATTGCCCTAAATGTCTAAATATTGAAAAATAGATGAAAATGTTATGTGTATACAATGTACGTAGCATATATACATTGTTATATATACTTAAATCTCAAATGGGATATCATTCAGCAAAGATAATGAACATAAGTGGATTTCTCCAGAAACTTATGCTAAATAAAATAAGCCAGACACGGAATACTAATACTATATATTTGTTCACAGACAAGCGAAGGGGCCCTTACCTCCGTAATTTCTGTTGGTTTATAGGAATGGGAAATAAAGTTTTCAAATAAGCCTTATCTATCTGGTCTGGAACACTGTTGTCAGTTCTAATGCGTTAACAACTGGTGTTAGTTCTAAGGAACTCATTACAAATGGTGGAAGCAGCACTGTGGATCAGAGGCAGTGACTGTACTGACTTAGGGGCTTCAGGAAAGTTGTTTAGTCATTTGGGGACATGAAAGATAAAAATCAGATAATGCAGGTAACAAAGCTAACTCAGGGCCCTGGCACGTAGTAGGTTCTCTATATGCATTACCTACTGATGCTTTTCTCTTTGGATTTCATTGCATTTGAAGCTACTGGACATGATCTGTTCTTGTTTTCCATTTCCTGTAGTCTTTAGCTACAGTCATTTGCACTGTATCCTACAGCCCAGCAGTAGGACTGTTAGAGGACTTCTATGTACATTCCATATTTGTCTTGTTGGTAGCCTGGGCACAAGAGCAGCCTTATTCTATCTTGGTTCTCTTTGTTAACCTTTCAGTCAAACCATTCTGCAGTGATTGGTCCCATAGTTTGCTCTTACTTCCCACTCTCTTCTTTGTAAATTTAATATTTCTTCCTCTCCAATAAGTACCGTATTGCTGAACTTACAGCATTGTTTTTTATTAATTGTTTAATTTACTTAGTTATTATCTAGTCATTTACCTTTCCCTTAGAGTGTGCTCCTCATTTTATTGTTAAAATAGCACAGTCACACCTTAATTATTTTTACATTCTGAACATATTCCACACTGGATGGACCACATTGCATATTCCAGAAACTGACAGGAACAGAAGTGGCCTATAGAGTATTGTAACATTTTTGTTTGGGATTCTCTATCAGTAACTGAAAGGCAGGGTAAGTCCCAGGTAGAGATTGTAATACATTTATGGAAATGCGTTTGTTGCCTTTTCAGTGAGCGAGGTCACTGTCTTCAAAGAGTTCTGTGGATGAATAGGGTTTGGACCATCATAATCAAAGAATACATAATAGTTGAAAGAAAGTCATTGATTTTAATAAACTTAAAATTTATTAACCAACCCATGCAAAGACTCTCTAAAAGAGCAATGTGTGGAATTATTTTCAAGATGCTTATTGTAAATTCACAACGACTCATGCACTCCTATATTGAGTTTTTCAACATGGGACACATCACTGACCTATGGATGAGATGAGGCTACAGAGATTTTGATGACATTTTCAGTGTTGAAAGGGAATGCAAAATATTAACAGACTCCCTGAACTCTCAAATCTCCGGACTTAAAAGATGATGTAAATTCGGGAAACATCCGCATAGAAATGGCAGAATAAGCACTTTTCACACTGCGCGAGTTATGGTGGCCATAAAACGCCTCGACAGAAGCAGCCGCAAAATGGCATCGCACATTTTAGTAGTGGTCTGTCGGACTCAAGGCCAATTAAAAGACATTCTTTTTAAAAAGTTGATAAAATTGCCTAGGATTCTTGACTTGAAAGGGAGAGTAACTAAAAGAATTGCCTCGGGAAGAAATAATTCTCTTTTTATTATCTGTGAACTTGGTAAGCTTCATATTTCTATAAGTACTTATCTAACTGATAAAACCTTGATTATCTTTTATTAAGAATACACTGAAGTTTCAGATTAATATTTTGTCATAGGTATTTCTTTAGAAAGTTATATGCATCATCAAAGTATTAAACAACATTGTTTTCTTACTGATTTTTCTCTTTTGAAGTTATATTTTAGTCTATCTTTTTGCCTGCTTGCTGTTTTGTGTTTGTTTTTGAAGAGCGACAAAGGAAGGCCTATGCTAATTCTTCTTTAAACATGGAACTGGAAATAAGTTGTAGGAAAAGCATAGTTTCCAGTAAGCTGAAGTGACAATTCTTCACAGGAAGGTAGTAAACTGAGGTCCAAATTTATGAGTTAATGAGTATAGTAGTCTTTCTAGCACTTGTATATATCTGAGGTAATTTCTTCCTTGCCTTGCTGTTGCCCAGCACTCTAAACTCTCCAAGAAAAACATCTGTTTTGTTGTGTTTGAAAGAAACTGCTCTTTTTGCTTGAATTGTACACCCGAAGTTTCATATGATGTGTCCGGAATGTTCACCCTTGATAGATACCAAGTTCAGGTTCACTGCACCAAGAAACAATACTTTACTGTCTATCTACTACAGAACACCAGAGTGACATGGTGGTTCTAAAGAATCAACACTTCTTATTATATTATAAATGGAGTTTAAATTTAGCCCAGATTAGAAATAGATACAAATCTCATAAGCTGGTGCAATTACTGACATTTTGTAACTACAATTATAGCAACATTTAGTGCTTAGAGTTGAAAATGAGGGTCATTTTCTTGAATAATGTATTGCAGTGTAAGGTCTTACGGGTGCATGGACGTCAGTACATTCTTTTCCTCCTGTTTTTCCAACAGCCTTTGCACTTTCTAGATCACCGTCTGTGACCTTTGCACACTACTTTGGGGATGACATTTCCACCTTTTACCCACCCCAAATTGATGGTATTGCATTTTAAATTAGGGATCATGGCACCCCCTGCCAGAGAAGTGGCGCCCAGTATGAACGCTTAAGGAGAAAGAACTTTCTTTCAGAATGAATGGTTTTCATATGGTAATCAGTCCAGTACAAAACAATCAAAAAGCAGTGGTTATGCTTGTAATTACCTGATTTCATGAATATGTATGTCCAGCCATTATACTCATTTACTGCTTTGTCTGTAGGTGATATAGAATAACATTTACCACGGCCCTCTGCTAAGAGAAATACTTTGTTAATCAGGGACAACTTGGTATTCAGGATAGAAAGTCAGCGAGCATTAGCCTCTTCCTGTTTTCTAAGCTTTCTGTAAATCCCTTTCTTCAAAGAGAAGATTGTATAGACTTGCTGTGCAATCAGCCCCTAGCCTTGCTTCCTTTTCTTTTCTTTTGAAAATGCTCATTACAATCTCATATGAAGTCAGACATGTTTTAACCTGATTCTCCCACTTTCTTCTAGTGAGAGACAGATGGAGAACACAGTTAGACAAGAGTGGGCGTGGCCGGGGAACTGATGATTACCCTCTAGTTCTTTCATCCCATCATAAGAGGTCCTTTTACACTTCCTGGGGGAGATACTCAACATTTTGAACACAAATTAAAGGTTATTTTCCCTACTCCCCCTTTCAAGACATAAAAGAAAATGCTTTTGAAATTATAGAAGCAAAAAGTTCAAACATCAAGCCTATGAATGCTAAGTGTTGATGAAATATGCCTCAATTATGTAATTTTATTTCGGTTTCAAAGTAAAGACAAATATGTCCATTACATTGGTAGTCTAAAAATTATTGTGTATGGCAAAAGAGCAAGTAAAAGATTTATCACAAGTAAATGTCAGACATTATGTGCATATGTGTCCCGCAGTGCTTCCGCACACATAACAAATATTCAGTGTGTTTTTTTCTACATGTGGATGTTCGTGATGTTCTTCCTCTGTAGGATCAATAATTTGTAGGTATTTTAAAGTTAATAAAATTTCAATTGTAAACCGATTCTAAACTTATTTTGTAATAGTGGTACTGCCATAGTTGGATTTAACTGTCAATTTGACCCAATCTAGAAGCCATTAAGAGAAAAGCACAAATGAGGAATTGCCTAGATCAGACTGCCCTGTGATCATTTCTATGGGGATTGTCTTGATTATTAATTGATGTGGGCAGACCCATTTCATAGTGGATAGCACCATTGCTAGTAAGGTGATTCGAACCAAAAGCTACGGAGAAGCCCTGTCTCGAAAATCCAAAAAAAGAAAAAAGAAAAAAAAAAGCTAGCTAGGATTGAACCTTTGATTTAGTCAGTAAGCAGTGTCCCTTCAAGATCATGATCATGCTTGAGTTCTTCCCCTGCCTTCCTTCAATGATGGGCTGTGACCTGGAAATGCAAGTCAAATAAATCCTTTCCATCCCTAGGAGTATTTATAGCAGAAGTCAAACTATAACAGATATTTTTAATATCTGCGAGCTAAAGGACAGCGTATAAGTGTGAAAAATGATGCCATTTATTTGATGTCAACTAAATAGAAGGTCTATGTAACATTTGGATAGCCTGAATCTACATAATTGTTAGCTCAGTTTTAGTATTATAGTCATTTTTTATATGGTAATAATGAGGCATAGACAGGTTTGTAATTTTCTCCAAACCATTCAAAAAAATGATGAAGTTGGAATTCAAACCCTGGTGGTTTAAAATTTACCTCCATATCATACTATACCATAATGAACTTGTATTTTATTCATTATAATATATATGTTCTTAAAATTGAAATTTATTTATTATTTGTCTGTGTTGGTGTATGTATGCCCTGTCACAGGTTTGGGGGTCAGAGGACAAATTTGGGAATTGGTCCTCTTTCTTTTCCTGTGGATACTGGGGATCAAGTTCAGGACATCAGACTTGTGCAACAAGAATGTTTACCCACTGAGGAATCTCACCAGTCCACAAAATACATAGGTATATTTTAAAAATTCTACACATGAGTGAGAAGTGATATGTGTAGTTCATTTGCTAATAATATTTAATGTATCTTACTTTTTTTTTTTTACTGTGTTTTTATGTTTCAACTGATGCTGACTGAACTTGGAGTCTTTCAGAGGGCAAAACATATGCCAAACCTTACGTTAAACATGAATTTAACACCGATTACTAAAACACCTTCCTGGGGGAGAAGTATCATCCACTCATCTAAGGTCCCAACAACAAATAGGTGTGATTCTACCACTGTTCACTCTAGAGAACCAACAAGTTTATTTGGCTTCCTTATAGAGCATAGGTGAGGAGTTACTGAAGAGTGGGTGCTCACCGCCCTAAGACCACACCAGAAAGTCTTTATCCCACAGGAATAAGGGCTTTTCCACAGAAAGATCCCCACTTCTCTAGTCCTTCCTGGCCTGTCTTGCCATACTGTAGTTCACATCTGAGTAAGACTGTTGATGGTTTTTTTCTCTAGCAACCCAGATAGCATTTTCCAGAAATATGAAAGCTAGTCAATAGTCAGGAAGCTCCCTGGGTCAGCACCAACTTGATTTCTCTATGTTGTGTGACCAAAATGTGTGGTGTCCTCAGCAGTGGGGTCCTATCCACAAATTCTTGTGGGAAGCAAGAGCAATGTCAAAAGTCTGGATTGTACTGGATATCTCCAGAACACCACTGAGCAATAACTCAAGGAGGAGTTATGCCACACCTGACACTGGGCTTTCCTGTAAGGAACATTATCCCCTGTGTAGGGCAACTCCAGGTAAACTCCTTTGTATGACTATGTATATATACATGCATATTTATAGAACATATTATGCAATTTGTGCTGTCCAATTTGTGCTTGAGTCTGTGACCATCCACTGTGCCATGGGTGACCTCCCAGGGACCATACACCTAAATAAAACTACTCCCCATCTCCCAGCAGCTACGGTCTGCCAATCACTCTGTTGCTAGGAATGGGACTTTATGGGACTTCCCTCTCACACAGGGATTTCCTCTGGCTTGTATTTCTGTAGGACTAGAGCATGCTTTCACAGCCCTAGTCAGCTCATATGTATAACCTTCCTGCTGTGTCTTGAAAACACTGTTTCCTTGTCATGCTCCATTGCCTCTGGATCTTGCTATCCACCCACCCCCTTTCCACAATGATCCTTGAGCCCTGGAGGAGGGGGTATGATATAGATGTCTTATGTTGTTGTTTTTTTTTCCCCCAAAGAAGATTTGTACAGTCTCTTACTCTGTGCACTTTGACCAGCTATGGGTCTCTGTGTTAATCTCCATCTACTGCACAAAAGAGGCTTCTCTGGTGAGGGTTGGTAGAGACACTAATCTAAGGGTGTATCATAGTAAGTAGAAGTCAGTTTAGTAATTAGTCCATTTAGCAGAATAACAGTGGGTTAAAAAAAATCTGCCCTTTTATTCAACCTTTCCCCCTTCCCCTTTCTTTACTCTATTGCTTTTATCACAAGAAACCAAATCTCTCAATTTTAATTTGCTTCTAAAATGTTATTATATTAAAAATTTCATCCAAGCATGCTATTGTACACTAAACAGATATTTTCACAGATTCCATCTATCTCTGGTGATTTTTTAGTTGGGAGATTTTAAGTTTCTACCTCATTAGTTGTTAAGGATCCATTTTTTAAATTATTTATTTCATTTTGATTTAGCTTTGCTAGGATATACACACCTAGAGAAGCACTGTTTCTTTTTTTTATTGATCTTTATTGAACTCTACATTTTTCTCTGCTCCCTTCCCTCCCTCTCCCCTTCAACCCTCTCTCAAGGTCCCCATGCTCCCAATTTACTCAGGAGATCTTGTCTTTCTATTTCCCATGCAGGTTAGATCCATGTATGTCTCTCGTAGAGTCCTCATTGTTGTCTGGGTTCTCTGGGACTGGAAGTGCCATTTCTTTTAGTGTTTAAGTATAATATAACATTTGAAAGTATATTCTTATGGCTTATGCATTTCTGCAGTATCTTTTATAATATCTCCCTTTTATTTCTAATTTTGTTAATTTAGATCTTTCTACTTTAGCTAATTTGACTAATGGTTTATCTATCATTTCATTTTTTTCAAAGAACCAATTTCTACTTTAGTTGTTACTTGGTAGTGTCATTAATTATTTCATTAACTTCAGCTTTGATTTCTTTATCTCTTTCTATCTATTTTTTTTAGTTTAGGATTTTTATTTTTCTGAGACTTCCATATGTGAGTATAGCATTTACATCACTTCTCCCAGTCTGTCTTCTCTGTTCAAGCCTTCTGTATCTCACCCTCAAACTCATGGCCTTGTCTTTTTATTACTGTTATACATAGATACACATGCATGCAGAGATACATATATATGTATACAAAACACCCACTGACTGAGTTTTGTTCATGTGTTCACATGTTTAGGGCTGACCACATGAAATTGGATAACCCATTACGGCACTTACTGTGGGATGAAAATGATTGCTTCTTTCTCAGTAACCATTTCTGTTTGTTCCGTTTCAGCCCTGTTTTTGTCTCTCAGTTCTGTAATTCATAGATCTGTTTTTTATAGTAATCCAGAGTTTCTGTGATTCATTTATGTTTTTCTTTTTATAAATTTTAAAAAATCACCATTTTCTTTGCTTGAATGACCCAATTCTCTGCCTTGTCTCAAAGCTCTAACACCCCACTTGTTCCTTCCAATTGACACAGGTTCCCAATTAGATTTTGATCTGATGTTCTGAATTTTCCACTTCAAATTTTATTTCATTTTGTGTTTTCTTATAAATGTTATCTTTTTATTTAATTCTATTTTCATTTGTTGAATTATTTTCTTTATCTCATTAACTGTGTTTCTGTGGCCATCACTCATTGAGTTCCCTGAACATATTTATAATTGATATTTAAAGTCGTTGGCTTGTGTGTCATCCAACTTTTCTCAGGGAACATTACTATGGGAGCATTAATATTGTCTTTTTTTTTTGTGGAAGGTAGGCATTTAGAGCTTTTTTTTTTTTGGTACGGATATCTTTCCTACCTTTCTTGAGTTGCTATTGGATTTCTGTATGCTATAATACCAACTTTTCATGTTATAGACTAGCTGAGTAGTGCTGGGGGTTAACGGTTGGAGAACTCAGTGTTGATGTAAGCATAGGGTACCTGATGTGGTCTCAGGTGAGCTAAGGCTGGCTAGTTGTAGCTTCTTGTCGCGCCCGCCTCGACCAGCAAGGAAGACGCAACACCGGAGCTCTTCTTGCAAGTAGTTTATTTAGGACCTTGTCCCCCCACCCCCCACCCCGGGCAAACCTCTCCCAGCCCTTAAAAAGGCACAGGCCGCCAACCCCGGATTGCCAGGTGGGCACTGCCCATAGGTCCACGCATATGCAAGCATCCGACAATCATTGCATGATAATAGCATATGTCAGGCCTTAGCCAATATTCGGAGCTGATTATCACAGAGAGCACTCGCTTTCGGGATCAGGGAGGGCTGGAGCCAGCACCATCAGGTGTGGCTCCATGCAGCTCTCTACAGCTTCTGATCTCAGGGACAAACCTTCCATAAAGTTAGGAAGCTGTCAGTGAATGCCCTCAGAAGTCTATGTAAGACTCACTGGCTGTACAAGAGTCCTGAGACTTACATAGATCCAATCTACATGGGAAGTAGAAAAAGACAAGATCTCCTAAGTAAATTGGGAGCATGGGGATTTTGGGGGAGGGTTGAAGCAGAGGGGAAAGGCATGGAGGGGAGCAGAGAAAAATGTAGAGCTTAATAAAAAGTCAATAAAAAATAAAGTGAAAAAAAAAAAGAGTCCTTAGGAGGCAAAGGTTGGGGTTCCCTGAGGAGTGGTTGGTGCTGCTTGTGGGAATTGCATAGACTTGAGGTTCTTATGCTGTGAGGGTGGAGTCACATCAGGGGTGTGGGTTCTTACCTGGGGGAGATGCTCAGGACTTGTTATTCTCAGATGGCAAATGTGGGAGTTGTGACTGGGGTAGTAGACTCTACTTTGTGAAGTTATTCAGGATACAAAATTCTTAGGCTGCAGTAGCTTATTAATTTATAAATCAACCTTATTCTTTAACTGGAAGTGTTCACAATGCTAAACCAATGTTTAGATTTCAGTAAGGTTGAAGTGTTGTTTCCTGTAGCGAGCTGTGTGGTGTCACACCTGATGGAGATGTATAATCAACTCCTGAGATGGCTAAGGCCTGACCTATGCTATGATCATGCAATGATTATCAGCTGCCTGCATATGCGTGAACCTATGGGCAGTGCCCACCTGGCAGTTCGGGGTTGGCAGCCTATGCCTACTTAAGGGCTGGGAGAGGTTTGCCCGGAGAGAGGGTAAAGAGAGGGAAAGAGAGAAGGAGAAGGAGAAAGATTATTGTGAATAAAGTCCTGAAAACTGCTGCAAGAAGAGCTCCGGGTGTTGCGTTTTTCCTTGCGGGTCGAGGTAGAGACGCAACAGTTTCCCTTGGTGAGTCTCTAAAAAACTTACACTATTCTAGTGTAAGTTTGGATTGAAAACATGGTGGTAGCCAAACAAAAAATAACCATTGTTTAATTCCAGTTGCTTGCAACTTCAGTTCATTTATTTTGCACAGACTATTCTATTATATGAGCACAACACAGAGTATTGATCCATTTCAGGCAGGATAGAAGTGAGGGAACTAGGGCACTCCTTAGGGAAAGAGAAGAAAGTAAATACAGAAGGGGAGAGGAAGGTAAAGGGGACAACAGGATACAAGTTATCTGATAGGGGAGATGTGAAAAGAGGGGCTCCCTAGGGAAGGAAGAGTGAGGTAAATCCAGAAGGAGGGGGCAGGCATGTAAAATAACAATAAGATGGCCAAAAAGCCATGATGAGTTATATTATTAATTACTAATTAAAAAAACCTTCATAACTGTCCATGGTAGTTCTGTGGGTACAGTGGTGATGTGGCAGTAACAACTCTCTAACTGAACTTATGACCAGCTCAACAAGAGGTATGCATTGCCTGGTACAGGAAACCTCTTACCCCTCAGTGTAATGAAGTCATGGCTTTTGGAGGAGAATCTACAACCACTAATTTCTTAAACAAACATAATCCTTAACAAAAATCTATAAATATTTGTCTTTGTATACACAGATACATGTAGTCCTTGCCCTTCATTAAAGGACCTTTGCTTTTCAACAGATGGAGACCATTACAGAAAACCACAGCCAATTAAGACGGACAGCCCAATCCCAGTGGATACACCTACAAAACACTCCTGAACCCGGGGGACAGGGAACAGTTTGGAATAGGTGGTGGAAAGATTGCAAGATCCAGAAGGTCAGGGGCTCTGTTGTGAGACTGTGTCTCCTAGCAAACATCAGAAGCTACAATGGTAGTCTCACCCACATGCCCACCCAAATGTGAGCTGAGCTGTTGAACTGCTTGTGGAAAAGCCAAGCTACACAAAGAATTACAGGCAACTGAATAAAACTGGGATTGGGAGAGGTAGCTCTCCTCACAGAAGAGTACAGCAATTAGATGTCCAGTGCCAAATGGTCAGCCCTAAAAGCATACATACGAGTGACATTATATGGACTCAACAGGTTATATTTAGGAGTATATTCCAATATGCAAGTACATTTGAAGATGCAGTAACAAAATTTTAAAAGAGGCCTCAGATTTGAGGAGAGAGGGAAGGCATATATGTGAGGCCTTAGAGAGAAGAAAGGGAAGGGAGAAATATTATAATTCCAAAAGAATTATTAATAATTTAAGTTTAAAAAGTACTTCAAATTTTAGTAGTTTGTGAATCTGTTTTAGAAGCTTCATTCTTCATATTTATCTTAGTAGATAAACTATTGCACTGTAACCCTGTTCTAAATGGACAACTTCAAGAAAATTCTATTAAACTGAAAAAGAATAAATGTTTAGGATAAACCGAGTGGCTAATTTCTTGAGTATTTATATTTCTAAGTTAAAGATATGAAGAGACTATAAATTTTCATTTCTACATTTCAAATGCAAAAATAGTATCTCTATCATATCTTTAGTTTCTATTTGCTTATAAAATCTCCCCAAATAGTTGGTTCTCTCACCCGTTGGTTCACACAGACTCACTTTGTTTATCTTTCCTCTGTATTTACATAGACGCTCAGGTTATATACACAAGGCATTTGCTGTCATTTCACACGTGTCTACTGCATCTTCTCAAAGACTTTTCATTTTTTTCACGAAAACTGATAAACCTGCTAAGTATGCCCTTTGTTTAGTGAAAAAAAAAAAAGTATTGATCCCTTTTAGTTTTTCGCAACATTTGGGTCACTCTATTCAAGGCTAATATTTTTAAGGGTGTTATGTTAATGTGTGTCTTTTAGGTATATATCAAGTAATTAAACTCATTTACCCAGATAACTTTAAGGAAGTTTATTGCATGTAAGAGTTTCGTTTTCTTTACTGTTTTATCTCATATTTATGAGTTTATATATTTAATAGATATAACAAAATAAATGTAGATATAGAAATGAGGAGAGAAGGAGAGAAAGTTCACAATACACAAGTTGTATAATTGAGATATAGAAACATAAGCAAAAACATGTGAAAGTAGAATACAGCTCTAAGGTGTTATTAACATTATCTTAAAATACAGTCTTCAAGGAGCACATTTGTGAAGTAGTTGATTTAGTGTAGGCTCAGAATGACGTAGAAATGCTTCTGTAATTCTAGTTCAAGTGTACTCTTCTTTATTTGCGTAAATTACGGACTCCAAACTGTTTGGACTTTTACAGATGCTCTTTTAATTAAATTTTTTGCTCTTCCTTTAAAAAGCATTCTTTAAGAACCAGTCATTTTAGGAAATAGAGGAACCCTGATGGTAACATGTGTACGAATATATGTGTTATTGTGGTTATGAGTGAAGAAAGAAAAAAATAAAACTATAAATGAGTTTCTGTGAGAACAAAGGTGGGAAAATAAGTGGAATAAGAAAGTTTAGAAACAAAGGGTGAAATGAATCAGTTTTGATTGAAGGTAGAATGAAAAGAGAGGTAAAGAAATGAAACCAGCCAACATCAACAGTCCTTGTTCTAAGCAGATTGAGACACACATCCTGCAAATCATGCCACCCTGTGTCCTTTGGGAGAGCCTAGTAAAAGGAGGATGAAGAAGAAAAGAACAAGGCAAAAGAAAAAGACAGAAGGAAAAGAAAGACATATAGGGAGGGACAAGACCAGTGCAGGGCCTCCCTGCAAAAATTCATGTTGGGTATTAAGTAAATAAGGAATGAATGATAAAGATAAATAAATAAGAGATTGCTGGATGATGTGAAAAGTAAGGTGTAAATGCAGGATGCCCTCCTTGTTGGCTTCAGTCTCAAGTTTTTTAGATTCTTCTTTTCAGGTGCTAGATATATGTGACACCCCTGGAGACTCCTTTCTGATGTCAAGTCACAGTCCCAGGGCACATCTTTAGGGTTAGGGTTTTTCTTGGGAAACTGGTTCACAGATGCTGATACAGTCAATGGTTAGTTTTTCACAGATAAAGTCATAGATATTGGCCACCCATTCACTTATTTTTGAATTATGGCATCTCCTGTGGTCATTTCTTTCCTAAGGTCCCATCTTCATGGGTTAATTTTTTTGATTTCATACTTCCAAAGATCATGATTTACCCAGAGATTGCAGAAATATGTCTACCTGTGATTAACCTAATCTAGAATTTGACCTGCTGAAATGCAGAAATCAATGCAAAAAATGAGACTTCATTTTGTTTTTGAGGTGACCATGTTGATTATGCTGGTCCTAAACTAAAGTGTTTAGGGTCAAGTGTTCTCTTGCCTCAGCCTCTAGAGAAGCTGGACTGTAAGTGTTTACTTCTGTTCCCAGACTGAAGGGCGCATGGTTCATCGATTCACCATTCATGTAGACATTCAAAATATGCTTGTCAACAAGGTGACAGTCATTTTCCAGATTTTGACAATGTGTCGAGTGATAACTGCTAAGGCCCTAGAGAGATGAGATTCTGACTGAAGAGGGTGATATATATTTTATCCTGACTTTCTTTTCTGTCTAGGATATTTTGTAGGCACCAAATAAGACGTGAATGATAGCAACACAAATGAGCTCACACAGGGAAAGTGTCAAATGTATACATTTGGCTAATGATGATGTTTAATGACATCTGACTAACTGTAACAATGAAACAAAATATGACTGCTAGGTGGTAATCGAAGCTCCACGAAGGTTTTAAATATCTAGAAAAATGTAAGATGAGTTAATAAAATAATGCTCACCAAGAAAACTCTAACATTCATGTGCATAACTTTGAAAGGTGAAGAAACTTATTCTTCTTGACAAAGTATCATCTTTCTGTGGTAGGGATTAGAATGCTCTAAATATTTCATGTAGGTCAGTTAATCATCTCTGCTGGCAAGGTTACACTATTTTAGGAATTGATAGCTGCCAACAGGAAGGTAGCAGCATGCTTCAAGTCATATCAGCATTCTGTTGCAAAGAGAAGAACAAAAACAAGTCTTGAAAAGTTAATTTTCAGCAGACAAATATGAATTATAGTATCTTATTTTGTCTGTTTCCTACTAATACTTGCTTTAAATACACCCCACATATGGAGTATAAAATTACTCCTTTTGTTGTTATTTTCAGATAGGTTTTTTTTTTTTTTTAATGTAGTCCAGGCTAGTCTGAACTAGTGGCAATTCTCCTACTTTTGTTGCCTGAGTGCTGGAGTTACAGACATCTACCACCACGATCTGCTTAAAATTACTTAAGGTAAGTGCCTGATGGTTAATCTTATGTGTCAATATGGGTAGACTACAGTGTTCACTAAGCATTCCTCTATGTGCTTCTGTGGATGACAGTAACGTGGAAGTATAAGTGCTTTAAGTGAAGCAGATTGCTCCGGGTGATGTGGGTGACACTCATTCAATTAAGATGAATATATATAATGAAAAAAAATCTATCATATGATAGCTGAGAGCTACTACATCCTTATTTTAGGCAGAAGGAGAAAGATTGGTCATGGGATAGGCTTTTTGGAACTTTAAAGCTCACATCAGTGATATACTTCCTCCAAGGCCACACCTCATAATCTTTCTAAACCTATCAAAAAGTTCTACTGCCTGGTAACCAAGCATTCAACTACATAAACCTATTAAGGCCATTCTTACTCAAATCACCATAGCTTCATAAGTGCTGAGACTCACTGAAGTACTTAGTTTTAAAATGATTATTGTATAAATATGATTTACGGTTCTAATTATAGCAATTTTCTTTGGTGTATGTGTGTGTGTGTGTGCGTGTGTGTGTGTGTGTGTGTGTGTGTGTGTGTGTGGAGAGAGAGAGAGAGAGAGAGAGAGAGAGAGAGAGAGAGAGAGAGAGAGAATGTTCTTTTCCCTATTTAATGGCATATATTATCTTACATAACAATTTAGCTTTTGTCTCTGTTTATGAGTTTAGATTTTTTCTTTTTTCTTGAAAATAGATTTTTTTATACTATGTTTTTGTCTTCCAACTTCTTCCATTTCCTCTCCATATTCCCACTTACCTTAATCCACATCTGTTACTGCTCTCTTTCATTAGAAAACAAACACGCACTTAAAAAAAGAAAAAGGAATTTAAATAAAAACAAACAAACCTGGATAGGATAAAACAAATGAACAGAAAAAACAGAGTCAAAGAAAAAGCATAAGACACACATATAGATACAGAGACACATGGATGGGAAAACACAGATTCCATAAACCCGCATAAATTGGAAACCATAATATATAGCAAAAGATCTATAGGATAAGGAAAAAATAAAAGAAAAAAGTTCAGACAAAGTATTATGAGACAAGAAAACCTCAAACCCTGCCCAAAACACCAGACAGCAACAACAACAATAACCAAGCAAGCAAAATAACCAACCAACCAACCAACCAACCAACCAACCAACCAACCAACTAAATAGCAGCAACAAAACCTCCAAAACTTTTCACTTGAGATGATTTTGGATTGACTGTTTACTACTGGACATGGGACCTGCCTGGAGGAAACAAACTGAAACTCTTTTGGAGAACTAATTTTTCATTTGAGAGTGGTTATCAATTGGAGCTAGCGTCTGGATTAGGGGCAGGGTTTGTGTCTATTTCCATTCTCAGTACTTGGACCCCATCAGGCCCAGACCTGCGCAGGCCCTTTATTGCTGCCACAGTCTCTATGGGTTCATATGTGCACCAGTCCTGCTGAATTTCAAGATCCTTGTTTCCTTGGTGTCCTCCATCTCCTCTGGCTCTTACACTCTTCTGCTGCCTTTTCCACAAGGTTCCCTGAGCCCAGAGGGAAGGTATTTGAAGACACTCCATTTAGGGCTGACTGTTCAAAGGTCTCTTACTTATCTTCACATTGTCTGGTTGTGGGTCTCTGTATTTGTTACCCATTTACTGTAGGAGGAAGTTTCTCTGATGATGGTTGAATATGACAGGATCTATAAATATAACGGAATGTTAAGATTCATTTTGTTGCTACATTCCTTTGGTAGAACAGTAATATTTGGTTTTCCTCTAGGTCCCTGGCCAATCTAGTCTCAGGCTCTTAGATACCCAAGCATTGTTGGACGTGGGTTCCATCTCATGGGGTGGGCTCAAATCAAATCAGATATTGGTTAGTTACTCCCACAATTTTTTCTCTTACTTAGTTTTCATTCATAATCATAAACTTAACTCTACAATCCAGCTAGACTTGAAGGGGAATGAGGAAAATATGGAACCTAAAGAACTTCAGTGAAAGCAGAGATTACAGGGTACTGCGAGCAGATGGGCCTAGGGTGCTCTCCTGAGCTACAGAAGGAATGGTCTGGTGGGTAAGAAGCCCGCAAGTCAAAAGAATTAGAGTTGTCCACAGTCGGAAATGGTGATCTTTTTGCTGGTCTTGCCATTCCTGGAGCCAAAACGCTCCATGGCTTCAACAATGTTCATGCCTTCTTTCACCTTCCCAAAGACCACATGTTTGCCATCCAGAGTCTTGGTGGTGCAGATAAAAAACTGGGAACCGTTTGTGTTTGGTCCAGCATTTGCCATGGACAAGATGCCAGGACCTGTATGCTTCAGGATGAAGTTCTCATCCTCAAATTTTTCTCCATAGATGGATCTGCCATCAGTGCCATTATGGCGTGTGAAGTCACCACCCTGGCACATGAATCCTGGAATAATCCTATGAAAGGAAGAACCCTTATATCCAAATCCTTTCTCTCCAGTGCTCAGAGCATGAAAGTTTTCTGCTGTCTTTGGAACTTTGTCTGCAAACAGCTTGAAGGAGACGCAGCCCAAGGGCTGTGATGTCGAAGAACACGGTGGGGTTGACCATGGCTGCAGCAAGTGGTGAGGGGGGACAGCGGTGTCTGCAAAGCCTCCCACAATCTTCATGCAACTATTATACCAGCATTTCTTGCAGGCAGGTCACCATTTGTTGATTGAGGGACTTGCAGTTGGTTTAGCTTTCTCCATTGGTAGCATGCAGAATACCTTTTAGTCCCATGAACATTAATGAACAGGGTGAAGGCTCTAGGTAGACACCAGCTAGTCTTCTCTGTGTTCAGTGAGTTTTGTAGGTGTTATCTCTAGCAATAGGACCTTACCATTAGTTTGTGGAGAACAATCAATAGCCTTGACAAATAGCCTGGATTGTTTGAAGGGTTCCATGGGGACTCTTTGGTCAACAACTCAATTAGATGTGACCACTTCCAGGAACTGGAATATCCATTTGGTGATGAGAGACATCCATCTCTCACCTGCCATTTTATTTGGTGATTCCATTTAGATCATCTTCATATGTGTTTATTTATTTTAGATGTATTATCTTTCCTTACAGCCCTTCAAATGTTCCCTAGTTTTAGCTGTCCCTCCCCATATTCTCTCCCTCAGCCCTCTAATCTTGCCCTCTCTTAGTTTGATGCAGCCGCACATATCCATCCATATCTATTCTTTTTCCCTTTCCTAGGGTGATCCAATATTGCCCCCTCAGTTTCTTACTTTATATGCATCATCTGTGATTATATGGATTGTAGCCTGCTTATTGAAGACTTAACAGCTAACACCCACATATAAGTGGATACACACTGTATTTGTCTTTTTGAGTCTCACTTTTTGAGAATGAGTTCTTTCTTTTTTTTTAAAGCGCCATTCATTTACTGTGAATTTCATGATTTCATTTTTAAACCACTGACTAATATTTTATTGTGTAAATGTACCACATTTTTTTCTATCCCTTCATTCATTGACAGGCATAGAGTCGATTTCTAATTTCTGACTATTATGAATAGAGCAGTAATGAACCTGGTGGAGCAAGTGTCTCTGTAATAGGATGTAGTGTCCTTTGTGTAGATGCCTGAGGGGTATGACTGACTTTTGAGGTAGATTTATTCCCAGTTTCCCAAGGAACTATCACACTGATTTCCATAGTGGCTCTACAAGTTTGCACTTCTACCAGCAATGTAATAGTATCCCCCTTATTTTATATCCTTGCCAGCATGACTTGTCATTTGCTTAATTGATATTGGTCATTCTAACTGTTGCAAAATGAAAGCTCATCTTTTGATTTGCATTTTCCTGATGACTAAAAAGTTGAGGTTTTCTTTAAGAACTTCTCAGCTACTTGTGTTTCCTCTTTTGAGAATACTGTTTAGATCTATACACCATTTTAAATAAGGTTGTTTTCCTGATGTCCTTTCTTTGAGTTCTTTATCTAATTTGGATGTTAGCCTTCTATAAGATGTGTAGTTGGTAAAAAATCTTTTCCTGTTCTGTAGTCTGCTGCTCTGTCTGAATGAGTGTGTCCTTTACCATCCAGAAGTTTTTCAGTTTCATGAGGTTCTATTTATTAATTGTTGTTCTTAGTTCCTGTGCAATCTATGTTCTGTTCAGAAGGTCTTTCCCTGTGCCAATGTGTTCAAGACTGTTCTCTACCTCAGCTTCAACTCAACGTATCTGACCTTACTTTGAGATCATCAGTCCTTCTGGAGTTGAGTTTTGTGCAGAGTGACAAGTATAGATCTCTCTGGATCCTTTTACATGCAGCCATCCAGTTTAATCAGAACCATCTGCTGAATAGGTTGTCTTTGTCCAGTGTGTATTCTGAGCTTATAAAAAATCAGGTCCATAGACTGACTCCTTGGGTCCCTTTGTTTAGAATACCTTTTCTTATCCTTTTATTCTTACCTGATCCCTATCTTTGATGTTAAGGTGTGTTTCTTGCATGCAGCAGAAGGATGGATCTTGTTTTCATAGCCATTCTGTTAGTCTGTGTCTTTTTATTGGGGAAATTGAGACATTGAAGTTAAGAATTATCAGTGTGCAGTGTTTGTTTATTCATATCAATTTGTTGTAGGGGTGTGGGCCCCCTTTTGATTTGCTTCTTGAGATTATTTATTCCTTATGTTTTCTTGGGTGTGATTATTCTCTTCAGATTAAACTTTTCTTTCTATTGCCTTTCTGTAGAGCAGAGTATGAAGACAGAAACTGCTTAAATCTGGTTTTGTTGTGAGACCTCCCCCATCTATTATGATTGAAATTTTGCTGAATATAGTTGTGTGGGTTGGCTTCTGTGGTTTCTCAGAATTTGTAAAACATCTATCCAGGCCCTTCTGGCTTTTAGAGTCTCCACTGAGACTCTAAGTCAGGTGTTATTCCTATAGGTCTGCCTTTACATGTTACTTGTTCTTTTTCCTTTGCAGCCTTTAATATTCTTTCTTTGTTCTGTGAGGTTAGCATATTGATTATTATGTGTTGTGAAATTTGTTTTCTGTTCCCGTCTATTTGGTGTTTTGTATGCTTCTTATAACTTGAAAGCATCTCCTTCTTTAGGTTAGAGAAATTTTCTTTCATAATATTGTTGAAAATATTTTCCATGCCTTAAACCCGAGTTTCTTTTACTCCTTGTATTCCTATTACTCATTTATTTTGTCTTTTCATAGTATCCCAGACTTTCTGTATATTTTGTGCCTAGATTTTTTAGATTTAACATTTTCTTTGACTGATGTATCCATTTCTTCTATTTTGTCTTCAATGCCTGACGTTTTCTTTTCCATCTCTTTTCCATCTGTTGGTGAGACTTGCCTCTGAGATTTCTAACTTCCTAAATCTTTCATTTTCAGTTTTAGCTCAGTTTGATTCCATTTCACTTTCATGTCCTGAATAGCTTTCTTCATTTAATTCCATTGTTTGTGTTTTTATAGATTTCATTAATGGATTTATTTATGTATTCTTTAAGGATCTTGATCATATTCATAATAATTGGTTTGAACTCTTGTCTTTTGCTTCAGCTATATTGTATATCTTAGGTTTTACTCTAGTAAGGTTGGTGGGCTCTAATGGAGACATACTGTTTTAGCTATAATTGGTTGTGTTTTTATGCTGACATCTAGGTATCTGGGTTTGGGATGATTATAATTCTAGTTGCTGATAGCTTGTCTTTGTTGGGTGGCTTTTCTGTTCCTTTGTTTCTGCTGCCCTCTCTTGAGTGTGTCACTGTGTATGACCATTGAGGGTCCTGGGTAGAACTGACAAACAGGAATGGGGATGGTGTGTGGGCCCACAGGACTGAAGAAAGCTGGCTCTGCTACCAGTATCTGATTCTGAAAGGCATCATCAGCAGGTTTCCTGGGAGAGACCAACTTAGTTGATGGTGGGTGTGACAAAGAGATGGGGTGAGGAAGAAAGGCTGCAGGAGAGGATCTTCTTAGTTCCCTAGGTGTGGGGGTGGGGGGCAGAGAGGGAGGAGAGGCCACAGTAGGAGGTCTACTACAAAGCTGGGGGTTAGGCTGGGGAATTGGAATTTGAAGGCAGGAGGACAGGTGAAAATTGCTTATCCGATTGCCTGGCCAACTGGCCAGTGGGTTTCCAGAAAAAGGCTGCCTTGTGTATTGAGACCTTGTATGGTGAGACGAAGGATTGAGGTAGGTTTTATATTTTTAGTTCTTAGCAATACTTAACAATTGCCTTTCCACATTTATTTATTTATTTATTTATTTATTTATTTATTTCAATGCTAGGAGTAAAAGTTAGAGCTTCACAAATGAGGGCAAGTACTCTACCATTGATTCATACCCCTAACCTGTCTGGTTTTCTTTTTCATAATTAGGAAGGTCAATTTTATTATACTATAAACATACATATTTCCTTGCCATGCTAAATTTATTGATAATAGCAACTGAAACACAATAAGTATAATAGTCACTTTTCCATTACTCTTAGAAAACATCATGCCCAAGGCAACTTCATTCTAGAGACTTCGGCAACATGGTGGAGATTTTGGGCATCAAGCATAAGGCATGATAGCCGGATTGGTTGAGAGTTTATAACTTGAGTAGCACGCAGGGAAAATACACACACACACACACACACACACACACACACACACACACACAGAAAACACTTGAAATGGTGCAATTCCTTAAGCTTTTAAAACCTCCCCCAGTGGCACACTTTTTTCAGAAAGGCCTACTTCCTTAGAACCAAACCCCATCCACACTGGCCCCAAACAAGGCCACTAACTGAGGACCAAGCATTCAAATGTCAGAGATGGAGGCATTTATCATTCAAAATCCCATAGCAGGTAAGGGTGCTTTCAGCTTTTTTTCCCCACGGTATTACCTGAAAATGAAAACATGCAATGCTGCTGTCTTTCCAATGCAATTCCTTTCATCTTTGGCATTTCCTTATGTTGTGATTCAACTCCAGTAGGACCTTAATGCAGTGAGACTAACCATTCCCTTTGTGTGAGGAGACTGCCAACAGGGTTACACCTGCCCCAAAAGGGATTACAAAGCCCTGGAAGGACATACTCTTCAGAAAAGAGCATCTCCTTGTAATATACTCCTTTCATCTGTGATTTTCTTTGTTTCTGAACCTTATCCTAAACCTGTCAAAGAACTTTTTATCCAAAATACCAGATAATTTTTGAAAATTAATTCAATAAATGAATTGCAGTATAGTGATGTACTGCAATAAACTTACATAAGAGCATTCTAAATTTTCTTTTAGGATGATATGAAATACAGTCTCCATATAAGCTAGGAAGATAGCTAGTGAGTGACAGTGGCCTCATCTATAGCCTGATTTTAGATATACAGAGTCAGACAGTTTTTAGAAATACCTAAAATTTTTGGGTCACAAAATAATGTTTATTATGGTTTAGGTAAAAAGCTGCAGGTCTCCCAGTGGCAGCAGTGGTCAGTGGGCCATGAGACCATTGCAGGCCATGAAGGTATCCAGTCCCAGGCAGGGAGCCACATGGTGGGTGAGAGACAGAGACCTATTAGACACACCATTCAGAGAAAGTTGGTATTTATTTAATGGGTTATGGAAGGGAAAAGGAAAGGGGTGAAGGGGGAAGGGGAGAAGGGGAAAGAGTAGAGAGAGGCAGAGAGAGAGACACACACACAGAGAAACAGAAAGAGAGAGGAGGGGGAAGAGAAGAAGTGGGGAGAAGGGAGCGAGGCAGAAGCTGCCTCTTCGAGAGAGAGAGCCAGAAAGGAAGGAGGTCTCAGGCTTGAAGCAGAAGGAAGATCTGCCTGCCTCACAGGATGGGGGAAGGAGTTGGTGGGGCTTGTCTCTTAAAGAGACAGGACAGACCATTACATTCCCATCTCTCTCTCTCTTTTTTTAATAATAAAAAGGTGGAGGTTACGCACAACAGGCTAAAGGAACTGGGGAGGCAGATTCTCAAGACTTCTTCCTGCTTATTTGTGGA
>NW_026068130.1:78385-132780 GCF_014885135.2 Alexandromys fortis | reverse complement strand
GAAAAAAAATAACATTGTTTGACATTCAACCATTGTTTTCATCCTATACATTAATTTTCACCTAAATTAGAATTCAGAATACTTCTTTGAAATCAAATTAGTAACAATGAAGTCCCTTTTGGTAAGGCTTATCAGAAAACTCATCTGAGAATCCTAGAAATTTGTTTCTTGAATCCTTACCAACTCAGCTGTACAGACAGAAGACAGTACAGGCAGAAGGCCTTCAGTGGATTTAACCTGTAAAATGCTCCTGGAAGTTAACAGTGACAGGATGGCTTGACCTAGAACATGGTTGAGGCCACAGTGGGATTTTCAGGAACCCTGAGGGCCTGAGGTACAGAATGAGTGACACCAGACTGACATGAGTGTTGAGATCAGGCCTTTGGTTCCTCATTTCTCTCAAGGACTGAGAAGGAGCCATGGCTCTTATCCTGTGGAAGCTGATGGTGCAGCAGTCAAGGCTACATTGTCCCCTTTGCTATGTGCCCACAGGCTTCATTTTTGCTTTAAGTAGGGGAAGATATAAGCAACACTTTCTTATATTCTCTGTCCTGGGCTTGTGCTCGTAGCCACATTCTACTTCAGTTGCTTCTATTGTAGGAGAATTTTATAGGAATTTGTGGTTATTATTAGATTTTGATTTATTCACCTTGAACGCTAATAAAATTTGTATGTATAATTTTACTTACACAGAAATTGTAGTTAAGGGGTTTTAAAAAGAAACTCATGACAGGTCCTGTGAATGAATTCTTATACACATCTCCATTCAGGGGCCTGTTTAAGGAATGATGGTTGTTATAGAGCCCTGGGTACTACAGGCTTGAAAAAATAGGAAGAAAGGAAAGGTCTTTATATCTACAGGGAGGTACACAATCCTCTAGTATCAACTGAACGACCTGTCAGCTGGATGTTTGCATTGTTGCCGAGTCTTTGTTCTTGGACAAGTATGATAAATTCTTTATGCATCAATTGTGCATTTATGAAAAGGACAGAGATATTAGTGTCAGCTTCATATTATGAGTAAAACCTGTAACTAAGAGAATAAAGCAATGCTCATGTGTTAAGTAATGAATTCTTTGCTGGCCTTCAAATGCTGTGGTAGATTTGGAAAGAACACATGAAAATACAGAAAGAGAGAGAGAAAGGCAGAGAGTGAGACAGACATACAGAGACAGAGGTACAGAGAAAGACACAAAAACAGAGAGAGAGAGACAGAGAGAATGAATTTGAGCAATATGACTCAACATTTGTCATGATTAATTGATTAACAATAAAACACGTGTTAGTTTTTTTTTTTTAAATGATTAAAGGCAACTTTGTTTCAGGGACTCTGAAACCTCATGGGCCATAAATATTTTGTAGTTTAGCAAGTTTTCTTTTCCGTATTCTTTTAGCTCAAGATTTTTTATCTAAACCATTCCATATTCACACGTTCTCCAGACGTATTTTTTCTTCTGTCCCATATGGCCCCACATGCATGGGAGTAATTATGAAGACAGGTGTCTGACCTTCACTGAGCGCAGGACCATTTTAGTCTTAATTCCTGTCCCTATAGTGACTGTTATTGTCTGGAACTGTTGCTTACACAGATAAGAGCTAGTTGTATGTGGTGTTTGCACCTACAGTATACGTTTTAGTGGTAAAAAGAAGTCCCTGTTTCTGAACACTCAGCACCACAACCCTTCATCCTCAGCTGTGGTTCTTAGGCATCTACATAGCCATTGTCAACAAACTCCAAAATAGCTCTTGTTGCCTTTTGATTTGTACTCCACTATAGCTCATACTGTTTGGCCTCGATGTCAGCCTTTCTTTCCCAGTAAGGTTCCAAGAGACAACACATTCTTTTCTCTGGCTTCTTAGTTTGAGAGAAGAGAAACTTCTTTAAGGACACTTACCTTTTCCTTTTGTAACAATAAAACAACCCAATTAGTTTTAGAATAAATATCTTGTTTTTCTTTACTGTACAACTTGGTTTAGGGAAGAAATTAAAAAAGCATTTATTTTTATTGTGTGTATAGATGCGTGTGTATACATGTGTATGTGTGTGTATGTGGTGTGTGTGTGTGTTTGTGTGTGTATGTGTGTGTGAGAGAGAGAGAGACAGAGAAAGAGAGAGAGAGAGAGAGAGAGAGAGAGAGAGAGAGAGAGAGAGAGAGAGAGAGAGAGAGTGCCTCATCTGTGCAGGTGCCTAGAGAGGTCACAAGAGGGTGCTAAATGCATTTGGAACTAGAGCTACAGTTCTGAGCCTCTGGGCCTGGACTCTGTTGAGTCATCTCTCTAAGCCCTTAGGGAAACATTTTAATATCCTTTGGGGTAGGAAATTGCTGTTACATTATATCTTTCATTTATTCTGTGATCAATATTTATAGTTCAACCTTTAGACCAAGGGTTGGGCAAACAACTTTTTGTGGGTAAATCTGGCCCATTCCTTTGTTTTATAAAGTTTTATTGGAATGCAGCCATGTTCATTCATTTGTGCTTATTAGTTATTTATGGCTCTTTTTGAGCTATGGTGAGTAGTTATAGATTATGCTCATGTCACAGAATCTCTTTAAATATTCAGTAGCTGGCAACTCATTTCAAGACCTCCAGGTTGTGATGTCATCTTTCAGTATATGATACTTTAAAGCTGATATCAAATATATCCTTACAATAAATGTTTTAATCTTGCAAATTTAAAACACCAACTTGTCTTTTTAGCCTTTTGTGCTACTGCATGATTTAAAGACTCTTTTAACATTTTTGTTGCTTTCTTTGTCTTAGACCATTTAGGTTTTCCTTTAAGACAAATGGATTTGCCACAGATTCAGTGGATGTACAATAGGCTACAAAGAATACATTTTTTTCTTCATTGTAAGATCAAAGATTTGAATCTTCAAATAGTGTTTTATCCTTATTTTGTCACAGATATCTTGGGGCCTAGAGTACTAGTACAAACATTGCTTATAGCTTTTCCTGGCATTAAGTGATAAGGAATAGTGGAACTCAAGGATTATGAAAGTATACAAGGGGCAGAGGTGGCAGATATGTTCCTATTGCTGAGGGCACCATATACTTCAGAAACAGGTTCCAGAGGCCCCTGAACTGGAACTGTCCTGAATGCTCCCTCTATGAGCACTGGCTTCCGTTGTACCACAGGGTGCTAGGCAGGCTTCCATAGAAGGAAAACAACCAGCAGTCCTACCCAGCTACGGTGCCTGTGACCCACATCTATGACCAGCATGGCATAGTAACCCTATTGGTGCAGTAGTGGCACACATTCCTTGGTGACAAACAACAGCTCTTTAATTGGACTTAGGGCCCATTCAACAAGAGATTTACATTGCTTGGTACTAGAATCTGCAAACCTAGTCACTACTAAGTGCTACTAAGTGCTAGCGAAATCATGGTTTATGGAGCAGAATCTACAATCAGTAATTACTAAGCCAATATAGTCCCTAACAAAAATCTATAAACATCTGTCCTTATACCCACAGATAAATGTACTTTTCACGAGGAAACCTTTCTTTGCAACAAACAGAGATCATTATAGAAAACAACAATCAATATGCATAGTTGTAGAGCCCAATCCCAATGGATACATTTTTGCTGTGAGTTTGTGTCTCCTAGTAACATTGTAAGCTGTACCTGTAAAGTCTCACCATCATGACTGCCCAAATGGAAACAAGGAGGATGAATACCAATGAATGAACTTGCCAAGCTGTATGAGCCAAAGCCCACAAGGCCCCAATTCTACATAAAGAACTATAGGTAACTGAAAAAAGCCGAAGGCTGGGAGAGGTGGTCTTCCCTAGAGAAAAAGCACACCAATTGCTTGTCCAGTACCAAATGATCAGCCCTGAAAACACACAAACAAACAACATTTTAAGAACTCAACAGGCCACATTTGGGAATATATATTGTCTCTTTCGACTTCCCCTGTAGATTAGTCTATTTGTTGCTGAGTTGATTGGTTTCTTGCTGTTTACATTTTTGACTTCTTTGTACACTCTGGATATTATTCCTCTGTCAAATGAATAGCTGGCAAGACAGTCTCCTTCTCTTTAGGCTGTCTCTTCAAGGAAGTTCTTTTAAGAAATAAAAATAGGGTCACAGTGAAAAGCTTTCATTTATGCATATGCATGTGCTTTATGTAGACTGCGGTTGTGTTTCCCTATGGTAGTTTGCAATGTCTTTAGTGCTAATTATCCCTCCTCATGCTCCCTCTACCCATTGCCACATTTCTCACGAGTTTATCCTTTTCCATTCTAATATTCCTCCTCTCCTCTTCATACTACCTGTGTTAATTCTCCTCCCTTGAATTACCCTCCCATGGCACCTGGGTAGTTTCCTGTTTCTGTATGTACCCCAGTTTAAACACACATACGAAAGGGTTTTAATAGAGCATTCATATCAGAGAAGATGTAGCACTTTTGTTTCTGGGTCTGGGCTGCGCCACTTTAAATGATTATTTTCAGCCCACCCATTTACATGCAAATTTCATTATTTTAGTCTCATTTGCAGCTGAATAATACTCCATTGTGCAGATGAAACACATTCGTTTTAACTTTGGGTGGATATTTAGCCGTTGTCATTTCTTGGCTCTTATAAGCAGAACAGTGACAGAAACAGATGAGTAAGTAGCTCTGTAGTAGGATATTGAATCCTTTGGCAATATGCCCAGAAGTGGTATAGCTGGGTGGACTTCTACTTTTTCAAGAACCTCCATTCTGATTTCCATAGTGACTGTGCCACTTGAACTCGTTGGTAAGTTTTCTCTACCTCCAAACCACCAGCATCAGTTGTCATTTCAATTATTTCATTAATTGTTACATGCACATACATATGTATACACATATATATTCCCTGATATATCCTGCTCGATCTGTATAATGTTACTCATATGTGTATTTTCAGGGTGACCATTTGGTGTTGAATAACCAGTTAGTGTGCTCTTCCCAGGAGTAGATATTTCTCTCATTCTCACCAAGCTTGGACTTACCTAGAAGATTCATTGCTGTTGGCTAGCTTTCCAAGAGCAGGAAGGTGCTATGCAGAGCACAAGGGGACAAAAGCAGTCATTAGTTTGATCTAGCTGTGAATCTAGTTGACTTACAGTAATGACAAGCCTGGTAAAATATGCTCTCTACAGTAATAGTGACACCAATATTGTGTCAGCAACCAACCAACCAACCAATCACCTTTTCATTGGGTTTTAAAACAGGCTTCACAGACAGAACTCATGCCTGGTATCATTAACTGGGACAGAAGCCCGTGTCTGGCTAGGTTATGGAGAACCTAGTGGAGAATCTAGTACTATTACTCTGCTAAACAGACATAGTAATAAATTGCCTCACAAATTCTTATCTTTATACCTGTATATTAATGCATCTATCAGTTCTTATCATAAAGTCTTCTATTTGTAGTACATGGTTGTTGCATTACGAGCGGCGGGGCTGCGTCCCTGGCACTCGGCCGCCCGCATGGCTAGGTTATGCCCCGAAATAATTACACGGAAACTGTATTCTATTAAACACTGCCTGGCCCGGCTAGTTCCAGCTTCTTATTGGCTAGCTCTTACATATTGTTCTAACCCATTTCTAATACTCTGTGTAGCCCATGAGCTGGCTTACCAGGGAGGATCTTAACCTGCGTCTGTCTGGAGTGGGAGAATCATGGCGACTCTTTGACTCTGCTTCTTTTTCCCAGCATTCTCTTCTGTTTACTCCGCCTACCTAATTTTCTGTCCTATGAGGGCCGAGGCAGTTTCTTTATTATTAACCAATGAAAGCAACAGATAAGATACAAGACCCACCTCCATCACATGGTGATTATATGTGACCCACAGTTGGGCCACATACAGAGACTAAGAGATTGCAGAGTGCTCAGCTTTATGTGGAACATCTACATTGTACCTCCCCCCAGGCTCAGGGATTATCATGGAAGAGGATGCAGAAAGATTGTAAGACCTGGAGGGAGTAGATGATTTCAGTAAAATAGTATTTGTTGTACATGGCAATACTATAGAACAGTTGAACTTACAGCAGCTGAGACTGCTTAAGACCTGTACAAGATTGAGCCAGTAAAAATCTTAGCATGATGGTGGCGAGAATAATGAGATCCCATCCCTATAGAAGGGTTTACTAGGTACTGGTGGCTACTTGAGGAGCAACAATCACTTTCATCCGAGAATGTGGGCCTTGAGAGGCTACTCATGCTTCAGTAGATGGTCCCAGTGTCATTTACATGCAACTAGAGCTAAATGAACTCAATGGACTAAAATAAAAAAGCCCAAGGAGCTGGGAGGGAAAAGGCCAGTGGGATCAGGGAAGGAACTGGAGATGTGGGATTTGATAAAAAAAAATACATTATTACACATGTTTGGAATTTTAAACAATAAAAAATGTGATGTGATCTAGGTATATTACTTTTGGTCACATATCCAAAAGAACTAATTGAAATCAGGATCTTATAGAGACTGGCATTCTGGTCTTTCTTTAAATATTGTTTATAATAGACAGTACATGCAAGGAGCCTAAATGTTTACTGGTGGATAAATACATATGGAAAATGTGATATGGGTTGCAGAGATATCTTAGCAGTTAAGAGCGCTGGCTCCTCTTACATAGGACCTCGGTTTAAAATTCCCAGAGGGTGGGTGGATCACAAATGTTGTCTGTAACAGGGCATGTGAGGGATCCGATCCAGAGACACCAGACACACACGTGGTACAGAGACACACACAGGTGAACACTCATACATGTGAAATAAAAATATATGTATATATGGGATTACATTCTATGTTATAATGAATGACTACAAGGCATTTTGTTAAGCCGAGTAAACTAGTCCCAGGGATCAAAGATATGCTGCTGCATTAATCCACTAACATGGGATATAAAGAACACTGATGAAACTCAGGGGAATGGAGGGGCTTGGGGGAGGAGAAAATGTGGGGTAGATATTTAGTGAGTTTAAGCTCTAGAATCTGCTGAACGACACTGTTCTTGCAGCTAACAGCATTGTTCTGTGTCTTTAAACACACTTATACCTCATGCTAAATGTTTCCGAGGGGTTTGAATAAAATCTGTCCTAGGAGGGAAGGGGAAAAAAAGAAGCATGTTTAAATGTAGAGAAAAAAAAAAACCCACAATGGTCAAATGTAGGTGGATGGGTCTATGGACATGGGTTCTGGAATCTCATGGAACCTGAAAGCCGTCTGTGGTGATGCTTTCCAAAAGCAGCCCCGTGGTAAGGGACTTATCTGTGTGGCTGTACATTATAGAAAAATGCAGATATCTATTTCCCAAACTTAACAGATGACTTAATTTCCTGACATCTTAGAAACTTAGAGTCTCCTACTTCTTTCAAGTGGTAGAAGCTTGAGAAATGAGAGTAAGAAGACATGTACACAGTGGTGATTAAAGGCCTTTCCCCTCTTGTTTTTCTAGCATTGCTCATGCTGCCAGGAGTTTGTTGTGACCCTACAGGGGTACAAGGAGGTATCCTCCATGCTGAATTTCTTTCTACTCTAGCTGCGTGGAGGCCAAGATTCAGATTTAGTTTTGTTGATCGAGAGGGAAAAATGATTAATTTTAAGACACCTGACCTATGGTCTAGGATTTATACTCAGTTGAAAAAGAATTCCAACCCTTTATTGATAATCCTGTTATATCTGTCACTTTATAGAATGTAGTTGGTTTAGATCAAGAAGTTATGGATGTAGCCACTGTCACGTAGTAAATAAATGAGAAGGTTGATTGTAAATTTAAGCCTGGGTGTTTGTAAGGCTTGGAGTTTTCTCCCACGATCTCCTGAAGCCTCCTGGTCCTGGGCTGAGCAGGCAAGTAGAGGGAATTTCACGGAGGAGAGTGACCAAATCGCAGCAACTACCGACATTAAAGATTGCACACTGAATTGGATGATGATCGCTCTTCCCCGGAGTGCCCCAGTCCTTCCTTCTATCTTTGAATCCATGCACTGCTGAGTCTCTTAATATCTGCTGTGGAAGAAGACAACGAGAGAATACACTAAGAGGAGAATGCCGTATCTCCTCAGGGTATCTGAAGAGCTGGAGTTCTGACCTCCAAATCTGTGGGTGAACAGATGACAGAAAGCAATAACCTATGCCTCCATTGCTGGCTGAATGACGTGGCTGAGGGAAGGGTTATAATTAGATCTGCTCAATCATGTCTGGGTTTGGACAGCTCTGGGCCATGTTAACAAACAGTTTTACGAATTCCGCCGTAATTTATGATTATGAATGTATACAGTGAAAGAGTGCTTCCAGATGGCTGCAGCCTGGCATTACCAGCTGAGCTAGCAACATTTTTGCCTGAGAGCAATATTGCCAAGAGCACTGGGGGTGCCATATTGGAAGTCTATTGCCTTTTTTTCCTTTTAAATGAGTGTTTCCTTAGGAAAAAAAATAACTACCAAGTCTATGTATTTTATCATATACCATAGCAACTCTTCATTTACTTTCATGGTTGAGATAGTTTATGGTGGTGTGTATAAGAATGATCTCATAGGTTCATATATTTGAATGCTAAGTCCTCAGGGAGTGGCCTCCTTGATAGGATTGAAAGGATTAAGAGGTATGGCCTTGTTGGAAGAAGTGTGTCACTGGGGCTGTTGTGGACTTTGAGGCTTCAAAAGTCAATGCCAGGCCCAGTCTCTCTCCTTCTGCCTGAACATCAGGATCTAATTCTCAGCTATTGTTCTAACATCTGCCTGTTTCCCACTACGCTTCCTGCTATGATTATAATGGATTAAACCTCTGAAACTGTATACAAGTTTCCAATCAAATGCTTTCTCTTGCAATGCTTGCCTTGGTCAAGGTGTCTCTTCACAGCAATAGAACAGCGACCAAGACAGCATTTGATTTTGTAAGTTTAATAGGCTGATCCAGATATACCAAGTGAAGGTGCTCTTGATCAAAGGAAAGCTCTGCCTTTGAGACGAGATCTTTTTTTTGGAGGACTAGGTTTTAAGGTATTTTATATAATGAACTTACCATGGACATAGAGACATTTCTTCATCTGGTGACATGCGTCTGCACAAATACTAGAGAAAAGAGATGAGCATTCAATATGGAAAAGTGAAGGCAGAAATGCACCGAGGAGGAAAATATCCTATGTAAGCATTAGGTATACTATATCATCAATACTGATGGCTTGCTAATGTTTCTTACATGAAAATAGATTATGGAGAGTTAATACATTTTGCCTTGCAAGAACAAAAACACTGGGATGAACTAGAACTGGGGCCTGAGAGGGTCCACAGAAAGGAGGATAGCTGTGTCCTCTGCAAGGTTTGGTGGAGTCCACGGGAAAAAGAGGCAGGGTAGGAGGACAGGTCCCTGCAATTGGCTTACCACAGGGATAGGGACAGGACCAGGGAAGGTGCAGTGGAGGACAGGAGGAGGAGTGAAGATGGTCCACCAGCATCCCAGGCCAGTGTGGCCTACTGGTGTTCAGGGGCAGAGGACTCCAGGTACTGGAGGCTGATATGGAGGATGGGATAAAGGAAACTGGGCCTGCGGCAAGAGAGATTTCTTCTGCAGTCCAGAGGATGGAGGCAGAGAGGCAGAACTAGCCCTGAACATGATCTGTTACAGGCCTGGGCTCAGTTATTACTTTTAAAAAGGTAGAAACTTTGAAGAAAAGTGGATTTGGTTATGGGTCTATGTTCAGATTTGCATATATTAATACCTTCTAAAGGCTGCAATTACTTGTATGTTCCTAAAAGTCTTATTCCCACAGATTAAAAAATATATTGATGTAAACATTTTACTATTCATTGGTGTCGTGGCATTCTATCTGTGGGGTGCATGCCAACCAGATGGTCTATGGCAACCCGGCAGAAAGGCAAGTTGGCCTCTTCTTGCATTGTGTATATGAGTTAGCATCCAGGCAAAAGGCATTTGTTTTCTTTGCACTTTGAAACATGGCAACAAATATATCTAAGGTGTAACTCACACACTGTAAGTGAACACTGTGAGCTGAGAAATTAATTACGTAAACAGTGCCAAATAAAAATCTTAACAGACATGTTTATGGGTTTGCTCATGTTGTGTTTCAACTAGATTAGATTCACAATAACTGAAATTAGAAAACCCCTTGGGAATGCGTAATGTGTTTCAGTTTACAAATATTTCATACACTGTATTATTGCATTTCATAAGAAAGCCATTAGGACTTCACTTAAGGCATACTTCTATATGTTGACATATTTATTCCAGGTTGGTTATTAGCAATCATACAAAAGTTAAGAAGCAAAAGGTAGTGAAGAAATGCTACTTTAGAAAATGAACTCCTCAATTACAGTGCATGAATTATTTTTCCAAATAATTCAGATCTCCATCACCTTTCATATCTCATGAAACACAGTTTAAAGACTAACATCAAAAATTTCCTGTAGAGTCTTAGAGTTGGTTTTATTTTTATTTTTAGACAAAGGAATAGAATTTAGCACTGGATATTCGTGAAGAAGTTTTATATTTTAAATTTAACTTGAGTCAAAGTTAACATCCTATTTTGCTTAAGCAAGTATCCCTAGGTGGGGCATGAGATGTCTTTCTAATGCTAAGGATTCTTCGTCCTGATGTCCAGTGCTCCTAAATGAGCTGATGTCATTCTTCATGAGGTCTCGGTGATTCATTTCTCAAGGCTGTGCTAAGGAATGAAAAATGCCTCTGCCTGACCCACAAGACCTGCTGAGTGCTGTCTTGCTTACAACCATGAAGATTTCGATCCCTATGTGATACCCTTAAGCATACCCTTCTCTTTCCTCTTTTCTTTTGTAAATGGTAAGCCTTTCAAGATAAATATAAATGATATCACTATAAACCTATTTATAGTGATAAAGTGAGAAGAGGCAGTATTCGGGAATGACGATGGTATTCCTGGAGTAAGAAGGTATAGGGTCAACAATTCCAGTTGAGAAGATAATTAATTGTACAAGGGACAAGAACACTGCATCCGAGGGATGAAGAAAAGTTGAGACGCTAAATAACGGCGAAGAGCGAAACTGGTAATGTTAGATGGTCTCATATACGTGCTGAAGAACGAAGATTTGTAGTGGTTGCCAAGATTTGTTCTGAAAGTTTGAAAGAAGTGTCCTAGAAGTTTGAAAGAGGTTCCTAGAAAACAATTTTGCCAGTTAGTGTCTTCTTTGACTCCTGATGCAGCTGGTCATACTGGAAATTATGGTTCAAACACCCAAATATCTTGTCAGTCTGCTTAGCTATCTTGCAGAACTAGTGAGTAAGGTCATTCTCTGGTTGTAAGAAGCAGACTAGAGCTGGGATTGGAACCTTCCTCCCTCTGCTAGTGTTCACGCCTAGGAAGTGTTGAGCAGGCTGCTGAGGGAAAAGGCATTGTGCATCTCCCCAAGCTATGAACCCTCTGAAACAGAAGGTCCATCTGTGAGGCGGGATAAGAAAGGATCAGAATTTTGAGGAGGAAGTAAAGGCTGAAAATGCAGGCCAAGTCATAATGTACAGTGCCACAGGCCATAGACAAGTCACAACATACAGTGTCATGAGCCATGGACAAGTCACAACATACAGTGTCATGGGCCATGGACAAATCATAACATACAGTGTCATGGGCCATGTTTACTATGGTTCTCTTCTAGGCTTCTTTGCCATCCAGGAAGGGCAGCTGTGGGGAATAAATCCTTGGTAAGACACAGGGTGCCACTAACCTGTGCTTTTGAGTCTCTGAGTGGCTGTTTTATGAAAAGAACGGAACAATTCATTCTAATGATGCAATAGACAAAAAAAAAATGCTTCAGCTTTTTAAAAAGGATTTTAATTTCATTATGAGTTGCAGATTCCCAACAGAAGACATATCTTTTGGGTAAGTTTTGTAATGTATAGGGTTTTGTTACATAAAATTAACTTGACTGTAAATATATATATATATCCATATGTAATATATAAAGCAAACATATATACATACATATATTTTCTAGCCATATACATAAACATCCATATATATATTGCTAAGAAAAATATGACTTTTGATTACTTCTAGTTTTCAGTACTATTCTTTCACATTTATTTTATACATTTCAAGATTAAAATTTAAGGACATTTGGTCATAGCTCATAAAATTTTAGAGAAAGTGTACAGTTTGCACAGAAAAACTGTAGTGATATCTCTAGGGATTCTGCAGTATGTAGGTGTTATAGTAATTTTAGTGAGTTGTTGGAAGTATTGTACCCTGTTATATTTTAATAGGATTATCACTTTGTAATTGCTTTTATACAGTAAATTCATTTACTTATCTATATTTTATGTTCTTCTGTTGCTGCTGAGATTTATTGAAATCTAGTTTGAAAAGTAGTAATTATTCTACCTTGCCCACTACTACTTATTTTTGTTCTCTTAATAAAAAACAGATTTATCTCTGCTGTGTAGTTAGCCTAGGCATAAAGTAGTTTCTGTGAATTTTATGGAAAATGCAGAGCTCGAGGCTCAATGATAGGAAGTGTCCTGTGCATGCACCTGGTAGCACAGTCAGGACCCAAAAGTACTTTTTAGATATAGTTGTAGTAAACACATTTCAGAGTTGAAAGCAAGGACTGCAATTTGGCCAGAGGTCAAGAGTTGCAGCCTGTTTAGTTTCAGGATACAGTTTCATCCCTTTTCATTTATAGCTGATGCCTCCACTGCAGAGTTTGTTTCTCAGGATAAAAAAAAAACTTAGTGAAAACAAGACATTTGAATGAATTAGATTTAAGAATGAAACATGTCTTACAAGCCTTATGCAGTAACAATTTCACTAATATGCTCTGGTAAAATATGCTTTTGTTCTTACTCTTCTATACTTTATATTCATCCTAAACCACAAGGCATCTAGAAGGAAAAGGATCTAGTAGTCTAGTGCTATGAGACCATTATGAAGTAGGCAAACAAGCGCATAATAAAACGTCAGTGAATTTAAGTGAGATAGTCATCTGAGAACACCTAGTGCTTTATGAACTGGAAATCCCATGTGGCCTTTTGCTTGGGAACTTCTCTCTCCATTTGTGTCTCTGTCTTTTATTTTTCTTTGTTGAGACAGGAAGTTATAGGCCTGAAGGAGAAAACTTGTTTCTTTTTATCAAAGGAATGACTTTGACTGGTCTCTTCTCATTTCTGCCTTTGATCTTTTGCAGAATTTGTGAAAGCTGTCTAAATCACTGCTGGTTTTTACTGCTAATTGGTAACTCTTTGGCTGCTTTAGTATCAAGGGCAAAGATTAAATGACTGTTGGGACTACGTTTTGTTACTTTGTTTTGTCCCAAGCATGGCTCTTTAGGTTTAGATTGGAATGACAGGATAGAGTTGTAGATGTAGCTCAGATTTTCACATTCTGTCAACAAAATCATAGCGGTATGACAGAGCCTTACAGTAAGGTGGCCAATGGTGAACAAAAATCAAAATTCTTATGATGTAATTTTTGAAAACGTGCGCTGGAAAAATTTTCAAGAGTGATTTTGATCTGTATATGCAAAACAGGAGGGTTCCTTGAGTAAGTCAAGACAGGTTGGTGGCATTCAAGGGAGAAATTCTTCCAGTGTCTGATTTGTTTTTTGGAGGCGTAAGCCTTGAAGGAAAAGTACTGGATCATAAAGATAAGCTTAACATCAGATGAAGATGGGATTCTGGCGCACAGGTATTTCTTCTGAACGAAAATGTTCTCTTTGAGGCTGGAGAGATAGTTCAGCGGTTAAAAGTACAAGCTGCTCCTGCATTCCCAGCACCCACGTCAGGTGGCTCACAGTCACCAGTTACTCTCAGTCTAAAGTGATCTGGCTTGGGCATCTGTACTCATATGCTTCCTCTCACTCATATACATGTAATTAAAAATAAATCATAAAAATCCCTTTTAAAGGGGGGGACTTATGAGATCCAGGAAGAGTAGGAAACTTAAAATACTCAGAAAACTCAGAAAATGGGAAGACTCCCAAAGCTCCTCCCCAACGTTACGTAAGCAGTGAACAACCGCTAAGGGAAAGGCGACTCTTCAGTTTAGCAGACTGCAAGTCAGGCAAGGAACCCAGGTATGATGCTTCCAAAAGCTGTCATTCATTCTGGAATGGGCTTTCCAGTTGCACAGTTGGCCATCAAGTCGCCATGCTCCTTTTAGTCACGGCTCACCGATATTCCTGTAGCAACCTCATTATGATCACTGGTTCTTCAAGCTCTATTTGGTTAGAGTAACTTCTTTGGTCTGATTTCAGTGCCTTACCTAGGATGAATAAACATCAGAAGAGGCCCACGATACCATTGGAATACAAACAGGAACTGACGGAACCAAGCATGAGGTGGGCTTGAGTGACTGTATAGCTCCTGAGGTTGAGGCAATACCCACAGAGGCAGCCTTGGGTGTCTGCCTATCCCTGTGTGATATGGAACACTGTGCCTCTGTGCTCTGTGTTGTATTGGCAGCTGAATACTCCCTGTTAGGGTGATAAGACTTGCAACCCAAGGTTGTTGCAGGTTATTTGATTACATTGTATCCAGACTTGTCTCTGTCCTTCCTTGCCTGTCTAAGGCACCTTCTAATTGGTTTAATAAAAGAGCTGTACCGCCAATAGCCAGGCAGGAAACATGATAGGAGGGACTTCCGGGCAAAGGTAGGAACTTTGCAAGGTATCTGAGGAACAGGGAATTCTCCAGCCAGAAGTGGAGGAAGTCAGACATATGGTACTGAGGAAAGGTAATGAGTCATAAGGCATAACATAGATTAATATAAATAGGTTAGTTTAAGCTAAGACCAGGCTTTCATACTTAATAAGAAGCCTCTGTGTCATTATTCAAGGACTGGTGGTCCAAAGAAAGCCTGTTACACAAGGTAAGTCATGTGATGTTGAGTGAGTCTTTGAGGGGTATATCAGGATAACCCTCTTCCTCTCTGTGTGTGATAGAGGATCTTGATTGTTACCTTGATGCAATTTGGTATTCCATGGGAATAGATCTCTAGTTTGTGAGCAAGTTTCTAGATGATGTTAATTGAGACAGGCAGACTCACCTTTAATGTGAGTGGCACCATGGTGTGGGGTTGTGTACCAGACTGAATATAAAAGACAAAGGGAGCCAAGCATCTCCATCAGCTTTTTCTTCTTTTTGACTACAGGTATATTGTGACCACCCGCGTTAAGCTCCTGCCATCGTGACTTTCCCACCATGACAGACTGTACCCTCAAACTGTGAGGCAGAGCAAACCTTTACTTCATTAAGCTACTTTTGCCAGATATTTGGTCCCAGAGTATAAAATAACTAAGAAAATGTGGGATGGAGTAGTATCTTAGTTAAGGTTTCATTTTGCTGCAATGAAACACAGTGATCACAAGGATCCTGAGAAGGAAAGGGTTTATTTTATCTGGCCTCTCATTCAGTGAAGTCCAGGATAGGAACCTGAAATGGGGAGCTGATGCAGAAGCTATGGAGGTGCTGCTTACTGGTTTTCTCCTCCTGGCTTTCTTAGCCTGATCTCTTATAGCACCCAGAAACATCAACTCAGGTTGGCATCCAACCTACAGTGAGCTGTGCCCCCCTGCATCAATCATCAACCAAGAAAATGTACCATAAACTTTCCTGAAAGCCAATCTGTTAGGGACATTTTCTCAGTTGAGGTTCCCCCTTCCAAATGACCCTACTAGCTTGTGTAAAGTTGCCATAAAACTAGCCAGCACATGAGTGTACCCCCTTGAGTACAGTCTACTCATGAGTAGAGGCTACCATGTGAGTACTGGGATGCCTTTCAAATGGGTAGTGGAGTAGAGAACATAACTGCTATCCCAGGAAGCCGTACAGTTACTATAGGACTATTATCAGGCTGCAGGTACATACAGTTGTAGCTAAGACTCAGTTATCTCTTCAGAACAAACTTGCATATGAAAAGTCCTAGGGGAAGATGAATGGAAAACCAAATGATGACGCTGTGTCTTTGGGAGACCTTCAAGCCGGAACAGAAAGTCACTTAAAGGGTAAGTGACAGAGGGGAGGACAGGGGAAGTGCAGGGACCCCACTACACTCATTGTTATAGAAGAACATCTCCTAACTAGCAACCAGCCTTGATGCTCCTTGGATATGATGACTGAGGTTACCTGTGCACGAAGAGCATCCGTGTGATTGGAGGCTCCGTAAAGAATTACAGCTTTATTGTTGCTTTCTAACGTGCAAAACACTGGGGCTTAGGTGGATTCTACAGTTGAATGCGTCTCACTTCACCGCAATTTCCCTAAATATTGGGGGGCAATGGGCAGCATAAGATGGATATGGGGATATAAAAATCCAGGATCTATATAAAGGTTAAAGAAAAGAGTTTATTCTAGTAAGTCAATCATCTCCCTCCCCAAATTGCACTGTCTGCATTTCTGCCCTGAAAGAGAGCACACTGGTGGTATAGGTACTGTTGGGACATACCCTGAAAACCTCTAGTGGAAAGTTTTGGCTGAAAGTGTGAACTATAAAGGAAATAATATGTGTTTGGGTGATATGGGAGGCTATAAAGTTGTATACACTAAGTAGAGCTGTAAATACAAACAGTATAGATTGGGGGCTATGACAAAATTACATATACTAAAAGATCAAAAAGATTATTTATTTAGGCCAAAGCCCTTTCATTGATCTAGCATGGCTTATGAGGAAGCCAGATGGTTTCTGGAGCCTTAGGAATAGAGAGTCAAATACATATATGCTCTATTTGTGTCTCTGTACCTAACAATGCTGCTTTGAAAAATCAGCTGTGCAAGTGATGGGCTCCTTACATGCTGTATTTTACCCCATTAAACATCATTTTTTTTAATGGTATACCCTTAGCTAATATATCCCAGACCAATTTTTATCACCTGGAACTGCCATCAGTGGACCTATAGAATACATTTTCAAAGTTACCTTCATTCCTTGCGCTATTTGTCATGGGATGATGGCCTTGGACTTTGCTTTGTTACCCTGCCTACCCTCTGTTAAAAAGTTTGATTACATAGATGATATAATGCTAACCTCTAAGTGTTTTACAGATTTAGAAAAAAATACCTAAAAGATTTAGACAGACAGGCCCACTTGAAGGACTATGGATGAAAAATCAATGCTGACAAGGAGAAAGGGCCAGGCATAACTATAAATATTCTGGAAGTATTATGGTTGCATAGGATGAATACAATATCTGAAAAGTTTATTGAGAAAATCCTAGAACAGTCTATGCTTGAGAGTGTAAAAGAAGTAGCTTTTTCTTTGAGTTTCTGGAGCATGAGAATTTTCATACCTGCTTTGCCAAATCGCTTGTTCTTTGTATAAGTTGTATAAGTAAAAATGGGTGCCATGCAGAATTGATGATTAGAACAAAATGTGTCAAGAATTTTTTTGATCAGGCTAAGATCCTTATAGGATAGCTGTGTCTTTCAACATCTCACTGTCTCTTCTCATGAGAAGTGATTACAAGCGTACAGGACCACAGCTGGTGACTGTAATGAAAATTATCAGAGTAAACAGTTCCAGTTTTGTTTTGGTCCCAGTCATAGAAGTGGGAAGAAGCTTGAATGATATACAGTGTTAGGACAGTAACTGTTCATACAACATTGCAACAGATGGAATCCAACACCATGAACAGTGAAGGCAGCTCATCTGATAAAGGACTGGATGAAGCCCTTGGCTTAGGCTTTTTCTGGGGTAGTATGGAATCAACTCTGCAAGGGTTATGCCTATTCACAGAAATGAGGTGTGGTGCCTCAATGTCACAAGGCTGTTCTGAGACCACTGCCTTTCATGCCATCAAATCTTACTCATCAACTGAACCAACACCATTCTCTGGCTTTAGGAGTCAGAGAGATAGAACAGTGAATGAGTTTCTTCTGTGATGGCTGACTTTTATTAAGCAAGAAGGTGCTCTCAAGGCTGTTAGAGAGGACATTTTTGCCAACAGTCATGGTTGCTAATAGACCCTTTGTATACACTACCAATATGCCAGGTAAGATGTGCCCACTGGTATCCCAGTGGCTCAATTATTATGAGTACTTTGTTAGAGAACTACTTTATGATAGGATTTAAGACCTAGTCCACAGGAAATGACTCATTTGTGTTCCTTAAAGCCAAGAAAAAGCTTGGGAGGTCATAGACTTTTATCTGTTTATTTTTGTTAAACAGATATAATGTGACAATCACTTTGCTTTCTTTTTTAATTTTTTAATTTTTTTATTGATTTTTATTGAGCTCTACATTTTTCTCTGCTCCCCTCCTTGCTTCTCTCTTCCCCTTCAACCCTCTTCCCAGGACCCCATGCTCCCAATTTACTCAGAAGATCTTATCTTTTTCTACTTCTCATGTAGATTAGATCTATGTATGTCTCTCTTAGGGTCCTCATTGTTGTCTAAGTTCTCTGGGATTGTGATTTGTGGATAAGGAAAATCTGGTACATTTACACAATGGAGTATTACACAGCAGAAAAAAATGGCATCTTGAATTTTGCAGGCAAATGGATGGAATCACACTGCTTTCTAGACATTTATGCCTGTGCCCATATATTACTATTTTTTCAACCTTGTTCAGTGAAGAAAGCTAAGTGAGCAGTGTTTACCACAGAGACTTATGAATAGCCACGTTGTGGAGAATGAGACTAAGTGATGATTGTTGTAGTTATTTCCTGTTGGAGAGGGGAGAGTGGCTTTTAGCAAGCAAACATACAAAGTTAAGGAAGTTTATAAATTTACAAGACTCAGGAAGCTTATAAAGTTGCAAGATTTATGAGGTGCCTCTCCATGTTTATGTAAGCTGTGAACAATTGCTGGGGGAGGGGTTCTTTCTGTATAGCTGCCTTCAAGCTGGGTAGGAAGCGTCAGAGTTGTAGTGTTTATAGGTTGTTACCCAGGCAGGGGTAGACTTTTCTGTGTCATTCCTGCCTTTGAAAGACCATCTTCCTATACTATGAATAATTCCTCACTCAGGTTTTTATACTTACATAATCCCAATAAATTTACTGATTTATCAAACTACATTTGATTGGAATAATTTCTTTGATCACTCTTAGCACTCAATCAGTGGCAAATAGATATCTGTTCACAGGTCCCTCAGGAAAGTTACACAATTGGCATAAAGGGGCTTAAAATGTATGGCTGATAGGAGGTTAGAAAGTAGGCACACATATTTTAGGAAACATTGGTGTGGGTGCTCTGAAGTTGAATTGGAAATAAAATACCATAAGCAGAGATTTACTGAGGTTGGTTGTGATGCTATTGTACCATGAGTTGAGAAATATGACAACCAAATGCTTAATACCATGTTGCATGGAAGAGGAGAGAAGGCATGGAGATGAAGGAGGAGGAGAGAGGTGATGCTACAATATAAAATGTTCTGAGCATAGACTTGGAATTGCAATACTTGTGTCATCAAGTTTGATGAGATACATGAATTCAGGCAAATCATTTTACTGGGTTGCAGCTTACTCTCAGTCTATGGTGCTTAACATGGCATGATGGAACCAACATTTGCTTGATTTTGAGGAATAACTAATTTTTCAATGGATATATCTTGTTATATATATTTATATATACATTTTTTGTTGGCATACAAAAGAGTTCCACAATAGCTCAGAATGGAGTATAACAAAGGTTTATTTATCTGGGGATAAACTCACAGAAAGAGTAGTGATCCACAATCCTCTGTGAGCTCCAGGAACTGTAACCAAATCCAGCAGTCATGAGGCCCGTATATGCTTTTCGTCTGCATTTATAGTACATGAGACCATGCCCAAAGTGGGCCTGTATCTTTAAGGCTATTGGCTGAAGGAGTTCTCACAGCAACTCCCAATTTTGTCTTCTGGCTCCTCTTCTGGCTACTAGACTCCTTTCCTGATGGCAAAGAGGGCTGTTATCTGGGACAGTGATCTGTAAGTTTTTTCCCTTTAAATAAATGACCATTCTATTAATCATAATTCCAAACTGGTGTGGGATTGTTTGTGATTTACGCCTTCAATCTTCAGTCCTCTGTGAGTGCTAGGAACAGGAACCAAATCAAGCAACCAAGAGGCTTACACATACTTTTCACCTGCATTTGTAGTACATAAGACCATGCCCAAAGTGGGCTGGTGTCTTAAAGGCTATTAGCTGAAGGAGTTCCCACAGCATATTTTTTTCTTCTTTACAGTTTATCAAAATGGATTATATATTCAATGCATTTGTTTTTAGATTTAGTAGATAGTATCAAATTACCTACTATTTTATCAGTTTCTTTTAAAAATTTCTTTTGTTTTTCAAATTTAATATATGAGTACTATATTAATCCATCTGCTCCTTCTCTCTCTCCAACTCTTTCCACATCCTCCTCTACTATTCTTTCTTAAATTAATGTTCTCTTTTTCCTTAATCACCATGTGTGTGTGCATGTGTGTTTGTGTGTTTATAAACTGATGATTCCATTTAGTTTGCTTGTATGCATGTGATTTTAGGGCTGACCATTTGGTATTGGATAACCAAATAAAGGCATCCTAGGTTAGATTGATTCTCTGTTCTCAGTAGTCATTAATTGCCACTTTTAATTTATGAGTGAGACCTTGTGAAGTTTACCATGTCCACATAGGCATGTCATTTGGTTTTGTCATTATAAATGCCATGTTTACTCAGTAATACTGTTGATATTTCATGGGGTCAGCTTCCCTGTCATGTCTAGATGACACTGTCTCACAGCCAGTGCCTTGGCCTCTGGCCCTTAACGATCATTCTGTTCCCATCCTTACTATTAGGGGTGGACACTCCATGATTATTTATTCTCTGTATTTTGACCACTTGTATATCTCTGTAATAGGGTCCATCTGTACGAAAAGAAGCTTCTTTGACGAGGAGCGAGAGCTCAGTTATCTGTGAGTACAAGTACTTAAAATACACACAGGAATTATAGTAGATAAATGCCATTAATATACTCTTCTCTATGGGTTATGACCTGTCCAGTCATGTGTAGTTGGCTACGTTTACAACACCAGGCATGAATTTCCTCTTTTGGAGAAAGCCTTAAGTTTGATTAGACAGCTGTTAGTTACCCCCAAGCTTGAAGAGCCACTATGGAACTATTTGGGAAATCATCATTGTGGTTACAACTGAGTGGGACTAGTGTTTCTTCTCTACTTTGGAAGCTTGCATAGAATCTTCCCTAAATATTGGAAATGATTTTAGATTTTTCGAAGAATTGTAAACAAAATTTAGAGTATTCCCCTGAACCCTACTTCCAGTCTACCTTAGTATTAACATTTTCTACTATTATGGTTGCTTTCTTGAAACTAAGAAAATAATATAGGTGTAAATTTATCACCTGAGCTCCAGATATCCCACTTTCTTCAGTTTTCTACTGACATATGTTTTTCTGTTCAGAAGTCCCATCCAGATCACCAAATTGCATGTACATGTCACTCTTCTCCATTTATTTTGGTCTGTACCAATTTCCTGGTCTATATTTCTTGTCCATGACCCCGATTTCTTTGGTGGTTAGGTCTAGCATTAGTTTGTCTACGTGTGCCTGATGTTCATTGGGGTTGTAAGTTTGGGGAACACATTATAAAAGAGTGTTTTCCATTCACATCATATTAAACTGTGTAGATAACATTATATGGCAGGTCACTGGTGATAGTTGTCTTGGTAAATTTTCAGACAGAGTGATATTTTTAATTTTGCATAGAGTCTCATGGAAGCCAGGCTGACTTCAATGTATAGCCAAGGATGACTGTCTGACTCTACTATTCCCACTTCCCGAGTGTTGAGATTACAGGTGTACACCTCGGTGCCTGGTTTATGCGGTACTGGGGATTTGAACCCATATCTTTATGCATGGTAGCTAGTCATTCTAATCACTGGTGTATGTCCCTAGCTCAAACAAAGAAGAATTTAAAAATATTTCTCTTCTTTTTTTCAAGTTTAATACTTTTATACTATTTTGCTGAGTCTTTTCCTGTGAGGATATTTTACATATAAAAGGAGTAAGATAAATATGGCTAGGCTATTGTTCAATATGTGACATGTTAATTTGAACATTAGAAAAAGCATTTCTTAGATATTTATATCTAAATTATTATGTTAATAATGGAATTTTGGAAATTCATGTAATTTGTTATTCTCATAGGTACGAAAAAGAATCTTTTTATATTTTTGAAGGTTAGCTGGAGTCAGAAAGACATTATGCAGGGACTCAGTCAGAGTTGAGCTTTCCTGTCCCTGAAGAGCAACATGACAAAAAGAAACAGAAGATCAGAGTGTGTAATAGTTACCTCCCTGTGACAAAATGCCCAGCAGAAGGTACTTCAAGGAGGAGACATATTTTGTTTTATAGTTTCAGAGGGTACCGTCCATGATTGGATAGAAGACAGGTGGCTGGAGAGAGCAAACACAAGCTGACAATTTTCAGTCTTTTCAGTGATAACACAGGTTTCCTCTGCTTGGTTCTTCTTAGAAGTGCTCTGCAGCAGGAAGAAAACAGCCTCTGCCTGTAGCTTTGAGTCTTAAGAATGAAGATGGGAGAAGCTTTCTTTGGCATCTGACACCTATGCCCCCAACAGTCTCAGATAAAGGAAATATTACTCTTAAATATTACCACAGCTTACTAACTCAAGAAATAAGAGTTCAGCTTTTGTTCCAAGATCCTATATGCTATTCCTTCCTTCCTTCCTTCCTTCCTTCCTTCCTTCCTTCCTTCCTTCCTTCCTTCCTTCCTTCCTTCCTTCCATCTTTCCCTTCCTCCCTCCCTCTCCCTCCCCTCTCCTTCCTTCCTCTCTTTCTTTCTTTCTTTCTTTCTTTCTTTCTTTCTTTCTTTCTTTCTTTCTTTCTTTCTTCTTTCTTTTTTCTCCCTCCCTCCCTTCCTCCCTCCCTCCCCCTCTCTTTCTTTTTTCCTTCCTTCCTTTCTTTTTTCTTCTGTTCTTTCTCTTCTTCCTTTCTCTTTATCCTCCTCCTCTTCATCTTTCTCCTCCTATAAAAAAAACCTTCAAAAATAACTTATGTGAATAACCCTGGAAACTTGGAGTTAAGTGAATAAACTTGAAAAAAGTTCCTAATTTAGTGAGTCAGTGAGACAATCACGACTTATATTATATTTTTATTATTTATTTTTATCTACCATAACTTAATAGTTTACTTAAACTAAAGTAAATATAGTTCAGTAATTAAATGCCAGCCCTTGATCTGACAATGTGTTATAATAATTGCTGATAAAATTATGTGATAAAAGCAATGGAGAGGAATTTAAATAGGGCTTCTGTAATGGGAAGTTCTACATGTGCACAGAATATCACTTTGAGTCTTTTGTCCTTCTTACATTCATTTTTTCTTCTCTAAAGAGCAGAATAAAATGACCTCCTAGATTCTGTATAACTCTGAAGACTGTTGATTTATATGATAGTCACTGTTCAGAGGAAAAGAAGGATAAGAATAATTATAATATAAATAACCTTTTTCTCTATTGAAGTCTGTGGCACTTAGAAGACACTGTTAGAATCCCAGAGAACCAGATGGTGATTCAAAATGGCCTCTCTATTCTATGTTGGTTTATTTCAATTATTTATGTATTAATGAAACGACAGTTCCTCCCCAACTCTCACAAGGCTTAGTGGCAAGGTAGTTAACAGTCTAGATGACTATTTTTGCCTTTTCACACTTGTCTAGCATATTTGTTCTGAGTCTTTCTCACTATCTGATAAAGAATTGTTGGTTGAAGGAAGCACAAGTAGTGTGGAATCTTCCTTAACGTTGTGTGAATATATATCACTGGGATTGGTTCAATAAAAAAGCTAAATGATCAGTAGCTAGACAGGATTTTCAGGACAGAAAGAATGCTGGGAAGAAGGGTAGAGAAAGAGAGAGAGGGACACACACACACACACGCACACACACACACACACACAGAGAGAGAGAGAGAGAGAGAGAGAGAGAGAGAGAGAGAGAGAGAGAGAATGCAGAGGATGCAGGAGATGAACATACTAACATAAGATACTAAACCATGTGGTAGAACATAGATAGAAATACAAAGTAATTAAAGTTGTAAGGGCTAGTTAGTACAAGCCTAAGCTATTGGTCAAGTGTTTAAAATTAATATTAAGTCTCTGTGTTGTTATTTGGGAGCTGACTGGCAGGTCAGAGTTGACCAGTGGTCCCAATGAAAAACTCCCCTTACACATCAAACAATTCAGAGCCTTAGCACAAAAGTGCCAATCAGAGATGTGGTTATAATCTTATTGATAAAAGCCATGAAAGCAAATGCCACAGCTATAAGGAAGCTGATGTGCTTACAGTTATTTCTAAATGATGCTGTCATTTATATTTCCCTTTGCTTCTTTACACATGATAACAGAATTCTCAAATATAACTAGAATGAAAATAATGCCACACGGTCGGTCTACAGTGGTCCAGATTCCTCCTTATATAATATCTAATTTGACACAGCACAAATTGCTATAATACAAATTGAAAAGCAGCAAATAGCCTACAAACTACCATTTCCTTCCACACCGAGGAACATAAGTGGTGTTAGTGAACATTGAAGAAAGTGATATGGCAGCAATCAAGGGCTATAAAAATCAAGTATTAGTGGATGCCTAAGGGTCTGTGTGGTTTAACAAAGGAAATGAGGTCAGAAGACTGAATACTTACGGCTGATTAAAAATTTTCAGAGCTTCTGTAAACTGTCAGCCATGCTGAAAGGGTTTTCTGACTAGGATTTGTTACTAAGCATAGAGAAATGAAGAGTTACATAGAGTGATTATTAAGATGAAGAACAACTCACAATTGATATGATATATTTAGGATTTACTTGAGGACCAACTTATATGAAGGAGACAACGTATCAAATCTTTCTCAGATGGCCACTGGTGTTCACATACAGAGCTTGATTAGCCTGTCAGCATAGAATTAGGTTGGAGTGAAAGGCGACACTGCTAACGGTTTAGGTCTAGAGGGTCATGAGCTCATCATTTGTCTGATTTTAATGGTTATAAACATAACCAACTTTACACATCTCAAGGCAACTTTACATGTGCAGTTAAAGACCTATCACCAAGATCTTTTGTCATTGTCAGTAACACGACAAATACACATAGGTAAAAAGTACATGGTGGTGCATACCTGTAATCCCAGGACTCAGACTGCTGAGGCAGGAGGATTAATATATTCAAAATCAACTCAGGCTATATAGCAAGACTGTGTCTCATTCCATGCTATCAAACAAGAAAGGTCATTAGCAATATCCCTCTACAACCTACAACAGTGACTGTCTGCAAGATATACTGGTGCAAAATGCTGACTTATGGACATGAAATTTTGATTGCACGCATCAGTGTTATCAGCTGTTGTGACTTGCATAAAACCTACACAAGATTAAGCCAATTAAATCTCCAGCATCAGTGGGGGAAAGGGCACTGAAGACACACACCTGTTGGGGGAGCTCTTGACAGTTGATGGCTACTGAGTGAGGGAGAGTCACACTCTTTGGGAATGTGGCCATTGGTAGGTTATCCATGTGCTGATGGATGGCTTCACACATGTGCATATTATCAGCACTGATTGGATTTAGGGGATTATTAATAACAATAATTTAAGAGACGATATGAAGTTAAGAAGGCAGATGGGTTTGAGGCATTAGAGAGAGCTGGACAAAGATAGTGGTGCATAGATATGATCAACATATATTGTACAAATGTATGGAACATCTGAAAAACAAAGTCAGAAGGTGGGGATTAGAAAGGATAGTGGAATGCATATGGCATGAAAAGAGAAGGGAGGACTATTATTGAGAGGAAGAAGAAGGGATGACTATTGAGGGGAAGGAGAAGGAGGACTATTATTGAGAGAAAGGAGAAGGGATGACTATTTATTGAGGGGAAGGAGAAGGAGGACTATTATTGAGAGAAAGGAGAAGGGAGGACTATTTATTGAGAGCAAGAAGAAGGGAGGACTATTTATCAAGAGCAAGGAGAAGGGAAGACTATTATTGAGAGAAGAAGTCATCAAGAGGGAGGATTTTGGAAAGAGCACTAGAGAGGAAGATAAAGAACAATGTATAATAAAATACACGTGAATATGACACAATGAAACCCCTAATTTTGCATAATAACTTACAAATTTGTAGACGTGCTTAGAGAATATGGAAAAACACAAGTATGAACAATGAAAAACCCACGTATACCCTGTCATCCAGATACGATTACTATAAATATTTGAAGATAGCCAATTCTGATTATTTCAACACATAAATTACATGCATTTGTTTATAAGTGTATGCATTCACACACATAACTACATGCTTACAAAATTAAAGTATATATGACACTAACCCAGTTTACTGCTATTGCATCATAAACATGTCTGCCGTGTCATTATTTTTAACAAGGCTTTGTGGCGGCATTTTCTATCACACTGATGTTCTTTAGTTTAATGAAGCTGCCATGTCAGCAAAGAGGTTTTTTTCAATTTGTGATCTTCACAGATAACTCTGCCACCAACATGGGAATAGGTAATGCATGTGCACGTAAGCAAATTTGATCCTAACATCCTGTGAAGGGTGTGAAGGCCAGCTGGATGCATATATAAAGTCCACCGATCACCAGGGTTATCGGTTTGTCGATGTAAATTCCACCTGAGACTTTGTAATCGATTTGGCTCCTGGAGATAAAAGGATATTGTTCTCTGGCTATGGATTTAGCAATATTTTTCTGACTTTGGTAATTAATTTCCAAATACAGCTTCTTGGGTGTTTGTAGGCATATCTCTTATTTCGGTTAAATTTAGACTATTTCTGTGAAAACTATAGAAAAAACAGAGGAGAGGCAGTGTGACTTCTAATGTTAGGGCACAGGAAGCTGCGTGGTTTATTTTGTACTCTTGCATAGCGCCCGTGAGAAGCCAATAAAATGTTGAAAAATGCAACTGAATTGAGACTGTCCTATTACATGAAAACCAGTGGATGCAGAGGCCATGACAAACCTGCTTTAGATATTGCTTTGTTCTCTTCTGTATTTGGAATGAGAGACAAGCCTGGGCACCCTTGAGCATCTGTAGCAGCCACGGAGGCCTCACACACACCACATGAGATGTCAGATCAGTGAGTGAGGCTCTCCTGCACAAGAATTTGATGGAGTCTACAGATGATTCCACTCTCCACATTAATTTATTAAAACTGGATTAAAACACAAGAGATTCTAAGACAAAGACATTCAGCCAGCCTCAATAAACCTTCACCATTAAAGGATAATACATTTTGTTTTCCTTCACCAACTCTTAGGGGTGTGTTTGTCTTGCATTATTTGATGCAAAACAGAACAGCTGCCACAGGCATGTGTTTGATGGACAGGTCTGAAGTAATTCTGTATACTCACCCAGTTAACCCCACCGCCTTCTGTTTGTATTGCTTGCAGAGCAGATGGAAACAACATTCCAATTCATGACCAAGGTGTGAATGGCACTGTGAGCACTTCAAGAAGGCTTTGAAATCCTGATAATGTTTTCTGAGGAGAAGATGCTGTTTTAATTTTTGTGTTTTCTTCTATGTTTACAATAAAATACTGGACTTTGTATCTTGCCCCTTTTGACTTCTGGTGGAGCAAACAAGTCAAGTGGACACATCAGATTTCATCAGTGGTAGATGCTCTGTGGGATATGTATTTAGTTAAACCTTGATATAAATGAACAGTTCTTTTACAAATGGAAAAATATATAAGCGCAAATCAGAATAATTATTATACATTTACTAACATTTATTTAAATGATTGGTCAATTGCATATTTCAGGTATAATGTGTTAGTACAATTGGGTAAATTAATTAAACCATGTCTGAAACTAGCTGTCTTTTCTATAGTGATATTGAACAATTTCTGTTTGTCTTTACATGATAATTCATTATTATGCTAAAATTACTACCTTGAGATTCTCTGCTTCTGGCACCGTAAGAACATTCTGGAAAAGGGAAATGCAATTATTTTCCATGCATAGATTAATGCATGTAAGACAAAATATCAAGTAAGTCCTTTTAATAAAAATGGTATTTTTGTAGGTTCTAAGAAATGGTGACAATTGCCTTTAGTACCATAATGGGCAAAAGGAGAAATCCCTTTTCCAGAAGGATGAGAATCAGTAAAATAGTATGTATAATATTATGTATAACAACAAAGGAGGAACTTCTATATGTGTCTGATGAGGAGCTCCAGGACAAGTGGGAGGAACAAGAACACTTTGATTAGGTTAGCAGTGACTACAGTGTAGTGACTTGTCAGGGTTAGATAAACAACGAAGATGCTGACACCCAAAGAACATGCCAAGAACTTTCCAGCCATTAAGGAAAATAAAGTTATGTCCCTTGTAGGAAAATGGATGTAGCTTGGAATTAACATATTATGTGAGCTGAGCCAGTCTGGAGAAGATGAAGTTTGTAAACTTCCTCTCTTATGTGATTCCCAGATTTTACATAAATTTGTAAAACAAGGTATATATAAGCAAAACTGTCTGGAGAAAGTAAGGTGACTAAAGAGAGGAGGAGAGGTGAGACGGGGAAAGGGGTCCAGAGGGAATATTTCCAGCATTCACTACTTGCTTAAATAAAAATGTCTTAAATATAATAAAATAGCATGGACAATGAATATGTACAGTGAAAAATTTTAAAAAATTGTAATGAAATATATTTCACAGTGTAGTTTAAGAAACCAAATTTTTGATGTAGGGGAGAGAGGAGGATGAGAAAGGGACTGGAAGAGAAGAGGGAGGGAAGGGCTGGGGAAAATTAATTAATTAATAAAAATATTAAAGCAAGGCAACCTCAGAGGAACTCCAGCTAAGACCCTAAGCAATAGTGGAAAAGGTACCTGAACTGACCTTTCCCTGTAGTCAGATTGATGACTATCTTAAATATCACCATAGAACCTTCATTCAGCAACTGATGGAAGCAGAGTCAGAGACCCACAGTGGAGTACTGGGCTGAGCTTCCAAAGTCCAGTCGAAGAGTGAGAAGAGTAAGAATATGAGCAAAGAGGTCAAGACCATGATGGGGATACCCATAGAAACAGCTTACTTGAGCTATTGGGAGCTCACCAACTCTGGCCTGACAATGAGGGATCCTGCATAGGATCAAAACAGGCCCTCTGAATGTGGGTGACAGTTGTATGGCTTGGGCAGGTTGTGGGGTCACTGGCAGTGAGACTGATTTATCCCTATTGCTTGTTCTGACTTTTTGGAACCCATTCTCTTTGGATGGATACCTTTCTCAGCCTAGATATAGTGGGGAGGGCCTTGGTCCTGCCTCAAAGTGATGTGCTAGACTTTGTTGATTCCCCATGGGAAGGAAGCCTTACCCTCTCTGAGGAGAGGATTCAGGGGTGGGTGTGGGTGGGTGGAATAGTGGGAAGGTGGAGGGAGTGGGAATAGGGGAGGGAGTGAGAACTGGGATTGGTATGTAAAATGAGAAAAGATAGTTTTCTTTAAAAAATAAATTAAAAAACAAACAAATAACAACAATAAAACCCCCAAATCTCTCTCAGTCTACAAAGAGAGTATACTGTGTGCCTGTAGGTGTTGCTCTGGCTTACTATCTCTTGGTTCTTCTATTTTTATTTATAAACCCATTTTTTCTGAAATTGCCCCACCCCATAATAGCTTCTTCTTGGAATTATCATGATAAAACACATTTTCAATGACATATTTTTGCTGTCTCCTGAAAATCTGGATTTGAAGAACTAGGCTAATGGGTTATGCAAATCAAAGTTAGTCATAGTAGGGCAAAAAAATTATTTTGCAATTCTAATAATTCGTTAGTGCCAGATGCTGAATTCAGCTTCTTAAAGCAGTAAAAAAAAATGAAGAAAATGAGAGGGTACAAGAACCCCTGAAAAATGTCACTGTGACTGACTGAGAAACACGTGCTGGCAGGGTTTAAGTCTGCTGACATAATGGATGGTTCTTGTGTGTTACTGTTTTTAGTTAATGTCTCTTGATTTTCACTGTACATGAATAGAATTCTTGGCTATGTATCTTTCCTATATTCTGCTTTGAGTTATAATACATACTTAGAGACACAGACATTACATTGCCTTATCCATGACTGAATGCAATTGACTATTTGGTATGTGGATACATTTTATATGATATAGAATTTTAATTTAAAATAGAAAAATTTTCCTAAAACTTGTTAGTCATTTTGGATGATCTAGGTTGCCCTGTTCTCTAATTAGTAGATTTTTGAACTACTGATTATGTGACTATTTTACTTATATGTAGAGAATGACCAGCTAAATCTTTAGATATAAACTTACAACTTCAAAGTGAAGTTTAAATCACAACTAAAAAAAGCAATACATTTTGCTAACATATTATCAAGTTGTTAGTAATTGTTCTTATTACTGGATTTCTCATGATAATAGAAACTATGTCTTACACATTATTTCTCTTCTGAAAGCTTTTAAACAAATCTCAGGCTTCTAACATCTGTCAGATGAGGCAATATCTTTATATAGAACTCAATATATTTAGTTTGAAAAACATATCAGGAATATTTAACTTTTAAAAAATCACAACACTGTAATTCCTCAGTCCTAAATAATAATACCAAAAAAATTTCTTTCTTAAAGTACATGCCATTTTAAAATTAGGTATCTCAATAGTCTGGCTAAAACTACATTACTCCATAGCACACATGACTTCCTCATGTTTTTCACAACCAACCCCAACATTCCGTTTCATACATCTCTGTTTTACTTCTAATGGACCACATATTTCTCATAATTATTTGTCCTATCCATTGCTAAATACTTGTTACCTAGTACTGCCCTGGTAAGCCTCCATAGATAGTTGCAAAATACATGGAACTGGTGTGTCATTTGTGCAGCTAGCTACATAATTTGAGGAGCGAAGCAGTTAACATCTAACTATTTTTAAGTTTTGTATTTATAATTGCAGTAGTGCCTGCATATACAAAGGTACATTTATTTAAGGATCACACAGGCATCTTTGATTCCTTCTATGTATCTGTCCTCAGTAAAATGATTCTTGCTATCTAGGAGTTTGCAAATTGCTAGAAGCTATAGTAATTTGGTAAGTACCACCATACTTTACACTTAAGATGTTAGAGTATTTCCAGATGCCTATGTATCTAAGCTAGACTCCTCAGCATAGATTCTATGATAGTCTTTGTTTTAATTTTTTATTTCTGTTTGCTTTGAAGACTGTTACATGACATTCTCTGTACATGTACACACACACACACGCACGCACGCAAACACACACACACACACACCTACTTTGTTTCCATAGATGCTGAAAGGAAGGACAAAAGAGACAATATGGAACACATTATTACTTTAATGGACAATCTGGAATTACATTTTAATAGAAAATCTTAGTAATGTCTACAATTAAAAATTTGTCTCTATTTCTTGTTCATGTGACTATACATAGTACTTGGAAATGCAAATAACTGGAAGATAGTGATAGATGACAAATCAATAAACATTTGTCATAACTCACAAAATTGGTTTAATTGGTAGGTGTGGTTAGAAAATCACCTTCCATTCTTTTTAATACAGCCTCTTCACTGGAAAGTTTGCCTAACCTAGGATATGGAATTGGTAACTGGGACAAATCTAAGATGGTATCTGAGAGTCTACTTTCAGATGATGTAGCTGAAGCCTAGAGAGGAAGGAACTTGGCAAAATGTCTTAGAGTAAATGTCAACAAAGGGGGAAACTATGTTGCTTTATGTTCTGACATTTCTAGGGCACCTTCTTGTAACTGGTTCAATTTGCTAATCTACCTAACACGTCCTTGGCACCTAGAAGATGTCTCTGTGTTGTGATGTTTTGTTTTAATGGAGTCTGACCACTCAGGGAGAGTGTTATTTGAACACATATTGAGAATATATATATAAACATATATATATATATATATACATAATTATGTTGAGCAATTTTTTCTACAAAACATTTTATAGTGGGATTCATTGTTTATGTTACATTCTAAATCAGGTAGTAAATTTATCTTCACAGTTACATATTCCTGTGTAAGTTATTTTTTTTAAATAAAAATCTGAAATGCATGAAATTACTGATTTGGTCACAAACCCACTTTATATAATTTTCTCAGGAAATAAAACATTTTATACTAGCTAGACTTTACAGGTTTTTATTTCTTGTTTACAGACAACAATAAAGAGTCCAGTGGAATGCTTTCTGGATTCACAAGCAATTAGGATGGGAGGGCTGAAGACACAGGCAGGCTATAGAAGTATTTTTCACTGTGGTGAAATTGCATTCAGTCTTGTGGTGAATCAGAAGGTCCACAGCTCCTTATATCAGGTTGTTAGGATAGTGATAAATAAGACTTCTATTATCTTTTGAAAAGGTATTTGATCATATCTTAAAATGGTGGGAAGAAAAACATTCCTTTTACATGGTGTTTCAAATTGGTAAATGTAGCAGAAACACGACCTGACCTTCAAGTTTGCTTGGAAGGCGCCTGCTACCGTTCCCTCACATATGTTAGGTGTCTCTGAATTGTGCTGCCAATGGTATATTTTTCACATAAGCTTGGACGGATCCCTGACACCCCATACTCCTGTTTGCTTCTTTTCCTGTCAAGTGTCTGACAATCGCTTGCCCGAACATATTAGCCTTGTGTTTTTTCTTCTGGGAGAAATAAAGGTCAAACATTCCACTAGATGAGCTAAGCATTTTCAAATCAAGAAAGCAAGATCTGACTAGCTTAGAAAGAAGTTCAGTGTCTCTTCTGCCAAATCACCCAGTTCACCATAAGGTTCTTTCTGGCTTCTAACACTGTTGGGCACACACAAGTTTATTTGCCTTTTGTTGATCTTTTTAGTGAAACAGGAGAATGAATATTACAGCAATGGATGTAGTCGGAGCCGACAAAGTGCTGCACTGATGGTAGATGGTAATCCTGCAATAATCATAACGTTAAAAATTTATAACACTGTTTAAGAAAGCAAGGTTCAATGCAACAAAAAAACATAGTTTTTTTTTCCCCCTTAAGCGTTGGTTGCTGAAATGTTTGCCCCGTGTTTAGTTGGGCTGTTCTTTTTTTAGGTTGCGGTTGAAATGTTAAGGTTCCTGATGTACTCTCCATCACTATCTTAGCATGCAGACAATTTGCAGATATTTTGCTTATACTGTGATTTGCCTTTTTACTTTGCTGCTCATGCCCTTTGTTATATAAAATGTTTCAATTTGGATTAAGTACAATTCATCGTATTTGTTTCCTACACTTGTGGCATCATATCTAAGAAGTCATTACCAAACCCAGCAAAATGGAGCATTTAAAAAGTTGTAGGTGTATTTATTTTATCCTATGTGCGTGCGTGTGTGTTTTGCCTACATGTGTGTATGTAGACCATCTATGTACTTTGTGCCATCAGAGGTCAGAAAATGTCATCAGATCTCTTGGAATTGGAGTTAAAGAAGGTTGAAAACCATCATGGCAGTGCTGGGATCTGAACCCTGGTCCTCTGCAAAAGCAGCAAGTGTTCTTAACCGTTGAGCAATCGCTCCAGTCCCCATGGAGTATGTTTTTTTTTTTTTTTTTTTTGCCTACCAGTTTAATAGTTGCAGTTTTGTTTACTATGTACTTTACACACTTTTATGGCAAAATACCCAACAACCAACAAGTGTAACTGAAGGAAGTGTACATTCCATCATGTGGGGAAGTCATGAAGCAGGAGGTTGAGACTGTTGTTCATATAGTATCTATGGGTACACCTCCTCAGCAGTTTCTCCTTTTAACTCAGTCCAGGACCTGGTGCATGGAGTGCACATAGTCAATTTAGGTGGAGCCTCCCATCTTATTTTACCCAACCTAGACATTTACTCGCCAGCATTCCCAGAGCATGTATCCCAGAAGAGTCTAAATCCTTCCAAACAGAACAAAACCATCATATCTTAAAAATGTAGATTTCATTCATCTTGAATTATTTTTTTACAAAGGGTGGAAGGCAAGGCAGTAGCATTTTATTAATAGCAAACAGACTTGAGATTTGAAATAATGCACCCTAAATTTATAAAATTTCTCATCATGTAAGTGCTACAACCACAACATCAATATAAAAGTTTTAAACTTTCTTTTTCTTTTTCTTTTCCTCCTCTATGCTCCTAAGTTAAGAACACATTCTGCTCAGGCCATACTTGTGTATACGTTTTCGGGGCCATTTAGTATTGGATAACCAATTGATGTGCTCTTCCCTGGGGAGGACTGCACCTCCGATCTCAGCATTCCTAAGTTGCCTGTGGTGCTTTGTCTAGGGTTGAGTCCTTCTGGGCTTTCCCCCTTTCAGATGGATATGTCTACTGGTGTCATCTTTCTTCAGGTCCTGTTTAGGCAGACATGCTAGTGAGACTTCATGGGTGTAATAGTCTCTCTGACATTTCTAGGAGACACAATCTCACTGGAAACTTCCTGTTCCAGCTCTTACAATCTTCCCAGTAGCTCCCAGTCACAATAATCCCCGAGTTTAGGTACAGGAGTTGTGTTGTAGACATATCAGTCAGAACAAAGCTCTACCACTCTGCATTTATTTCAGACACAGGGGTCAGAGTATCGGTGCTGGGTCTGATCTAAAAGCCTTCCCCATGAGGACTAGCTCTTGTGGTACCAGAAAATATCAAGTAAGCTTCCAAAGAAGGTAGGAAGCTAACAGTCCCACCCAGCTATGATACCCTTGAACCACAAGAACAATCTGCATGGCACAATAGTCCTAAGGTGTAGTAGTGACACACATGCCTTGGTGGTGACCAATGGCTCTCTAATTGTACATTAAGGCATGTTCAACAAGAAGGAAATCATGCTTGGTATGAGAAACTTTTCCAGATCCCAGGCCTAGTAAAATCACAGATCTTACAGAAGAGAACCCACAACCAACACTTTAGTAAACCAGCACAATCACTAACTACATTCTAAATATTTATCCTTATTCTCACAGCCAAGTGGAGTCCCTTTCCATCCTCAAGGAATTTTCTCTCAATAGAATCTTCTCAATTATAACTGATCAAAATGCAGGGTTGCTTTTGAAATGTGGTCACATCTGGGGATCCAGAAGACTGTGAACTCTATCTGAGATTTACAGGTATAGATCATACACAACCTTCCCAGCAGACTCCTGGCTGTTTGTGAGTGCTGTGTGAGCCATGAGTGGACTGGACATCGCATAAGGCAGCTAGAGCTACAGTGTTGACTCTGCCATCTGCTAGTTATCTGACCTTGGAGGTGTGTTACTTAACGGCTTTGGTTATATGAAAGATGTACACATTGCAGCCTTATTACAAGATAATTTTTGAGATGTCCTAGCTGTAGAGTATGTGATCACTATGTGTCCCAAAGGTTTGTAATATTCATACCACTATATTCTAGATTGCTTCCCAAACTGAAAATTTTCTGCTCTATTTTCCTTTTGTCTTTAAGGGAGAAAAAGTCATTTCTGCTTTTCTCTTCCATGCTTACATTGTAAGCACATACAGTTCCGTCCCCTAGAGTTCACCTCCTTTGTGATTTGCCTGGCATTTTAGCCAAATGGTTAAAAACAGCTATTTTTGATGCCTCTGAGTTTTGTTACTTTGTGTGTGGGTATCAGCTAGAGGTCTTAGTGAGTTTGGTTGCTCAAATGTGATGAGGCAATCTGTTCAGCTGAGAGTCCAAGCCTTGTGTGATCGCTCTTATTTGCTTTTCCAGAAAGGCATACTACAGCTAATTCTTCATTTTCTCCTTCTTCGGGGAGTGAATGATCTTGCGTTGTAATGAATTCATCCATGTAAGGGCTGGAAGTGGATGATTTCAATGTGGAGATTTGCTGTTTGGAGTTTCACGAGTGAGGATTAGCAGTACACTAATTTTTTTCTAAATCATAAAAATACAGTATTTCATTTTATTTTTTTTCTGAGAAATGAAGAGAATGGTTGCTAGGAGGCAAAAATAAATTTTAGGGTACTAGATTAAAAAACTATCCTCAATATCCACTAAAAGAATACCTGCAAATAGAATATATTTATGGTAGCATTTCCCAATGGCTAGAGCTTTTCACTTGCTTTGATATGTCAATAAACCTTGCCCAGACACTGAAGCTAGATATTTTATGTCTTTAAATACTTGGGGGATAAATACATTGAAACATCCTCAATCAACCTCATTCTAAACTCACAAAAGAAAAAAAATCCTTCACACATTATTACAGCTCCCTATTTGTCCCACCTTGTTTCTTTAGCCTCTGAGAAGATTTTATTACCCTCCTCCCTACCTGCAGTTATGTCTTATTATTTGTGCCTTCTCATTTTGTTTGTAATGCTGATAATCTTAATCGTAGGTTTTAGGGCTGATGTATGACAGCTGTCCACAGCAAGCACCCTCCATTTTCCTGTAGAAGAATACACCCAGTGGTTCTTTGTTTCTGTTGATCTCTACACCTTGTTTATACAGTATGGGAAAAGCTGTTTTAACCATCCTGGGTTTTCTTTTTATCAGAGCTCATTGGCTTCTAAGGGATGCTTCTGGAATTTCTTAATATGCGAAATATTCAATCCTCTGAAGAATATGTATTGGTTTTTCAATGAACTTCCACCTCTCTGGGTAGTGTAAGAAACTTATATACTGAATAATTCGGGGGACTCTGGCTCAAAGGCCTTCGCAGGTCAGGTAAGAAACATGTATGTGAAGTGGGAAGGCAAAGGTACAGAAAAAAAAATACAGAAGCGTGGAGTTTGAGTAACAGCATTATACTGATTTCCATAAACATATACAGGTTATTTCTTCTTTTTTTCTTTTCTTTTTGTTGAGACACGGTCTTAATTAGCTAAGGCTGGCCTTGAACTCTGCAACTCTGGACCATCCTTCTTTGACCTCCCAAGTACTGAGAGTTTACCATCAGGCCCAGCAATTTTCTTTTATAAAACACTGTTTTTAATTGGTTGAACATTGTTGTATCAATCTGCTCAAATTGCTGGTGACATTTAATGTTTCAATTCCCTCCACTTTTTCCTTCCATCCATCCTTCTTTCCATTTTATGTTTAAGGAAGGGAGGTTTTTGTTTTTCTAACTTGAAGACTTCTCATATGGAGGAGGCTGCAATGAGGTATTTCCTCGAATCTTAATGTTTTAACAACTGTAATAATCAACTTTATCTAAAACACTAATTATTGATTCACAAAATCACTTTATAATCCTTGCCAGTAAGTCTGATTCTCTTATCTAACATAAGAGACTAGACATTTATAATCCTTATATATTTCATTATTAATTTTAAGAACCCTAGTTACATCAATTGCCACATAAATCTGCTAAATTGCAGTGGACACCATTATTGCTTGCTTGTAGCTTTCCTTTAAGTTTTTTTTTTCTTAAAACTCAAAAATTTAAATTCTTTCAACTGAGTCACAGAAACAAACATTAAATATTTATTAGGCCATACTGTGATGTTTTGTACACCTACCCACTGTATGTTTAAATGAGGAGAAACACGTCTGCATCTTCAAGCATGTGCCACTCCCCTACAGTGAGAGCATCCAAACTTTTCCAGTCATTGTCACTGCCGTCACCCTCCTGTGCAGCAGCAGTAGCAGCAGCGCGCCAGAACACCTTCCTAATTCTTACGGTGATTGACCAGGGAAACATTTTGTTTTTCTCATTTTACAGGTGAGAAAATTTAAGCCCTGGAAATTTAGGTAATTTTTCCAAAGCCATCCTGCAGTTTAAGCAGCAGAGACTTAAAACGCATATCCTCTGGAGCCAAATCTGGAGTGACCCCTCTGTTGAGCTGCTCCCGTGGATTTGAATGCATTCAGAAACAATCCATTCTTATGAGAGCTATTTTCATGTCCTAGAGAATATTTAAAACCTCATGAAGTAGAGATTAGCCCAGAAAAAGGCTACCTTTATTCTGGTTAATTCTCTGCTTTTACACCAGTGTTAGATTATTTCCTATTACATAGGTTACAAGGCCAGAGTTCCTGTATTCTTGGATTTACTGTAACTAAAGGCTCCCTGAATTTTTATGAAGAAATCTTTCTGTTGCATGCATTTCCATGTTTAGTTAGAGCTGGATGTGAATGGAAAGTTTGTAGATTCATAAGATTTTTGAGTATTGCCAGTCCCAAAGTCCTAAGAAAACGAAATCAAAGAGTAGTGGCTCAACAAGCTTTCTTCTCTCTTATCAGAGAGGCGATGGCACAGAAGATGCTGTTTATGAAAAGCACTTAAGGACACTTTAGTTATGAACTGCAAACTGAAAGAATTTTGGCATTTTAAAACTCTTCAAAATATACGCTATTGTAAATTTTCTTAGTTCGTGAAGAATTTCGTACAGCGAGTTTTGATCTTATTTTCTTCCTCCCATAACTTCTCCCAGTTCTCTCCCTTTCCCTAACCACCTAACTTCTGTTCTCTCATCTTTTCACTCATAAACCTCAATTTCTGCTACCTGTCTCTTCATGAATTTGTGGTCTTCCATTGGACTGTGGCTATCATTTGCCCTGTTTCACCTCTTTTTTATTTATTTTTTTAACCATCGACAGAATTATCCTTTATACTAATACCCAGTCAGACACCGTGGGTTATCTGTCTGATAAAGTTGCTGTCTGCCTCATCTGATTTGAGACATGTCCTGCCTATCTTTTGCTTGACCTGTTATTTTGCTCTTATTGATTGCAGAATTTCTAGTAAATGGGATTGATTTCTTGTGCTTTTCTGTATCTTAGCTCACATGGATTCAACTCCTAACTCTAAAATGCTACTTGCATCATGGCCATAACCTACCTGGAGCTCATTTTTGAGCAGGAGTAAGAACGAATGAAGTTTCAACCACACACTTGCTAGTTATCAGACTCTCAGTTATATTAGAGGAGTTATGAATATATTGTGTTACACAATGCTTGGGAATTATTACAGATTTTTATTTTTATGCATCTGTGTGTTCCATTATTGGGAATAATTTCTGATTGGCAGTAACTGTTCTCATGATGCATTTGAAATATAAGATGCACTAATAGCAGAATGAAATCAAGCTATTTCTTTCTACCAAATCATGTATTTTTGTTGTTTAAATTTAGCTTAATTTATCCTTAAAAAGGTTTCATGAAGGAATCTGTAGAAACTCTACTGCAGTTAGAGGGATTGGGAGTAGTAAGCTAGACATCTCTAGGGAAAGTAATTAAGGAACGTCATCTAAAAATTAGCAGCAAAATATATGAATAAAATTAAAAATCACAGACAAATCATTCTTTAGTATTTTAGAAGGCTCAAAAAACTCATTGCTGATAATGAAATCATCACGTTGAGTCTTTATTGCTGGGCATTTCTAACTTGCTTTCTGTACCAGGAGCAATAATTTAGAACTATCTATGTAACTGGGTTTCTTTTTCTTAGAACTGTAAGGTAGAACTGAAACATTACATGACCTCATAGTGTGTTTTATTTCTCACTGGGTCTGGTAGTTAAAGATATGGTTAGAGCTATTTTATACCCCAGAATATGAGCTTAAGGAAGAGTTTATTTGAGAGTCAGTGTTTGGGCTTGGTGCGTAGGCAGTCACCTGTTGAAACTCTTATGCTTGGTTAAACTTGCACTTAAACTTTCAGTGCAAGGACTTTAAATGACATTTGTTCCTGAGCAGCTGTACCTTTTGTGCAGACCAGTCTTTGAAATAAACGTGGTACACCTTTTTCTACTTGTCATTTATACAGCCTATCCTTTGTTTGGATATGTAGGCTTTGATTTTTGGTGATTTTTTTTTAACCTAAGTAGTGGAGAACATGTATATACATCTGAAGTTTGGAAGAAGGCAGAACTTACCATGTAGAAACACTTTGTGTGTTTGTTGCTTTACCAAAGGATGAGTTCTAATGCATTGGATAGATGGGGGGAATGTTTGGGTTGTTCTGTCATGGCACAGGGCAGGAACTGACTGTCCAGCAAGAGTTCCAATGAGGATCCAGTATCAGTGATGTAGCAGAGACCAGGGACCTCAAATCAGACCAATGATTCTTCACGACAAACGCCTGCCTGTAAAAATGTGTGGATAAAGGAGTTCCTGCACGACTCACTGTGTTACACTGCCACTTCATGACAGGATTTTCCACTTCTCCCTTTCTTTTTTTTCTCTTAAATTTTATTTTGTTTTATTCTGGGGTTGGGGAAGGGAGATGGGTGGGATCAGGAGGCATGATGTGAAAGACACAATAAATGAATAAATAAGTTAAAATAAAAAAAAGGAAATGTTTACTAGGTCAGCAGAAAGCTAATATACACTTCTTCCTTTTGGTTGTAGCAATGCATATGTATATTTCAACAATGTTTGGATAATACTCTTTTTCAAAGAAAGAAAATGCTTTCTTAAATTTATTACTTTATTATTTTTAAAACCAATATCTCCTTTTCTTCTGAATGACAGCGTAGCTTATCTTTTTGACAAACGCAGCCCCATGGGGTTAGAGTAGACACTCAGGCTAACGGAAGATAAGAAAATGGAAACAGTGAAGAATGACTTAATTGTGGAATTCGTGGGCGCATGGGCATTTCCAGAGCAGGGCTCTGATTAACAGACCGCAGGGACAGCCGTGAAGCCGGATTGTGTCCTCTGCTATGCACATGTCCTTGGTTTCACTGGTCTTTCTCTGCTAGATTTCCCCAGAAATAAAGTCTCTAGACTTTTGTCTATTTCTTTTCAAACGAGAGCTGTAGGTTTGCAACATTGGGAAAATCCAGTGCACTAATTTCTGCTCGGAGGATGAGAGGAGCTATGGTTTTCTGTTCAACTCTGGTGATGAGTTGCACAAATAACACCTAGAACTATCATTACAATTGTTACTCATAGTAGGATGGGGAAATTCCTTCCCAGTGTAGGAGAAGCACATTCTGATGCTATTGATGAGACTCTCACAAAAGCAGAGGTCATGGAGGCTGTGAATTTCCACTGTGCCCAATGCTATACATAGTAGGGGCTCCTATAACATTTTCTTTTACTAATGAAAATATAAATGAAATAATATCAATTATATACCAATTATATTATTCCAATAGATTAAAATGTTTCATTTTTTTTGGCTTATAAAAGTCACATTTCAAAAAGAGGTAAGTGATTTTAAAATACAAATATCAAATTGTAGATAAGCTTATTTTCTACCAGATTTACAGATCTTATCTTTAGGCAGTCAGAAATCAGAACAATTAAATTCACACAGATGAAGGATATTATTACTTAGAATCTCAGATGTTCAGAGACACATATACTTTCTTTAGGTAATAGATAATCCTAAAGGCAGCTTTGTAGAAGGTCACCATATAATTCATTCAAAGACAATATGCTGACTAGCTCTATCCATGTAATCATACCATTTTTTTTTCAAAGTGGGCAATCTCTATTGGTCACAAACACAATTGTTTTGATCATCATGAAGGATATTAAAAACCTTAAGAGCATTATGGAATCACCTTGTGTGCCCAGGCTGTCGTTTTGCTCACCCAAGTTTGGTCCACCTTTCAGAGAATCAGCGATGAAGGAATTTTACTGATGTTGAATTCGTCTTAGATGTTTCATAGAGTATTTGGGTGCATTATTCAGTACTTGCCACTAAGAGGCCGTGTTGACTCAGTTGGATTGATCTATATTCATATAAGCACACAAAGGGCACCGACTTTGGCTTCTGATTCAAGATAGACTCAATTCTGTTGTTTGGAATGGATTCTTTCCCTGTCAGCTTTTGTTCTGTGTTATGTACATCTGTAACGATGCAACCATTAGAATACAAACTCAAAGAGAATTTGATAATAGACAAGGTGATATATATGGCTGGATGGCAAGGCTGGGGCAAGTCTTCCTTACCCTCCAATTGCCTTTTACTTCAGTCATTCATATACATATTTTTATTATAAACACTTTCAAAAAGTAGTGTCAGCATCTATTTGGTAGAATTATAATTATAAAGTCATAAGATGTCTAGTTAGGGCACTGTCCTCTCCCCTGTTATATGGTGACTCAATTTAATTTTCTTTCATTTATGTATATATTTTAGGAAGCTTCCCATGTGACTTTTCAAAAGACCTGTAAGGTTAGCTTCCCATATTCCTTTATCCTACCTTCCCATTATCTCCCCTTTAACCTTCGACTACAGTTTCTACTTTACTTATTTATAACACTATATTCTATTTTTCCTTTCTTGGAAGATTCCCTCCTCCCCTTGGCCACCTAGCCTCTGTGGATATTAAATAAACATACCTAAAGCTTAAAAGCTAGCACCAACATAAAAGAGGAAACAGGCAATGCTTGTATTTTTGGGTCTGGGTTACCTCATTCAGGATGATTGTTTCTAGGTCCTTCTATTCACTTGTGAATTTTTTTTAAAAGATTTATTTATTATGTATAGTGTTCTGTATGCATACATGTATACCTGCAGGCCAGAAGAGGGCACCATATATCATTGTGAGTGGTTGTGAGCCACCATGTGGATGCTGAGAACTGAATTCGGGATCTCTGGAAGAGCAGCCAGTGCTCTTAACCTCTGAGCCATCTCTTCAGCATCCCCCCCCTTTTTTTTTTAAAGATTTATTTATTTATTATGTATACAACATTCTGCCTCCATGTATGCCCAGATGCCAGAAGAGGGCGCTAGATCTCATTACAGACGGTTGTGAGCCACTATGTAGTTGCTGGGAATAGAACTCATGACCTCTGGAAGAGCAGTCAGTGCTCTTAACCACTGAGCCATCTCTCTAGCCCATTACTTGTGTATTTTATAATGTCATGTTTCTTCGCAGATGGATAATATTCCATTGTGTAAATAAACCACGTCTTCACTATCCATTCATCAGTCAACAGATATCTAGGCTTTTACCAATTTATGGCTGTTATACATAGAGAGGCAATGAACATGTGTGGGCAAGTATCTCTGAAGTAAAATATGGAGTCCTTTGGATATGTATCCAAGAGTGGTATAACTGGATCTTGAGGTAGATCTATTCCCAGCTTCCCGAGAAACTACCACACTGAGTTCCACAGTGACTGTACAAGTTTGCACTCCCACCCAGGAAGGCTGCTGAACTTTGCATGTTAGTTTTGTATCCCACTGCTTTTTTTTGACAGTGTTTATTGGCTGCAGCAGTCTCATAGTGGAGACTTTTATGTATAAAGGTCTTTTATGTTTAAAAGTCTTTTATACCACCTACAAGGAAGGATGCTTCGAATTCTCCCTTTCCTATTTTTATGCCCCTAATCTCCTCAGCTCTCTTATCCCTCTAGCTAAGACTTCAAGAACCATATTGAATATATTGAATAGGTAAAGAGAATGAATATCTTGGGGTGGTTTTATATCTTAGTGAAAATTATATGAGTGTTTGTATGTGATGGTGTACGCTTGCCTTTATTATGTTGAGGCATGTCCCTTTCACCCCTAGTCTCCCCAGGATTTTCATCATGATGGGATGTTGGATTTTGCCAAAAGCTTTGTTCTGTGTCTAATGAGTTGATCATGTTGTTTTTTTTTTTTTTTTTTTTTTTAGTCTGCTTGTATGTGATGGATTTCAGTTATTGATTTATGTATGTTCAACCATCCCTGATTCTCTGGGATAAAGTCAACATGATCATGGTTGGTGATCTTTTTTGATGTATTCTTGCATTCAGTTTGCAAGTATTTTATAGAGACTTTTATAAAGTATATTGGTTTTTATAATTTTATTTTTGCTGAGTCTTTGTGTGGTTTTTGTATCTGGCTTACAGAAGGTTCACAAAAAGGATTAGGAAATAGTCCTCCAGTTTCTGCTTTGTGGAATAATTTGAAGATTATTGACATTAGTTCTTCTTTGCCAGTCTGAATCCATTTGACATAAGAAGATTCCTATGACTCTGTCACAGGCGTAGGTTTGTGCCCTCAGACGGTAAATAGGAGGTAAATTTGAGGCCCTACCTCTTGCTGTAGAACTATTGGCAAGTGATAGCTGCTCTGGGATGGAAAATCATTTGTTGTATTAAGGAAATAGCCGCTCACAGTTTCTCATTCTCTAGGGTGTGAGTGTATCTGTGTAGCTATACTCAACCCAGTATTAATATCTTACAATTGTTTATTTAGCAAGCAAAATATGTATTTCATTGTTTTAGTGTCTAATTTTCATCACTAGTATGGCTGAAGTTAGCAATTTCGATTTTTCACTTTATCATTCTGCTGTTTATAACATTGAATAAATTATATATTCAATTTTTCCAGTTAATGTATATATTATCATTGATTACATATGAATATTGTATATATAATAACATAGAATTGTAGCAGGGATCATATATTTCAAATCAGCAGTGGAATGAAACAGAAAAGCTACAATACAGAGCAGATTGGACAGAAACTGAAGTATAGAGGTAGCTGATATTGTGAATTATCTTACTATATATGAATGTATACATGAATATATATATACATATATACATACACACATATATGAATGTGTACATAAAATAATGATTCATAGAGGATCTAATAAAACCACCAACACCAGGTATGAGAATCTCCCTTTGAAGTTGTTGGGGTTTTAGAAGAAACTCCAAAACAGTATAGGCTACTGCTAAAGCTCTTGCTTACACCCAGATGTAGAAGGGAGGTCCCTATTGCTGAGGACCCCATGCACTTCAGAAATGGAGCCCGGAGGACCTGAACTGGATAGTACCTGAAAGATACCCCTTTAAGGAATAAATTTCATGATACCAGAAAGAGTCATGCAAACTTCCAAAGGAGGGAAGCATCCAAAAGTCCTCCCTCCTTTCTCCCTTCTTCCCTTCCTTCTTTTCTTTCCCTCCCCTCCCTCCTTGCCTGTGTACCTGCTTACCTGCACCAAGAAAAGGTACCAAGCCACGTGGCTAAACAAAGATAAGAATTATGGGTTAATTTAAGATTTAAGATCTATCTAGAAATATGCACGAGCCATTGGGCAAACAGTGTTGTAATTAATATAGTTTCTGTGTGATTATTCGAGTTTGGTTGACCAGGAAATAAAAGCAGTCTTCGTCTACATATGGAATCCAAAGTAGGGACACAAACCTATGACACTGAGATTAAGAGTCTCATGCTCTACCTTCTGAACAAGCTACATCCACATAAAACCTGAGAGAGCTTGAGAATGGATTCCAGACATAAAAGAACAGAGTTAAGCATGACTTCTTGGTAGAAGCATATTCTTAGGTGGGCTCTGTTTTCTAGAGGCAAACGGAAGCACAGATCCTTTAAGAGAGACTTCCTGACTCAGCATTGGCAGCAAAAACCTCACAGCTCTTTTAAGAGGCTCTGACACCAAACACTTAAATGGTGTTTATGAGCAGCAGGCATCCGAGTTCTTGGAGGTGGCATGGAACTAGAAACTCCATGGAGTTGTGGTAAAAGATGACTCCTACCAGTATCTCTTCCATGACGCTAGACTCTCAGAAAGCCAAGGAGTTGTGTGGCTCCAGCTGCCAAAGCTATGGCTTTAATCTTAGCCATATTGCTTAATAAATTAAAGACTCATGTGGTCTGAGAGATATACAGTAAAGACCAATTTAGACAGAAAAAACCCTCTGGATGGTTTTTAGTGTGTTTAAAAATATACGTAGACTTGGGAGAAAAAAGAAAAAGAAAAGAGAAAGTCCTTTATAAAAGAAAAAATTAGAATAGTTGAGTATGGTGGCACGTACCTTTAATCCCAGCACTTGGGAGGCAGAGGCAGGCTGGTCTCTGTGAGTTCAAGGACAGCCTGGTCTACAGAGTGAGTTTCAGGACAACCAAAGATATACAGAGAAACCCTGTCCCATAAAACCAAAAATTAAAAATAAAAATAAAAAACAGAGTTAAAAAGTCACATAAAAATAGAAAATACATAAAGAGTCTGGATACTATATATTACTGTCTTGTCTTTGGATTGTTTGATTGCTAAGGAAGGAACAACAGCTACTAAACTGGATTAATCTAAACTATATGTTTTGAAAATGCCTTGAATTCAAAACTTAAGTCAAAAATATGTTACTTTGGAGAAGAGGTTTTGTTTCCACAGGAAACGAGAGGCTGTGGATTCATTCTGGGTTAAGAAAAATCATGTTTGATTGAGGAATACCTCTGGAAAAGTCTCCAAATAGGAGTGGATGGCCCAGGTGATCCAACATTTCAGAGCACCTCTTTTGCAGTTTCCTCTGAATTCTACATCCAGAAAAGCCTCAAGATTGCTGCTGAGATGATTTAACCTCAAAGAATACTCCCAGTCATACCTAAATTTTCTTTGGGTCCCCGTAAGATTATCAGTGCCCCAGTTAGCAGGAAGTATCCTAAAAATCTATGTCTACATTCCCAGAAAATTGATTATGGATGTTTGTCTTTTTTAGTGTGTTGGTTATAAGTTTTTATGGATAATGGTCAGGAAAAAGTTAAATAAAGGGGATTAGATTCAGAGTTCTTGTTTTGAAAAGAAAAAAAGAGAAAGTGCTGATTGGTCAGTAGCCAGGCAGGAAATATAAGTAAGGTAACCAGACCAGGAGAATTCTGGGAAGAGGAAAGGCTCAGTCTGCAGTTGCCTCCCAGACATAAAGGAAGCAAGATGCAAATTCTGCACCAAGAAAAGGTACCAAGTCACATGGCTAAACAAAGATAAGAATTATGGGTTAATTTAAGATGTAAGAGCTAGCTGGAAATATACCTGGGCCATTGGCCAAACAGTGTGGTAATTAATATAGTTTCTGTGTGAATTTTTGGGTCTGGTTGACTGGGAAATGAAAGCAGTCTCTGTTTATACCTCAGTCTATATAATGTCACTGGTATGTGTATTTTTGGGGATGATCATTTCATATTGGTATATTTTCCCTAGGCAAGACTATCTCTCTTGTTCTCAGACTTCTTAAATGTTTGTCATTCTTTGCGCAGGGTTTAGTGTCTATAGGGTTTTTCCCTGCCCACTTTACAATGTCTATTGTTTTTGTCATTGTTCAGCTCATGCTTATGCAGTCATGTTGGTGAGAATTTAGGGATGTAGATTCTGACGTTACTAGAAGACACAATTGCACAGCAAACTTTCAGACCCTCCAGTTTTAACACTCTTTCTGCCTACTCCTACTCAAACTTCCCTGAGTAAGTTGGGGAGTGCTTTTAGATTTAGAACTGGGACTGGGCTCTGCAAATCTGCATTTTGATTGGTTGTGATGTTATCGAATGGTCTCTGTCTGTTACAGAGATGTGTTTCCTTGATGAAGGTTAAGTCCTACACTTATCTGTAGGTATAAGACCAGATATCTAGAATGTAGCTAGGGATTATGTTGGTTTAGTAAAGTAATTTCTGTGTGTTCCCCTTCAAGATCCATGTCTATAATAGCCCTACATGACTATGCTAGGTATTGGCAAGGCTTCCTACCCAGGCATGATTTCTCTTAAATCCAATTAGAGAATTGTTAGTTACTAGCAAGGCATGAATGCCACTATTAGACCCTAAGGTAGAAAAATTCTTGTAAAGAGTTCACTTAGGACTTTGGATGTAGTTCAGTGGTAATGCTTGCTTATACATAGACGTGGGTTTGGCTCCAGGTACTGCTAGAAAATAGTTAATTTATAAAAAGAGTAGCATGTCAAAGAAAAGCAATGTGTTTCAATACCATCAGCTATCAGATGAGTTCTCCCAGGTTTGATTCAGAGATAAGATTAATATAAGGTATTCTACTGAGAGAAAAATATTGCTGAATTCTAATTATTATAATGGTAAAGTAACAATATGGAAAAAAGACTAAAAAGAAAATGAGGAAGAGAAAGAAAAGATAAAGAACAGGATGGTCAGATGTATAGGATAAAAACCAAATGAAAATTCTTTTCTGTGAATGAGATAGCCCAAAATCTGTCCCCTAACAACACTGTGGTGTACAGTTTTATTTATTATGATTGCAACACACACACACACACACACACACACACACACACACACACACACACACACGTTTACACACGAGTCTATTCAATTTGTGCTGAGCAAGAATTAATATTCCCTATCAGCCCAAGTCACTGATTCTCGTCTCCTCTAGATGGCTTGACTATATCGCACTTCTCACAGTTCTGAGTGTGGGAACACATAATCCCACTGGGAAGCTCCTTCCTGGAGGCGCTTCCCTCCTTGAAAAGACAGATGGACTTCTTAGGCAATTTCTTTGCTTCCTTAGGTGATCCTGGACTCTGGGATCTCTGCCGATCTCCTGACTCTGTGGCAGGCCAGCTCTCTTGCATATTTATCCTTTATCTATAGCCACTGGCTCCATGAAATCTGGCCATTCTTACGGGGCACAGAAGAGCTTCAGTTAATCTATGCTTTTTTTCACAGGCAGTTTGTTTAGGAGTCACTGCTCAGTCTTTGTTTGAGGGTGGAAAGAATCAAAATCCAGCTTTACCTGGTGACTGGTTTCAGTCTTGGTCTAAGTTTTGTTTGAAGAGGCTTCTGTGAATAAATACATTTGCTTCAGTTCTTATTTTTTTATGTAATGAATATTTTCTTCTTTATGATTAAGTATAAAAGTTATCTAGGACTTTGTATTTTACCCTGTGAGATGTTTGAAATTAGGCAAAGCAGTTCAGGTGATAGTTGACTATGTTAGTAAGTACACTGACTTGACAAATAAAAGCAAATAACTCATGTAACTCTTTGAGAAATATGGCAGTGTGGTTTAGTGCAAAGTTTGTAGTTAAATAACTCACAAATAATCTTAGCAACATGAGGGACCTACACATATCCTGATGATTTGTAGTATACAGTCATAATCAAATAAAACCTGTATTTTTCTATTGAATCTATTCTTTTAATGAGGCCATTGAGACCCATAGCAGTTGTTACTAAAAGCACACAAGTACCAAGATCCATATTTTAACCACATTCCTTTATTTTTCTGCACAAATCTAATCTGTATGTGCCTGCACTCTCAACTCCCAAATGACTGTTGAATAATTACAGGTCAACGATCACACTTGCACTATGAAACAACTCCACAAGTGGCAAAATCTTAGTCTAATTTCTGAGCACTGAAAACTGTGCAAGTCATGGTCAAATGTTGTCTGCTTTCATTATTTCTGGTTTAAGATTTGTCAAGTCCCCGGACACTGTGTTAACAACTTCCTGTGGCGTCTTTAAGAAAATCAGCATTGGCAATTATACTTGTTTTGCATGTTCCTATTCACACAGCTGGCAGCCACAAGAAGGCAAATTTTAGGGAACATTCCTTCTTTATTTAACTCCTTCTGCAGGTGTCACTTCTGTGTTTTAGCCATCTGGTGTTCTGCAAAGTAGAAATTCAATACCAACTATTTATTGAGTCATACATGCTAAGTAAAAAAAAAATCTCCTTCAAGTAACAGTATTAAAATGCCCAATAAGGCAAATAGATTTTATGTTTGTTTTTAGTTTTGAGAGATGTGTTTTGAAAGCACTGTGGCTACTTAGTAGAGTTTGTTGGAAAGGGTACATAGAAATAGTACTAATATTGGGCTTTCTTTCCTGTAGCATAACCTCAATTAAAATTGCCCCATTCTATAGAACTTTTGGCGTTCAGATGCAATATATTGCTATTACGTCTGCCCTTTTCCTGAAAATATTTAGTGGGTAGAAACAACTGATATAAAAAAGAATTTTTAATCTTTTCCTATCATAAGATCCTAGAGTATGATTGGAGGTAAGAAAACAGTTTCTTTCCCCTTTGATGAGACAGAGCCTTAATATATATTTATTAATTATAAATTAATATATTCTATACTAGTCTCAAAATCATGACACTTATGCTCTAGCTTTCAAAGATAAATTCTTTTTTCGAAGAGTTTGTTTTGAGCTTATAGTTTAAAAGGGTTAGAGTCTGTAATGGCAGAGTAGAGGTAATAGGAGGCAGGAGCTGGATCAATAACTGATGAGAGTTCACATCATGAACCATAGTAAGAAGTAGAGAGCTAACAAAAACTGACATGAATCTTTTAAAACTTCAAACACCACCCATGTGAAATATCTCCTGATGACAATTAGAGTAGTTACCAATCAGATTATAAGAGAAGGTCAGTTCAGGCACCCTTTCTGCTGTTGCTAAGAGTCTTATCTGGGGTCATCCTTGTGGATTCCTGGGAGTTTCCCTCGCACCAGGGTTCTCCAAAACCCCCAAATGGCCTTCTCTATCAAGATACCTATTTCATTACATATGCCTCCACTGCAGCCCACTGGAAACTTGCTGGTAAATCACAGCCACATGGCCATACACAGATTAATAGAAATGGGTTAATTTAAAATATAAGTGCTAGCTAATAAGAAGCTAGAGCTAATTGGCCAAGCAGTGATTTAATTAATACAGTTTCTGTGTGATTATTTTGAGTCAGGGTGGTCGGAAAACAAACAAGCAACCCCCAACAACAGACTGTCACTAGCATTTTTGATCTTAGCCATTCTGATAGGTGTAAGATGGTATCTTAGAGTCATTTCGATTTGCATTTCCCTGATAGCTAAGGATGTTGAACAATTAGGTGTATTTCAGCCATTTGAGATTCTTCTGTTAAAAATTATTTGATAGTATATATAGTGATCCCAAAAATTCTAACAGAGAACTCTTAGAGCTGATAAACACCCTCAATAATGTGGCTGGATTCAAGATTAACTCAAAAATATCAGTAGCCTTCCTATATACAAATGATAAATGGGCTGAGAAAAAAAATCAGAGAAACAACACCCTTTACAATAGCTACAAATAACATAAATATCTTGGGATAACTCTAACCAAACAAGTGAAAGGCCTGTATGACAAAAACTTTGAGTCTTCAAAGAAAAAAATGGAGAAGAGATCTGAATACAGAAAGATCTTCTATGCTCATAGATCAATAGGGTTAACATAGTAAAAATGGCAATCTTACCAAAAGCAATCTACAGGTTCAATGCAATCCCCATCAAAATCCCAACACAGATATTCACATACATCAAAAGAACAATAATCAGATCCATATGAAGAAACAAAATACCCAGGATAGCTAAAACAGTCCTGTACAATAAAGGAACTTCTTATGGTAGCACCATCTCTGACTTCAAACTCTACTATTGAGCTATAGTAATAAAAACTGCATGGTATTGGTATAAAACAGACAGGTTGATCAATGGATTCAAATAGAAAATTCTGACATAAATCCACACACCTATGAACACCTGATTTTTGACAAAGAAGCCAAAATGGAAAAAAAGAAGCATTTTCAATAAATGGTACTGGATAATTGGATAGTCACATATAAGAAAATGCAAATAGATCCATATCTACTACCCTGCACAAAACTCAAAGCCAAGTGGATTAAAGACCTCAACATAAATCCAGTTATACTGAACTTGATAGAATAGAAAGTGAAAGTAGCCTTGAGTGAATTTTCATAAGCGTCAACTTCCCGAATACATCAGCAGCACAGACATTGAGATCCCATTAATAAACAGGACCTCCTCAAGTTGAAAACCTTCTGTAAGGCAAAGACACCCAATAAGACAAAACAGCAGCCTACAGAATGGGAAAAGATTTTCACCAACTCCATATCTGAAAGAAGGGTGATCTCCAAAATATATAAAGAATTTAATAAAACTAGACATCAAAATACTAAACAATCCAATTAAAAATGGGGTATAGATTAAAAAATATTTTTAACTTAAAATTTTGTTGAGAATTTCAAGCATATATACTGGTTCACCCCCCCTTTTTTTTTTTTTTAGCTAATCTGGGATGTTTTAGTCACTTTTTTTATAAATATAAATTTTAGCTTAGCCAAGTTTATCATTAAGGGCTTTTATGGGCTTTTAAAGATGTTCCTGAGGGAAACATCATGAAGTTCACAACACTTCTATTTTAAAATATTACGTGCAGTAGTTAATTAGAAAATGCTCTCCAAACAATTCTTTCTTTGGGAGGTCAGAGAGTAAATTAGTTGTATGAAAGTACTTTTTTTTTTTTGAAGGGTCAAGAATTCTTGGGACTATTTTCTTCTCTCACATTTAGTTATTTGGGTATTATCATTGGTAATTTGAAAAATAGTCTTAACAATTTTCATGTTTAGTACTGGATTTTCCTTTTCTAGGTTTCCCTATGTGACTTGCTTGTGGTTAGAGATTATCAAATATTCAAGCACAGTCCCATAAGGCATAACTCATTGAGAGTTATACTCTTGATCTTCTTAAGAACTTTGTAGTAAATCACAATTGGTAAAGTCTGGGTAACTCTGTTTGTGATGGCTTGAATGAAATGTCTCCCCCTCTCCCATAGGCTCACAGGGCACCATTAGGAGTGGCACTGTTAGGAGATGGGGCCTTAGAGTAGGTGTGGCCTTGTTGGAGGAAGTGTGTCACTAGGGGTGAGCTTTGAGGTTTCAAATGCTCAAGCCAGGCCCAGAGGCTTTCTCTTCCTGCTGCCTGTAGATTTGGATGTACATTTTACAAGTTCTTTCTCCAGTACGATCTCTGCCTGCATGCTACCATGCTTCCTGCAATCATGACAATGGACTAAACTTCTGAACTGTAAGCCAGCCCCAATGAAATGTTTACTTTATAAGAGTTGCTATGGTCATAGTGTCTCTTCCCAGCAATGAAACCCTAAGTAAGGTTGTGATGTGGGATTCCTCTCTGTATTCTGTGAATACCATTTGGCGAATAAAAAATCTGCCTTGGCCTGTGGTAGGGTAGAATAGAGCTAGGCAGGGAAAACTAAACTGAACACTGGGAGAAAGAAGGCAGCGTCAAGAAGATGCCATGTAGCAGCCACTGGGAACAGACATGCCAGAACCTTGTTGGTAAGCCACAGCCATGTGATGATACACAGATTAATAGAAATGGGTTAAATTAAGATGTAAGAGTTAGCCAATAAGAAGCTAGAGCTAATGGACCAAGCAGCGATTTAATTAATACAGTTTCTGTGTGGTTATTTTGGGGCTGAGCAGCTGGAAACAAACAAGTGGTTTCCTACAACACTGCTATATGTGACAAATTTCCTGAGCCATCCAGTCTGAGCTTGCTGGCTGCCAGCCTGGGTCTAGGGTCAGTAGGAAGTCCTGTTTTCAGAGAATAAGGTGAAATGTGATAGAGTAGAGCACCTAAGATCTTCTTCTGGCTTAGCTACATGTGCATGCATGGCTACACCTGTAAATATATCACACACACACATGTGCATGCATGCACACATGCATACACACACATATGTGCATGCACACAGACACCTAGATTGGTGGCACCTTTAATCCCAGCATTGGGGAGGCAGAACTAGGAGGATCGCTGGGGTTTGCTGGCCATGTAGTCTGGCAGAATCAGTAGGCTCTGGATTCAGTGTCTCAAAAAGTAAGATGGATTTCTGAGATGTTTAGTGTTGTCTCTCAGTTTAACAGTACTGGGAATTACTTCTGAGGCAACTCTTCAGGCATAATTTGGAGGTGTTTCTTTATTAGGTTATCCTCTGGAAGGTCTGTGAGACATTTTCTTGATTTAAATATGAAGACACACTCTAAAGGCTGGGGCGTCATTCCTTGGCTTGTGTACTGGATTGCATGAAAAGGAGAAAGCTAGGTGAACACAGGCATTCATCTCTTTCCACTTCTGACCTGAGAGCATAATGTGATTAGCTCCCAGGACAGAGTAATTCAGAGTTGTGTACATAGATGCCTCTACATCTTTCCAAGACTCACTGTATTTATTCCCAGGAGTTCTCTGAATCCTGCCTTTTTGAGCAGCTGCTCTGAAGGCACACATTGCATCTGCATGTGAGATCACTTAGTAACTGAACACACAAAATAAGGTGTCTCATTTTCAGGAAAACAAATGTCCCCAAGATAGAGTAAGTGATAATGATTTCACGATTGCTTCATGATAGCTTACGGAGACTCATGATTATTGTGGGCACTGGCCAAAAGTGTCACATAGTATGTAAATAATTCATTAGAGAGCACTGTGTATTCTGTCCCATTGTCTTCCTCTCACCCTGGAACCAAGTTTATTGTTATTGTCAGCACCTTTCTTTCTCTATTATTACTGACACTGTGAAAAAAATGGAAGGATATATTTGGATTAGCATTTATATAAGATTTTTCATTTTATGAATCACTTTAGAAAAGTTTGTATTAGTTTTGTTTTTTTTTTTTTTGGTCATGTGTGTTAGCTTGTATTCTGGTATTTGTATTTTGTAAGTAGAATACTGAAATATGAGAAGTTACAAGATAACTGGCCTGAAAAGTAGTAGAAAAGCTGAGATTAATCTGATGTGTATTTTACAACTGCTGTACTAAGCATAGGATCTTGTTTAAGTCAACCAGACCAAGCTTGCCATCATCGTGGAAGATAGGGTGTTTGCATTTCTGACAAACTTAGAAGCAGATATTTATATCAACAGTCAGTGAGGCCAAAATTAACAAGCCTTGATCACATTTCAGAAGCTTCAGGTCAGATATATATATATTTTCGAGACAGGGTTTCTCC
>NW_026068130.1:36982-77425 GCF_014885135.2 Alexandromys fortis | reverse complement strand
ATGCAAATGGATGGAAATAGAAAACACTATCCTGAGTGAGGTAACCCAGACCCAAAAAGATGAACATGGGATGTACTCACTCATAATTGGTTTCTAGAGATAAATAAAGGTAAGTGAGTCTATAATTTGATCTCCTAAAGAAGCTAAATAAGAAGGTGATCCCAAAGAAAAACATATAGCTATCCTCCTGATTATGGGAAGTAGACAAGATTGCCAGGTAATCTCCGCACTCAGGAGACAGAGGTTGGTGAATCTCTGGGAGACAAATAAAATGTCACTTCTACTTGTGAACTTCATCTTTCTTCTATATTCCCTATATACATGAACTGCTGCTGAAATATTTTATATGAAACTAGATGCTGGACCTGCCATGGGTTTCTTCTTTCTCTTAATTGTAAAAGATACTTGGTGATGAGGAGCGGATAATTCTCTCATCAATTATCCTTACTCCCCTCTTAATTAAACTTTGTTTTAATTAGTTTATTTAGTTTAATTTGTTCCTGTACTATTAAAACATTCTTCTCACTAAACCTGCCTTCAGGTTCCAGGGTTCACTCTTTACATTGCTGCATAATCTTATTTTAAGAAAATTATGTTGTTACTGCTTTACTTAAGCACTTCAAAGAAACCATAAAGAGGCATACAAGTGTCATTTAGCATATTATAAATAACCTACTTGACACTTAACATTTGAAAACACCTTAGCCCATACACAAACCTACTAAACCATTTCAATTTCCCAGTGCTCCATATTCTATGATTCTTTGTGCCCCGGAACCTAGTGCTTTCTTCATTTTCTCTACTAGTTATATATTTAAAACTTAATACAAGATAGATTTCCTCTGTGAAAAATCTGACATTCCAATAAGAATTGATGTTGATTTTCCCTAGGCTGCTTCTTGCAAATGTCTATCTTAGCATCGGTAACACACACACACACACACACACACACACACACCTACACAGTGCATGCATGTACCATCCCTTTCTTTGTACTAGACGCCAAGTTCAGTGAAAGTGGAAACTACATATTATTAATTTCTGTATTTCTAGAATGCAGCATAGACATATCTTTAGTTTTTCAGCATCCATAATGTTATCTGGATAAATGGAACTAATAATGGAAGTTCTAGAAATTAATCCTGCACTGAATCTCAAGAGATAAGTAGATTTATAATTAAAAAGTACATAAAGAACTTGGAAACTTCTTCCTGCTTCTCAGTAGGTAAACACCAGGTTATGTAAACTTTATGAACCTTTAAAAACTTTATTCATGTATAAAATAATAATGACTATTTTGTAGGAATAATGTATGAAAAGGGCAGATGTTAAATAATGCACATAAAACACACACACACACATATTATTATTTTTTTAGAGTTTTGTGTTTTTTGTTTTTTTTTTTTTTTTGAGAGAATGAGTGTAACTTAAGAAGTCTCATCTTTCTCTTGAACCAAGCAGCTTTGAAGAGATTAATGATGCTCACGATTGCCTTTGGTATTTCCAAACGCACTATTACACTAAATATTTTGTTTACCAAGGCATGACCAACAAATTGACATGTCCAAAAAGAGTGGAGACGAATGGCTTCATTACACTGATTCTCACGAGCTTTACTTGCTCAATATAAATCTATTATCCTTAGCACAAAAGATCTTTTAAAAATTGTTTGCCTAGAATCCAGGCTTGGTGGCTTGAATTACGATAATTTATGACTCTCTTGGGCTACCTAGCAGATTCCAGGCCTATCTGAATCACATTGTGACTCTGCCTATAAAGACATTGCAAAGAAAACATTTACTTGTAGGCTGTCCTTTCTCTATCAACAAATTTAGGAAAATTTTGTATAATTAAAGATCAGAAGTGCATTGCTCTGCCACACTTTCCATCAGCACTCAACTGACCTGCTAAATTCTCTGTCTCTCTGGTTTAATTTCACCTTCTTATGTCTAATAAAGGACATAATGAACAATTTTTCCAAGTAAAATGCCAGTTGAACAAATGGAATTAAAAGCCAAATAGTCAAATATTTGTTCCTTCAGGGTATCCACTGACTTATATAAGAAATCCGTTGGTGTAGGAGCTGAGCCCTGTTCCACCAGAGATTTTTCAGTCATTGGAGTGAAAATGCTAAGCATAATTACTTAGTTCATTGTCTGATGGTGGAATTATTTGTTTCTCTTTCAGAACCTTTAGTTTTTCTTATGAAAGAGAAAACATGACACATATTTGCATAACTCAAAATTAAAGGAATAGTTTTAGAAGACTGATTATCCTAAAGAAATAGGAAGCAATATACTAACTTCTGTAGACATGTCTCCATTTGTTTACTGATTTTCACCTTTTCAGAAAATGGCTTCCATATTGTGTTGATCTGGCATGTACACCTTTTCTGGCTTCCTAGTATCGTTATTCTGAAGTTCATGTGGCAAAGGACCAATGGAGGCATCTATCCAATAGACAACAAGTATCCAAGTCCTGCCAGTGAACCCTTGCGTGAACTTGGGAGAAAAGCATCTCCTCATGGGTCTACAATAATTGCAAGTTGGCCAGAATACTGATTGCAATTTTTAACTTAGATCCAGGACGAGAAGACTAGCTACATTTGGATTTTGAATATCTGTATCTGTGTATCTAAAAATTTTTGTTTTAGATGGAGTTTTGGGTCGTTCGTTGTGACTAATAATGAATTCAATGGTGTTATATAAACATTCCTAGACAGAGACTTGGCTCTGATTTGTGTGTGTTGGCTTGAAATCTATTATCTACCTGAAATCTCTTACTGAATTCTAATTATTCTTCTGTAAATTATCTTAAGTTTTTTTAATAGGAAATTATCTACAAAAATGTTAACATTTTCAATTGCTCACACATTCAATTTTTCCTTTGATTTTTTTGTAGACTGTCTTTTATAACATTGAATTAAAATAAGTGCTTGCTATTCATTTTTAAATCCATGACTTAAAATAAAATGTTATCAATATTTCTCATGTACGGGGGAGTTTCCTGTAAGATTCTGGGGCTTTATTTTTTAAATTTGAGTTTAAAAGAGAGAGTTGGGATGGAGAGAGTATGTATGTATGGCTTGAGTATTAAGGATAGAGGACATCTCTCATGAGTCAGAGTTCTCCTTTTACTGTGGATTCTGCAGACTGAAGTCAAGTTGTCAGATGTGGGCAGCAAGTGGCTTTTTACCCCCTGAGTTATTTTGCCAGTACAGGATGAGCATTTTAATAGATTAGGGAATTAGATTCTGTTTTCTGTACTCTATGAAAATAATTTCGATCACATTAAGGTTGGTCATACATCATTCACGAATCTTATTAAGAATAATTTTTATTTTATGTACTATTTAAGTTTAAACATGTAAAAAAAGTCATCTTTTTCTTCTTTTAAATCTTACTATAATCCATAGTATATGGCAAACCATATGCACAGATGTTTCAGTGTTTTTCCTTTTGAAAAAAGAAATACAAAAGTCTCATGTTCCTATAAACTAATATGTTATGGCATTTCATTTATCAAGTTGGTGTTCAAACTGTATGCATTTTAATTTCTTACCCATATGATAAATCTAACCAATAGTCTAGACTATAGAAATATCTAAAAATAAAGATAGTAAGTTTTATACCACTAGGGATTATACCAAAAAGCATTTGCTTCCCAGGCTCATAGTGTAATGGGATGAGTAAATTTCTTTATCTTCCTTAATAATTAAAAAAACAAGACCCTATAGCTGTTACAGATTAAACCCAACCTCGATCACATTATGCTTTCATTTGTTAATGCTTGCTTTAGATGATGGAATTAATGCAGTCTAAGATACTAATCTACTAATAAAAGACAGTTTATTAAGTTTGTAATGAGTTTAGATTCAACCTTTTAATTTTATTAGTAGAAAACATGACCATTTCCTTTGTCGTAACACTTATAATTTATTCATTCTGGATTTTTCTAAATAGTTGACTTACTACCTTTGGCAATAGTAATCTGCATCTTACAATGCTGGTTCATAAGCTTTTGAGTTTCCCCCTTTGATTTTGCATCTTTCTGCTTCTTTAACCATTTTGTACAATATTGATTTTCTACTGTAAACTTATATCAAGCTGTATTTGGCAATAACCCTAAAGGTTTGTTCTTGTCATTATAAAGTTGAATATTTTCCCAGAGAATTTTTATCAAATAATTATTATCACATAGAAAAGCAATTATAGAACAAAATCACTTGTAAACTTTCTTGATTTTTATAAACTCTCCAAAGTACATAAAATATGGAAATGTACCTAGGGATATTTGATAATCAATTTTAATTAAATCAATTAAATAAAGCTTTGGGAAAGCTAAAAATGTTTGTTATTCTTATTAGCATAATTAAACTCCACAGTTTTAAGTAGCGAAACATGTATCTGACTTTTTATTAGGAAATAAGTCAATTTCATGCCCTTCGTTCATTCAGAATATTGTTAACTGCCCATGTTCATTTGTCTTCAAATAGATTTATTCAACCACTAAGTTGAACATAAATGTACCAATGGATTCCTCTTTGTGTACAGTCACATACTAGGTATTTTTATATACCCAGTAGATGTCTCAAGGAATTAGTTGTGAGTTTGTGACTATAAGCAAAGTCTTAAATAGCTGATTGGTCTGTAAATATACTAACAATATATAGTTATTATATTATGTTAATATTGTTTATATGTATATATCTATCACTATCTAAATTGAAGTGTATTTCTTGATTTCTTGCTTGGTGAGGACTTGCAAGAAAATAGAGGACGTTAATCTACTATTTTGCTGTTAAGTTCAGGATATCATTTTTAAGCACCTATTTCTTCTTAAGTGTCTTACTCATCCCCTTTCCATTATTTACTATATTCCTTAAATGTTCTACACAGTCCATAAATCTTTATGAGAATACATCCAAGTCCCAGTTACATGACAAAAGTGTGCTATCCCTCCCTCTTATTCTTTCTCTTCCTTTTATCTGTTTATGAGACTATAGCTCAAACTGGCCTCCAAAGTATCATCCACCTCCTAGGAAGTATGGATCATCAAGTCCAATAAATGATATATCTTTTATTTTTTCTATCATTTTTGATATTATCATAAAACTACATCATTTCTCCCTTTCCTTTCCTCCCTCAAAACCCTCCCATATGCACTACTGTGTTCTCTTTTGAATCTATAGCATATTTTTTCATTAATTGTTGTTACATACATATATGCATATACATATATATTTATAAATGCATAAATACAACCTGCTCAGTCTGTATAATGTTAATAGGTATGATTCCAGTGCTGACATTTGGAATTGGTTACCCAATTAGTGTGCTTTTCCCTGGGGAAGTCTGTTTTCCCACTCTCAACATTCCTGAGTTGCCTGTATTCTTTGTGTAAACTTGAGGCCTCATGGAAGTCCCCTGTCCACTTTACTAAGTCTCTTATTGCCTTTGTTTAGATCATGGTAATCGTGTTGGTGAGGATTTATGGGCGTAGCTTCTGACATTCCTAGGAATCACAGTCTCAAAGCAAACACCCTGGCCCTCTGTTTTTATACTCTTTCCACTCTTCTGTAATGTTCGCTGAGTAGTAGTGATGAACTAGCTTGTCTCCCTCTTAGAGTTGAATGCCATCAAATAGTAAAGACAAACTAGGTTCATTCTTGTTTATGATTGAGTCTCTGTTTCTCCAAGACTGGGCTATGTCATACCTGTAACCTTAACTACAAATGGTTCTGTATTGCGTGTTCCCTACCTTGGTTTCAAAAGGCATTATTACTATCTTGTTGTGACACCCTTGTGATGACCGACTTGTTATGTTCTCCAATAATCCTGCCTATTTGCCTGTCAAACCACACATTTGGAAGCCCTCTCATGACAGCATAGTTTTCATTAGTGCTCATCCTTCTGCTCTCTTGTATCTCATGTATATTCCAAAAGCATGGGATTACTGCTATTTTAGTAACTTAGTTCTCATTTAAATTGGTTGTTACACAATAGATTTTACTTCACAATATATTGTATTTTAAGATGTAAGACACTTATGTAGCTTGCCAACACAGTTAGAATGTAAACCCTTAGGTCTGAAGATAACACTTTAAGGTAGTCAGTGGATTGGGTGCCAAAATTCACCCTGAGAAAAAGTAGAGTATTTTTGCATTGGTAGAGTTTTGATATCCCAGGGTGACAAAAATTAAAAATACTTGAAATTCTTAAATGAGATGAACTAGTACAAATATGAAATCCCTACAGTCCTCGCAGCCCCTACACCCTGGTTTAATTAAGCTGAATCATCAAAAGCAATGAGTGTGAATGCCAAAAAGATTTACAAACCTTTATAATCATATTACTATTCAGATCTCCCAATCCCATATTGTACTGAGGTGCTATTGGCAGTATATACTTGTTAGAGGAGATAGTATCATTCTTAGGGCAACTGGTTGATGTTTTTTTTTTTTTTTATACTCCAGTGGATGGCCACATACCCATACATATATACATATATTGGTAGCAGTAATGAAATTTAATGAAGACATATGAGTTTGGTAGGGGTCTTGATAGAGAAATATGTAGGAGCTGGAGTTAGAAATGGGACAATAGCTATGATAATATTTCATTATATCCTCGTATGAAATTCTAAAAATAAGGAAACATAGTCAAATTTTTGTCACGTTTAGCTTTAGGGGAGGATAGTTTTTCCTTAGGAGAACTGGTGAAAATCATGGTATGTGCTACAGAAACCTAACTCCCATGTGGATAACATGTCTGATGTGCTTTTGCCTGCTCAGTACACAGAAGTTGCTTTCCAGACGGAAGTAGATTTACTTAAGCAGTGGTTTAGGAAACCTGGCCTCTCTATTCCAGAGCTGCCTGCTTTCTACAGGGGAATTCTGTGACTGCTGTCTTTTCTGTGTCTTGAGGAGGGCTATCATGGCCAACATGGAGGGTCCTTTTATTTCTGAAGAAATAAGAATGACTGCTTGCCATAAATTCTAACCAGAATACCTTGTTGTGCTATGTATTCTTTACATTTGGTTAATCTGGAGATTAATCAATAGTTCTTTAGTTATTTTTCTTTAGTAAAATTGCTGAATTTTTTACTTATTTTATTGAGCTATACATTTTCTGTGCTCCCCTCTCTTCCTCTCCCCGCCTTCTCTAACAAAATGTGGTTGAATCCCCAAAGCTCAGTGTTAGGTCTGAAGCCATCCAAACATCTGTCTTGAAATTGTGTTCTTATCAACATGGGAATCCACGGGAATATAATGGAGTTATAGATTGCTCCTTGTGTTAAACTTATTTGCTGGGAGTATTTAAAAAGACTAGCTTATTGAAAGGTTTTAGTTGAAATTTAATTTGTCTAAACCTCAAGTCTGGAAGTATTTGCTACTCTATGTTTACTAAGCCTTGAAGAAATTTAAGAGTACATTTGAAATGTATTAGGCATAGACATCTTTAATGGAAAGGAAAATGCCCAGAAGTTGAGAAGCATACTTTGTAATAAAGTGAAATAAAGATACTTCCTTATAGTATTATGACCAAATAATTAGTTTTTGCAATGACTGTGGAAAACTAAAAAATTGTGGAAATGAGGGAATGTGTTTATATTAATAGAGAGGCCTCTCAGACACATGGAAGGAATAAGCTATGTATAAATACTTTTAAGGCACACTTTTCTATCCTATATAAGAAGGGAGATATATTAAAACTTAAAAATGTTAATTATATAGTATAATTAAGTTGCATAGTTATTAAAAGAAAATTTCTAATTAAAATAAGCCTTTTGTTTATCTATCATATTGCATTAATTGCCTTGGGGGTCATACCACATGCCTAATTTTTGTTTGTTTAATTCATGTCAACTTTGTAGAATTCACTCTTTCTTTACTATGCATTACTATCTTTAGCATGAAGGTTCTTAACTTTATGGCTTTATTTTATATGTCAGGAAGAAATATTCACTATAAGGATTTGACTTAATGCAACTTGATTGACCATGAGATATTGACTTTGTAATCTGATGGATTAGTTTGGAAATATTCTCCCAATAAGTTAGTGAGCATTCTAAGATTTCTGATGTCAATAAAAAGAACTTTAATATATGAATTGTGCAAAGTTTCTGCCATCTTCAAATAAGATGCTCTGTCTGATAATATATCTCATTCCTCAGTATTATATTTTAGGTAATAATTTTTATCAGGAAATTTCCATATTTTGATTTATAGTAAAATGAAGAGTTGAATTGCTGCCATATGGTGTCTTAAACACATTCTCATTATTTTCCTTGTTTTACTGTGTTCATCATAAAATGAACATAGGTTATGATGAATGTTACATTTTTCAATCTGCTATATAGAATAAAAATAAAAATGTCAATCAACAGTTTTGTCCAAGACATTTTCTAGATGCTATGAAAATACTGATTAGAGATAAGACAGAGTCCTATTTCATGATCTTCTTTTATGCTGTGTGTGACTAGTCCAGTAAGGCTAGCTCTCTATTTAATCACAGTAGACATGCGAACAGCTTGCCTCTCAGTGTTAAACACAAAGTTTTCATAATATTTAACATAAGAACATAACCAACACTCACCACAATCTGTTACTCTCTTTCTATAAATCATTATAACACTGACACATCTTTATGCAGCAGCTATCATATTGAGCAGAGAAAGCTGAATCCTGGGCTTGCAAAACATTGCTTTATCAATTTTTTTCTCTGTAAATATGGTCATTTATGTTCCCTGATAAAAGACTGTTTCTAGTTAATGTTTCTTTCATTGGAAACTGCCTCAAATAGAAATAATACATTTTAAAATGTCAACAAATAACTTTGTTCTTAGAATAAGAGAAAAAACACTTGGTAGACCTTAAGGAAATACTGTAATAAATACAAAGCCATGAATAGAAAATGCTTATATCTTTACTCAGAATAATTGCTCTGTGTCACAAACAGCAATTAGTGTCATCACACTATAAAAAGTTCTGATGGTTAGTCCCATCATGATAAGTTTTAGAAAATTAAAAACAGGAGGCATAAAAAAATCTAAGTAATATGTCCTAAAACTGTCACTGGATCACACAGTAGCCATTAGCAACATTTTTTTTCTGCTAAAGTTTAACCACTTTATAGTTGGCAAGATTGTCCAGGGTAGACATGTTTCCCCTTTTTGTTTGAGTCTTAAGTCCATTAGAGATCTGTTGATTACCACCATTAACTACACCATTCAGGAACAAGACAAGTCCATCTACTCTCTCTATATTTATTCAATATATATTTGAAGTGTTAGTTAGAAAAATAAGACAGCTGAAAAAGATTGAAGGGATACAAATTGGAAAGGAAGAAGTCAAAGTATGTATATGGTAGTACAGATAAATGACTAGAAATTTCACCAGGGAATTGAAATAAACACCTTCAGCAAGGTAGCTGGATACAAAATTAACTAAAAGTATTAGTAGTCCCCCCTATATGAAAATGACAAATGTATTGAGAAAGAAATCAGGGAAACAACACCTTTTATAATAGCCAGAGTAACTGTAATCAAACAAATGAAAGACGTATAATAACAAGTTCAGGTCTTTAAAGAAGAAGTTGAAGAAGACATCTGAAGATGGAATGATCTCCCGTGGTCTTGGATAGGTAAGATGAACATAGTAAAGTAAGTATCCTATCCAGAGCAATCTACAGATTCAGTGTAATCCCCATTGAAATCCTAACACAATTCTTACAGGCCCTGAAAGAACAATGATCAACTTGGTATGGAAAAACAAGATAAAACAAAATCCAGGATAGTGGTTTTAGTTTTGAACAATAAGAACTACTGGAGGTATCATCAGCTCTCATTTCAATACTATACTACAGTTAGTATTATTGTACTATAGTTACTACAGAACTATAGTAATAAAAACCACATGGTATTGGCTTAGAAACAGGCATGTTGATCAACAGAACTGAGTCAAAGACCCAGACATAAATCCAAACACCTATAGTGATCTGATTTTTGATAAAGAATCCAGAAATTTGCACTGGAAAAAGACAATATTTTCCACAAATTGTGCTGGGCAAACTGAATGTCTACATGTAGAAGAATGCAAATAGATGTATATCTATCAAACTGCAACTATCAAGTCCAAGTGGGTAAAAGACAACATAAAACCAGATACACTGAATCTGATAGAAGAGAAAATGGGGGAATAGTCTTGAACTCATTGGCACAGGAGAGAACTTTCTGAACAGAATACCTATTGTCTGAGGTTTCTGTCTTGCCTGGTTTCTGTCCTCCCACCAGGTCCCACAGCCATTTAGCCCCAAAGAAAATCAAACAGAGGTCTACAAAAGTTATAAACTGATTGGTCCATTAGTTCAGGCTTCTTATTAACTCTTATAACTTATATTAGCCCATTATTCTAGTATGTTAGCCACATGGCTTGGTACCTTTTTCAGCAGGGTAGGTCACATCTTTCTTCTTTGGTGTCTGGGCAGGACTGGGGAGGAATGGGCTTCCTCCTTCCCAGAATTCTCCTGTTGTCATTGACCTGCCTCTTCTTCCTGTCTGGTTGTCCTGCCTATACTTCCTGCCTGGCTACTGACCAATCCGCATTTATTTAAAATGTAATTGACAGAATACAGAATTGTCCCACACCACTTCCCCCTCTTTTAAACAAAGGAAAATAATATCCATAGTCCATTTTTTTTTGTGAATGTGGGCATAGTATTCCAGGCTACTTCCTGCTGGTTTGGGGCACTGATAATCTTATGGGGACCTAAAGAAACTTTAGAATTCTGATCAAGTCCTGACTGGAGTATCCTGTGAGTCTTGATCATCTCAGGCAGCAGTCTTGAACCTGTCTGGATGTAGAACTTTGACTTCTGGGCCATCTATTCCTACTGGAGATTTCTCAGATGGTCTTCCTTGATCAAACCTGATTTTTCTTAACTTAGAATGACTTCACAGTTTTTCATTTCCTGTGGAAACAAAAGCAAAATCTCTTCTCCAAAGTAATATATCTTTTGACTTCAATTTTGAAGCCAAGGTATTTTCAAATACCAATTTAGCAGCATTTATAAACAAGTATCTTTTAGCAGCTGTTGCTCCTTCCTCAGCATTCAAGCAATTCAAAGAGAGTATAATAACATACTATATCCAGATTCTCTGTGTATTTTCCATCTTTATTTGGCTTTACTTTAACCTCTATTTGTTTTATTTTTACTTTCACTTTTTGAGACAGGTTCTTTGTATATTTTTGGCTGTCCTGGAACTCGCTCTGTAGACCTGGCTGTCTTTGAACTCACAGAGATCCACCTGCCTCTGCCTCCCAAGCTTTGGGATTAAAGGAATGCACCACCACTGCCTGGCTTTATCTGTGTGCTGCACTGGAACTGAAGTTACAGACAGTTGTGAGTCACCATGTGGGTGCTGGGAATTGAACTCATGTCCTCTGGAAAGGCAGTCAGTGCTCTTGACCACTGAGCCATCTCTCCAGCTCTTATGTATGCTATTGTGTTATTTTTTTTTTTAATATTTTGACTGTGGAGAAGCTAACTAAGTACAGAAAGATATCTCATTATATGGGCTGCTAAGCTAAACCAGCATGTATATTATAAAGGTATTATGACTTCAGAATTTGGGTCTAAGGATATGGCACTTTGGAAAAGATGAGAACCTCTGGATTGCCTTCAGGTGAATATGATTTGATAGACCACGCTCTCCTTAAGGGTTGCTGTGAGCACCCTCAGAAAACTACTTTGTTTAACTGCTGACTGAGATGAACCTAGCATACAGGATACACCATGAAATACCTGATTAACTATGCCCCCATACAGCATGAAGCAGTTTGGAGAGAAAAAACTATGCCCATATTCCCAAATATTGTTTGTAAATGTTCTTTTACATATAAAGGGGGATATGATATATAGATGAATAATTTACACTGGTATGGATCTTGCTTTATTGATACAAATTTAAGGTCAATTTTGTTATGTGTATATATGTATTTCTGATCTTGATTAAGGTATTGTGATTGTGTAGTTCATTAAAAAATGTAATGCATAATTAAAAATATAGGTTAATAGATAATCTCTATAATAATCAAGTTTGTAGTCATGTTAGTTAGATTTTCTAGCTGTGCATAGTTATATTTCAGATAGGCATTCTTCACATCTTCCAAAGACTACAGAATATGGCATTCAAAATGTTTTAATAACTTAGGACTTTTCATGACAATGAGACATATCTTTCCCTTCCTGAAGATGGGCATTGAAGAGGCTCCTTATGAAGTTGGTTAGCCATTTGGGCAAGAAACTGCTCTTACCTGGACTGTTGCATAAATTAGGCATGAAGAACCCACAGAGAGATGACTACTGAACTTGCCAAAAGGTGAGATGATTTTTCGGGGTCATAAAAGAGTCTGTGAGACATTCTGCAGGATACAGAAGAAAGTGACTGAATGGTCTTTGAAATTTCCCGCTTTATGGAAAAGTCTGCCAGATACTATGGGCCTGTAGGCTGAAGATGGATGCCCCAGTGGTATAGAAGAACTTTGGGTAAATGTTCAGGTGGCGAGATGTCTCTGTCAATTCTAGAGTTTTGGAAGTTGTTTACAATGCACTTCATGTTTACTTAGGTAATATTATATCCTGGAGTCTTTGATGGAGTTGAAGAATTTATAGTTATAGTTTTCCTTAGTTGTGATAAAAGATAAAGTAGATATAAGTATGGTAACTAGTTTTTGTTTGATACCTGTTTTGTTATATGTAAGTTTACTATGTTAAAGTTAAAGCCTTCCTTTTTGTTTAAACAGAAAAGGGAAAATAGTGTAGGAGTTACTTCTGTTTGTGTGTTGCTTTCATAGGATAATTAATAAAGAAACTGCCTTGGCCTAGTTGATAGGGCAGAACTTAGGTAGCCAGAGAAGACAGAACTGAATTCTGGGAGAAAGAGATCAAAGTCAGAGAGCTGCCATGGAGCTGCCAGGTCAGACATGCTGAAATTTTCCTGGTAAGCTATGACTTCATGGTGATATACAGATTGATAGAAATAGGTTAAATCAAGATGTGAGAGTTAGCCAATAAGAGGCTAGAGCTAATTGGCCAAGCAGTAATTTAATTAATACAGTTTCTGTGTGGTTATTCCTTGTAACAAATAGCACAGACATTAAGATAAGCAATTAATAAATGGGATCTCATGAAACTGATAAGCTTTTGTAAGGCTAAGGACACCATGTTTTAGACAAAGCAGAAGCCTACAGAATGGGAAAATATTGTTTTTACCAGCTCCACATCAGACAGAGGACTAATATCTAAAATATATACAGAGCTTAAGAAACTTGATATCATAAAACAAATTAATCTAATTAAAAATAGGGTATAGATCAAAACAGAGAATTTCCAATAGAGAAAACTCAAATGGCTGAGAAACACTTAAAGAAATGTTTGCCATCCTTAGCCACTAGGGAAATGAAAATCAAAACTACTTTTGGATTTCATCTTACACCTATCAGGATGTCTAAGATAAATTTCACAAACAATAGCTCATGCTGGTGAGGATATGCAATAAGGGAAACACTCCTTCATTGCTGGTTGTGATGCAATTTTTTTATAGCCATTGTGGAAATTAATATGTATGTCCATTTCTCAGAAAGTTGGGGATCTACCTCAAGATTGCAATAAGATATACTGCTCATGTGCACATCTGGCCACAAGGGCACTTACTCAACCAGGTTCATTGGTTTATCTTAGCAGCCTGTACAATGAAATGTCTCTCTTTACTAAGCTCATACACAGTCAAAAAATTCAAAGAAAGCACTATAATATACATAATCCAGATTCTGTGTATTTTCCATCTTTTCATGACTTATTTTTCTTACTCTAGTACTTTTTCTACAAGTTTAATATTTATTTTATTATCTTTGCTCCTTTTGCCTATGACTGTTTGTACTCTTTTATAACTGCCTGTACTTTTTCTTCTCTATCAAGCCTACATACATTTATCTAACACTGTGGCCCATTTAGATGTCTTTTTCATCTGAATCTGTCTTTATTGTATATCTGTAATTATTTTCTAGCCAGAAGCACCTTTTTTATGCTATATGGGTGTGGCTAGGACCAACATGGCCCTGCCTGCTTGCTCTGCCCAGTCCAACATGGCAGAGGCATGTTCACATCCTTTGAGAGACATGCGCCTAAAAATGTGGCAATGTACAAGCCATTAAGCAAGTTGGCTCACTCTGTTCACAAACCCCACTGAAATGCTCCATAACTGGACCTCTCGATAGAGTCAGAGCCCAGGAAGCCTTCTTAAAGAAGTCATGCCTCTGCTTGCTTCTAGCAAACAGAGCCCAACCGAGAAAATGTTGCTACCAGAAAGCCATGCTTAACTCTGTTCTTTTGTGTCTAGAATTCCTCTTTAAACTTTTTCAGGTTTTATGTGAATTTAGCTGGCACACGTTGGTATGCCACTTTGTTGGGGGAGACTACTTGTTCATTTCCCTGTTATGTATTAATTGCAATACTGTTTGGCCAATAGCTTAAGCATATTTTAAGCTAGCTCTTATACCCTAAATCAACCCATCTCTATTAATCTGTGTATTGCCACGGGGCAGTGGCTTACTGGGTAAAGTTTCACCCAGTGTCTAGCGCCTGTCTCTGGAGGGTTACATGGCTTCTCGCTGACTCTGCCTACTCTCTCCTCTATCTGCTTGGAACTCCCACCTTGCCCTATTCTGCTAAGCTACTGGCTGAAACAGATTTGTTCATTAACCAATAAAAGCAACACATAAACAGAAGGACTTCCCACAACACACATAGACTGGTACTAAACAAATGATTTCTAGTTGGACTTAAGATACACTCAACAGGAGGGAAATCATGCCTGGTTTTGGAATCATAGCTGACTACATAGGACTAGTGAAGTTTTGATCTAAGAGGAGAACCTACAATCATCACTTTGTTAAACCAGCTCACCCCTTTACTCCATTATAAAGGTTTCTTTTTATATCCAGAGATAAGTGTAGTCTTCATCTTTCACTAATGAAACCTCCCCACTTTTTGCAGCAGAAGGAAACCTTTAAAGAAAACCACAACCAATCATAACACAGCGTTAAAAGCTCAGCCCTAGTGGCTACGTTTACAATAACCTCCCCGACCTAATGTCCAACTAACCTTGTGTAAGAGTAGCTGGAAAAAGAGGAAGAGCCAGAGGACAGGGTATTTTCTGTGAGACTGTGCATCCCTGTGACATCACAAGCTATACCCGTAAGGTTGTACCAGCACAACTGCTTTGACCATGAGGTGAATGAGAACAGTAACAATAGACATGCCAACATGGAAGGGGAAAGACAGGAGGCCTCTCAGGCAAATGAGGAATGGTGAAAAGAGCAGAAATAGTCCTTTCCAGGGAAGACTGTATCAAATGGTTATCCAATATTGAATGATTAACCCTGAAAACATAACATGAATGACATTATATAGACTGGGCAGGTTATATTTAAGAATATATATATATATATATATATGTGTGTGTGTGTACATATTTAAAATATATATGCATTTAGCACATATATGCATCTAACAGCAATTAATGAAAATAGAGCCTATTTATATGAAAGAGAGCAAGCAGAGATGTATGCGAATGTTTGGATGGCATAATAGAAATGGGAAAATGATGTTATTATGGTATATTCTTGAAAGTAATAAATAAGTAAAAATAAATAACACAAGTTTTGATTAATGAAACTTGGATTTAAGGCACAAAAGTAATACTACACACCTAGAGACACCTGATTTTTGATAAAGAAGGCAGAAATACACACTGGAGAAAAGACAGTATCTTTACCAAATGGCACTGGTCAAATTGAGCATATGTATATTGAAGAATGAAAACAGATCCATATCTATCACCCTTCATAAAACTCAACTCCAAAAGGATCAAGGCCCATACCATAAGAAAAGATTCCCTGAACCTGATAGCAGAGAAACTGGGTAATAATATTGACCTAACTCGCACAGAAAAATACATTCTGAACAGGACTCACTTGGTATAGACATTAAGACTAAAAGCTAATAAACAGGACTTCATGAGCCTGGAAAGTTTCTGTTCAGCAAAGGACAGCATCATATGGGCAAAGGGGCAGGTACAGAATGGGAAGAGAGTCTTACCAATTATAAATTATTACCAATTATAAATCTTGTAGAAGGTTAGCATCTGGAATATTAAAAAAGTAACAGAACTGTGAGCCTCAGGAAAACAATCCAATTAAAAAAAATGAAGCATAGAACTAAACATTGAATCCTGAAAAGATGAAGCATAAATGGCTGAGAAACATTTAAATAACTGCTCAATACCCTTAGCCATCAGGGAAATGCAGACCAAAACTACTTTGAGGTTTCCTTGTACAGCAGTCAAATGGCCAAGATCAAGAAAACAAATGACAGTACATGTTGGAAGGATTCCGAAAAAGGTGGAAATTTACTGCTGGTAGAGTGCAGTCTGCTACAATCACTATGGAAATCCATGTGACAATTCCTTAGGAACACGGGAATAGATCCTGCTACAGAGTTAGTCACTCACCCGTGTTCATTGCTGCGCTGTTCATAATAGCCAGAAATTGAAAACAGCATTGACATCCATCAGCTGACAAGTGGATAATGAAAACAGACACTTACAGAAAAGAATGCTACCCAGAGAAATGAAACTGTAAAAATTTCAAGTAAATGTCTGGAGTTAGAAATCTCATCCTGAATGAGGTGTCCCAGATCTTAATGCATGTTTTCTCTTATACGCAGATGTTAGTTTTTAAGCTTTCAGTGTTTGCTAAGGTCCAAACAACCACAGCGGTTAGGTCCTATTAGAGGATGAGGATGAAGGAAATGGATTTCTCACGGAAGAGGAAATAGAATATATTGTTATGGAGTGGTAAGTGGGAAACTAGAATAGGAGGACTAAACAGGGAAGAAAAGATGAGAGACGGGTGAAGGAGAGAACATGGGGAGAGGCAACTCACCCTAAAGGCCATTTGAAAAACCAGTATGGAAACTGACTACTGTGGGAGTGTTGTTTAAAAAGGATATGTATGTATGTATGTGTGTCTGTGTATGTATGTGTGTCTGTCTGTCTGTCTGTCTGTCTGTATGCACACATGTGTCTGTGTATGTATGCATGCATGCATGTAAGTGTCTTCATGTATGTATGCATGTATGTATGTGTCTTCATGTATGTATGTATGTATGTATGTAATCTAAAGGCTCAAATGTCAGGAAACAGTTACATCTTATTGAATCATTGGCCAAAAGGTCCCACTGAAGTCTCTAAACATCACAGGTTCTTGCCAAGTTTGCTCTCCACAACCAGAGAGAAAGACCCTATTACTGACGACAACACTTACCTGTGCCTTCAAACACAGAGAAGTCGAGCCGGTGCCTCACTCGAAGTTTCATCACTACCAAATAGCATTTACGGTGCTGGAAGGTATTCTGCAAACTACCAGAGAAAGTTCATTATCATTATCACCCAGCTACAAACCCCCGGACCTGAGGGAAGTGTGGTGACTGACTGCTGGTTGTCTGGTAGCGAGTGCTTCTGTGGGCAGCTGGGTGACAGATAGGAGTAGAAGTTGGCTAAGGGAAGAAGCTGAGTGGGGCTTTAGGAAAGAGCTAAGAGGCGGGAGTCCATAGGGAGTTAGAGGTGAGTGAGGAAAAGGGTAGCCTGCACGTGGATTTCAGTAAGGCCAACAGCTGACAGAGATGAAAGGAATACGGAGGCCCGGAGTTTGAACCAAGAATTTGGGACTCCAGTGAATGAAACCGAGACGGGAGGAGGGGCATCTGTATGCAGTTTGTTACCTGGCTGAGACTGAGAAGGGAGAGATGGTAACAGGGGACAGGAAGGACAGGGTGATTCACCAATCTGAGTCTCTTCCTGGTGCGTGATTGTGGGGGTGGGGGCGGGTGCCAGGTAGGAAATGAGTCTAGTGGCGACAGGTTGGTTGGAAGTGAGAGCTAAGACGGTCAGTCCACAGGATATAGGAAAGCTGGATCCACTCTGAGAGTTGGGGTAACCTCCCTTCCATACTGCCATGGAGATAGAGAGGGAGGACAGGTCCCTGCAAGCATGACCTTGCTGGGCTGGCGGCTGTCATGGAAAGCAAGTGAAAGTCATATTCGTGAGTCTCAGCTTGGTTGTGATCACTGGGATCCCAGATACTGTTTTTAGGTAGCCGCAATTGCTACAAAGGAATGAGAAGAAGTACGGTAAGTGGAATCCGCCATGAGGTTTGGTGGTGTTTATGGGGACTGGAAATAGTGTGGGAGGAGAGGCACCTGTGAGCAGAATGCGTTCAGGGGTGTGGGTGAGATTAGAGAGATGATGTTGGAGGATAGGAAGGGTAGTGGATATCACTTATCTGAATCCAGGTCTGGTGAGGCTCCTGGGAATCCCAGGTTTCTAGGTATTGGTGGCTGACATGAGGGGTGGAAACAGGCTAGAGGGAGGGTACAGAGAGGGTACACGGGAAGGAAGAAGGCTGGATCTGCTGCGAGGTTTGGTGGGGTACCCTGGAAATGGAGGTAAGATTGGAGGACAAGCTTCTGGAAGTGATCTACTGCAGGGCTGAGGTTGGGACTGGAGAAACTGTAATGGAGGACAGGACGGAGAGTAAATAGCACCCACCTGTTTTCCAGCCAGGCATGGCCACTGGTTTTCAGGAGGAGAGCATTTCAGGAAATGGAGGTGGGATGACAGGCCCCTGCTAGCAGGTTGCTACTTGGCTGGGGATGAGATCTAGGTGTGTGTGTGTACGCGCGCGCGCGCGCGCGCGCGTGTGTCTATTATTGGTCTTTTTCCTGTTTGGTTGATTTGTATTTTTGTGGAGTTTTTTTTTTCTGGCTTTGTTTTTGTTTTGGGAGAGAGAACTCATAGTTATGTTTCTGCGCGTAGACAAGTGCCACTCTGAGTCTTGATCACAGTAGCCCTATGTAGCTATGGTTGGTGAATGTGGAAACAAACGGCTGTTCAAGGTTTTGGAATAAGTGACTGTTGAGTGCATAGCCCTAAGCTGGGCATCTGCAGCATCTTCTCCAAGGCGCAGGAAGCTTTGTGGAAAGTGGGGTAGGAATAATGTAAGGGTAATTTTATGATAAAGAGCGCTGCGAATCGCTCTCCTAGGCATGGCGTATCTGATGTAATTACAGCTCTGCAAGCTTGTACTGGATCTGAACAAGAGTCTGTGGGGGAGGCCTAATGGGACTTTCTTTGTCACAAGGACAGCTATTTAGATGTTTATTAATACTGGGGGCGGGGACTTGTGTCTTCAGTGGGTAAGTCCCTTGCTCCATTGGATAAATGCATTTCAATTCCCATACTAATAACTCTTAAACCCAATGAGTCACAAAAACAAAAGAAAACAAGATGATATAAGTTCTAGAGCGGTCCTTCAAGGAAGTATGGAGAGTTGATGATGCAGGGAGGGAGATAAAAGGATGGGGTGGGGAGTCTGATCTCAATGCATTATACATGTGTATGGTATTGACAAAGAATGAATTTAATAAAAAGAGATAGTCCCAAGAGATCATACACTATAATCTAGTTGATGCCATCGTAGTGATTATAAGGCTGGTCCAACCAACAATCAATGATGCAATATCATACAAATTAGTCTCATATAGAAATCACATGATCTCAATAGATACAGCAAAGTCTTTTGAAAAAAATTTTACTTATCCGCATGATAAAAATCTCTCTAAAAAAAGTGAAAACAAGGAACATTTCTGAAATAACTAAAGGTTACGTACAACAAACCCAAGGTTAAAGTCATACTAAATGGGAAAGCCATGATCCATGATCGGGAATGAGGTAAGAGTGTTTCCTTTCTGCTCTTACTCATGTTGTGCTTGAAGTCTCTGCCAGAGCAATAGGTAAGAGAGAGAGACAAGTTACACATTACAAAAAAGAAGTTAAATTATCTTAGATTCAGAATACATAATTCTAAAGGTAAATTACTCTAAGGACATTGCAAAACTGTTAGATCTGATAAATATTTTGAGCTAAGTAACAGCATAGAAAATCAATGTACACAAATCAATATCAGTAATGAACACAATGAGAAAGAAATCAGGAAAATAATTTCACATAGTCACTCAAAAACAAAAACTAAAAAAGTTAAATACATAATACCTAGATATAAACCTAGTCACTATGGAAATTTCTCCATAAACTAAAAATAGACATATTGTGGATGAGTTGCATTACTCCTGACTACGTATTTAGAAGGCATATGTCAGTGGACAACAATGCTATAACATCTGCGTATCTGTATTGAGTGAGGCATTGGTCATAACAGCTAGATTGTAGAAATGGTTTGGTATCACAGCAGGTGTATATTTCAGAGGTTTTTTTTTTTCAGCCACAAAGTAAAACAAAATTGCATTATTTGCAGAAAAGTGGATAAAACGGGACTATCATATTACTTAAGAGAATCCAGGAAGACACATTTTCTCTTATATAGTGAATCTAGTTTTAAAAATATGAAGGTGGATGCAAGATATATGTGATGAATGCATGCTACACATATCTTCATGTGCAATTAGTCCTACAGGCAAACTGGTCAAGAGTTTTAAAAACTACTGTAACAGTGAACTGAGAAAAGTTGTAAATGAAATGACATGTGGAGCTTTAGAATTTGTTACATATTCTAAACTAGACATATTTTTGAGGCCATAATTATTGACAAAAGAGAACATTTTCATGCTTAGCACTTTTCAAATCATATTTCAGCACACCATATAGACATTGTTAATATGTTATGTGCATCTAAGACAATGGTCTCTTTTTAGGGACAGATTTAAATAACGTGGCCACACATTCAATATTCTATCAGATGATCTTTCTAGAATGATTGCACCAATTTACTCTAACAAGTACATTTGTGAAATAACCTTTTCTACAAAAGCTGATCTCTTTTAGTCGTTGGTTTTGTTCATGTAGGAATTAAAAATAGTAGTGACAATACTTTGGAATGTTTCAAGCTTGTTTTTCTCTGTATATAAATTTTTTTATAGATTGTTGCTCAAACTTCTGTTTTTTTCCATGTCTTTATTTCTTAAATTGCTTCAAAGAAGTATTCATTATGGATATTTTGTTTTATTCTTTCAAGTATTGTTCCAGTTTTATAGTTTCTGAAATCTATTCCCACTATACAAAATGACAAAGAGGGATTCCATTGTTCTCAGACAGCAGCTGATATTAAAATGATGTGAAAAGCAAGATTCTGGAATAGTGCAGAGGAAAAGAAATGCTTGCATACTGTTGGCTAATCTTAAGTTAGTATAACTATTGGAAATGTAAAATACCACAAATTCAAAAGTACACGGTTATAGAGTCCAGTGTTCTTACTCCAGGGCACTTACTTTCAAGATCTGAAGTTGGTTTGTAGAAGAAATGGCTTTACTTCTATGCTCACTGCAGCACAATTCACAATAGCAAAGGTAGGACTCAGACTGCATCCATCAGTAAGTGAATGGATAAAGAATATGTGATTATGTATATAGTATACTATATATATATTTAAAGTGGACTAATACTCTGGCCTTTGAAAGAAGAACCTTCTGTTATTTCTAAAACTGTTGAGAAACATACTGTTAACTTATGACAGTTGACAAAAGCTAGGCTAAGTAAGACTCCGGTGTATGGCTTCTTTTCTACATGGAGTTGGAAGCCTTCAGGTACACAGACACAGGACAGGATCATGTTTGCAGAGGTGGGGGAGTGGGAAGGACCATGAGATGATGGAATAGGGTACAAATCTCAGACTGGAAGAATGATATTTCTTTTAATATTTATTGCCCAGCATGGTGAATACTTTTAGTAGCAGTGTATTATTGTACATTTCAAAATTGCTAAGAGAGTTAATTTCAAGGGTTCTTGTCTTAAAATGATGTGTTTGAGGTACATTAATAAGCTTAACTTATTAATTCCTTATGTACTCACAAATCAGAGTGTTGGCTTGTACCCTAAAAACATAATGTGATTATCAACTGTCAATTAACAATAAGATAGAATGAAGAAAAATAACTGTGGCCACTTCGTCACACAACACAATAACCCTATAAGCAAAGCATTGAAAAAACAAGCCTGTGTGTCTTCCACTAAACTTAATTAGCTTGAGGATGTGTAACCCTTTATCCATGTAAATATTTTACATTTCAAAGTGTTAAGGCCCACTTCATTCTGCAAACACTGAAGCAGGCCTATTTACTTTACATGCAAGTGACACCAGTCATTACAAAGGCTGGCAAAATCACAAGTTGATTAGATAATACATTTTTGATTCTCAACTTACCAAAACAGTTATTTTGAGTTTTATGTGTTCATTAAATTATTTTGTTAGTAAAGAGTTGATTTGAAATGCAACAGCTATTTTGCCAGTATTTTGTTTCAGACAGGAAGACTATGATCTGCATTTTATAGAAGATAAGAGTAAGGTCTAAAACATCTAGATGATTTCCCTCTATCTCAGAACTACTTACACTGAATTTTGTACTGGGAGCTAGCATTCTATCGGGGAGTCTCCATTCTATGAAGAAGTCATTGTCCACAGAGGCAAAGGACTCATTCCTAAACATACTATTGTTTTTCCTTCTGTTTTATTAACAATTTAGTGTTTGTTTTTCTGCTAGAGAGGAATTTTAGAGACATTCACAGTCATTGTTTCCAGAGGATTTTGTAGAGCTCTCTGCAGTTCACAGTGAACACTTGCCAGCTGCTTGTCTGACGGGAGAACAGGGAGATGGACTCAAGAAACCCGCCCCTCCCCCATGTCTGGATATCTTAGTCCACTGACTTCCTTCACAAGGCTGACCTCACAAGAAAACCCTTATCTTATAGGCTGCACTTATGATAGAGCAGGTAATTAATTTATCCTTCAAATGTTCAAGCAGTTTAATTTTATTTAGAAAATATGGATGATTCTATATTATTTCAGTATGTCATGTTCTTATACTCTGTAATTTGGAAATTTTTGTTGCAGAGAATGTATACAGAGGGAAACATTATCAAAGTGTTATTAAAATAAAGGATACTATGCCGGTTGAAAATCTGTGCAGGTCACCCAGGACTGGAATGAGGCATTATTAGAAAAAAAAAAAAGAGAAAGGAAAAGTGAGAGGGAGAGGGGGAGGAGAGAGATAGGGAGAGAGAGAGAGAGAGAGAGAGAGAGAGAGAGAGAGAGAGAGAGAGAGAGAGAGAGAGAGAGGGGGAGAGAGAGAGAGAGAGGAAGAGAGAGAGAGAGAGAGGGGGGGGAGAGAGAGAGAGAGAGAGAGAGAGAGAGAGAGAGAGAGAGAGAAACTAAGGAGCAGAGTGACATGATTTCTGTTCTTTTGGCAAGTATGTGCAAGTATTGGAGAAGCCAGAGACAATATATATATACAAACACACACATATGTAAAAATATATATATATATATATATGAAAAAGACTAAATTTTCTGCACAGCACTTTGTTTTTAGTAGTCTTTAACTGTCCTGTTTATAGGAAGCCCATGCTGTGGTAATAGTGCTATAATTACTAAAATCTAGTTCACATTAAGGATAACTAATAGCAATAGGGGGTTTACAATCAGCCTGTCTACCAACTCTTTAGCTTCATGGTGGGAATGCAACAACTTGGGGTGGAATTTGGGCTTTGTATTATGACAAAGAAGGATGCAGCAACAGGCAAGAGTGTGAATACCAGGGAAGGAACTGCTCTCTATGGCTTACCTGGGGACATGTTGCTACTTCTGACTTGGGCCATACCAATTAAGACACATTTTCATCTTAAGATCAGTTAAACATCAATATCTCTGCTGTCCTGTTGGTTGTTCCTGGCCATCTCCACTGTCTGGAGAGAAACCCAGGTCTCCATGGGCTAGAAAAGGCTGTTGGTTTTTTTTTTGCCCCATACTTGTTCAAATACTGAAGACAATGCCACTGGCTGCTATTTTATTATCCTGGAAGATGACCCATGACTTATAAGACATCTGTGTGTGTGTGTGTGTCTTCTGTCTTTCACCACAGACTCTACCTTCTGCATTATATTTGTTGTGTAGTTTGTATCACAAAAAGGTCACATTGGAGAGTCTTTCAGGGGACTAGACTTGTGATCAAATAGGTGACAAAATTAGGAAGTAAAATAAATTTCCATTAAGGAACTTAAACTACAAATGAGTGTAGCCTACACTCCATGGCTACACCACACATACACTTCTATTAACATGCTTGCCCTTCAGGCTGGACCCTTGGTTGTAAAGAAAGTAGGTGCATTGCAGTTTTTCAGTTGTGAGGATGGCTGCCGGCCTCAGTATCCTTGTGTTCATAGCAGATAGCATTTTTAAGAGAACATTAATTTTCCTCATTGTAGAACAAGACAATCTAAAAATAGATATTTTATTTATAAAGTAAAGTGCATTTTTTTGATGCTGCAGAGTAAAAAGCAAGCCTGTAAAAAATTGTAGCTGATTAGAGTCTGTGTGTTTCTGACCCCTACACTCTTGAAAACTCCAAAACGGAACAAATAAATGTGCTTAATTTTATTTCCCCTCTAATTAGTGCAATCATGGTGCTTTGTGGGTCGGGTGCCCGTCTCCTGTTGCTCTTTTAATTGTTAGGTAAAAGAGATGGCTCCTTACTCATTTCTATGTCTGCAACAATCTTATTCCCTTTGCAAACTGCAGGAGGATTTTTTTTTTTTTTTTGTACATCGTGCTGGTAATCAAAGTATAAAAACTCTGTTAGATGCAGAGGGAGAGAGAAACAACGCGAGACAGAGACAGAGATTGACTGTGTCAGCGAAATGAATAAGATATGCCTCGCTGGGCGGTAAGTTGAAATAGAAGCAAATAAATTCAGGTGCAAGTAGCCGGAGACTCCATTTTCTGCTGCCTTGGACACTTGTGGTAATTGCAGGAGTCCGCAGAAGACGGAAAAGATAAAAGGCAAAGTCTGCCAGAAAGTTTAGGTCCTTTGTATCGAGGATGAAAAATGGCCTTTGGGGAGTACATAAAGTTCTTCAAAGGCTCCGATGTTCTGAATGCCAAGCAGCCTCCCTGGACGGATTCCCTTCAGAAGTGCTGAGCAGAGGAGCTGTTGGCAGCTGCCAACAGGCGGCTAGGAAGGTGGCGCTCACTGATGAATGATTCATCTTAGCTAATGCCGCGCAGAATACTGTCCTTCCTTGGGTTCGGGTTAGGGAAGGTAAAGACGCCGAAATTCAATGCACACATTTCAGAGTTTTACTTTTGCCTGACTGTGATGTAGCCCACAGTTGTTCAGGACCTAAGACCAGTCTTTTATCAACTGACCAGTTCTTTGGCTTTTTACTATAAAAAGCTTCAGTGACAGCACCACACACAGACTTTGTACTGTGAACCCAGGGAATGCACGGGATTTCCTAGGTCGTAGTTGCTTTGAAAGAAGCCACTGGGGATCGAAGATCGTTTATTAGCTATTAGCACTCGTTTCTCCCTCACGCCGTATCTTCTTTCTTTGTCGTGTATCTTTTGAAATTTTACTCTAAGTATACATTTGTAGAGATGTCAAGCCCTGCAGGGGTGGGGTCTGAGGCAATTATTCACTATTTAATCATATTTTAGACTAATATTATTTTAATATTATTAGTAATAATAATATTATTTTAATTCTCTAACCTGAAGAAGAGACAGGGCAACTAAACTGTTTAATGGATTCATGGGTAATGAACACAATGAGGTTGTTTACAGTTTCTGTTTTTTTTCAAATGTTATACCTAAAACTATCTAAAATGATGATCAGTAACATAATCTGTCTTTTAATAACTATTTTGAGAATTAGAAGTGTTTTTGTAAGTTTTGTGAGCAAAAATAAGTTTGTAATAAAAATGTCCTGAAAGTAAGTATCACAGAAAAAATAATGGTGTTCTTAGTTCTTAGAAAACATATAATTCAGTACATAGTTTAATACTTCAACTAAATCTTTGAAGATGTGTGCCAAGATGTCACAGTTAAAAAAACTTCATTTATTGAGACATCCTATTCCCATGTCAAATGAATTAACTTATTAAAGCTTCACATGTTTTTAAGTCTAGAAGACAGTTGGAGAATCTTACTACATAGCAATAGTGCAGATTTATCAAAAGTAAACATGACCGGGATAATTATACCTTTGATTCAACAGACATCTTTTAATAATCCTGGAGGTACTGAAAAATATCTCTATCCATTTATCATTATCTCTGTATCATTTGTATATACTAAATTCTTTTGAAAAATTTCTTTGAGCCAGGTCATGTGTCAATCAGTTAGTATTAAGATATTGTAGCATATCTTTATTTTTTTTTGTCCTAGGAGTTAATGTCATGTTTGTTATTGAGGTTTATTTATAAGGGCTTGGTGGTTTTAAAATGTGACATTAACTGTCACGTACACATATAGAGAACCTAGGTTGGTTATGTAACTTGTTCTTCTTATGGGATTCCTAACAGTGGGAGCAGGGGCTGTCCCTAATGCTTTGGCTAATTTTTGGGAACCTATTCCTCATACTGAGTTGCCTTGCCCAGCCTTAACACAAGGCAGGGGCTGGTGTACTTAGTCTTACCTCAACTTGATTTGCCCTGCTTTGTTGATACCCATGGGAGGTGTTCCCTTTTCTGAACAAAAACAGAGGTGTGGAGTGGATGGGGGAGGTAGAGGGAGGAAATTGGAGGAGAGGAGAGAGGGAAAACTGCAGTTTGTATGTAGAATAAATCATAAATAAATTTAATTAAAAATATTATTTTAACATTCAAAAGAAGTCGAGCCATTAGAAAAACTGTAGAGAATTTTCCGCAGCATTTTTTATATAGTCTCATGGGGTGTATATCATTAGGAAGAACCTAGAGTATGGGTTCAGTGCGTCCAGCTTCATAGGTCTTATTGGGAAAAACTCAGAATTCAGATTTGTTTTCTTGGTGTCAAAGACAGGCTTGGGCAGGGTGGTGGTGGAGCACACCTTTAATCCCAGCAATCAGGAGGCACAGAGACAGGCTTATCTCTGTGAGTTCGAGACCAGCCTGGTCTACAGAGAGAGTACTGACTTGGTTTCAGAGTAAGTCTTTTGACTACTGAAACATCAAACCTGAATAAACGTGATGTGTTTTGTGAAAGAACCATGCAGACATCTCTTAAGAGAAAGTAGAACAAAATGCCCTTTGTGTTCTATTTCATTACCTGTGTACCTATCCTGTGGAATTTCAGGAGGGATGTAGGAGAAGTATGCAGCTGAGCAATAAGTTTAGGATGGGAGAACAGCAGAGTCTATTGTTTTTTTTTAAACAACCCTTTAAATTTTGTATTATATATATATGTTGAAAATATATTTCATACAATATATTTTTATTATATTTTCCCACTCTATGCCTCCCAGATCCCCCCTCTGGATTGAAAAAATTAATGCTTTCTTCCTCAAAATGAACAATGAATACAAACAAAAACAAGAAACAAAAGAATCTTAAAAAGCCCAAAACCCAAACGACGAGCATGCAAAAGATCAATACTGCCTTTAAGTTGTTGTTGTTTTTGTCCATACACCCATGAGCATTATCGAAAACACGTCTTCTTCATAGCACCTAGGCTCCGCCACCGTGGTGACTGCTGAGCCTACAAGACTGTTATCCCCTTGAGGCGTCTCTGTCACGTCTCTGATTTGCTTCTCTGGCTGTGTGTGTGTGTGTGGTTTTTTTTTTTTTTTTTTTTTTTCTGGCAGTAAGAAGAGCCTTTGCCATGGCCATAGCCACGGCTGCTGTGGGAACCTCCATCACCATCTGGGTGGAGCCGAGTGTTTGCTTCCATTTGTGATGTCGCACACGAACATCATTGCGTTATGTTCACACTACACCACTTCAGGTTTTGTTTTAATGAAAAAGGAAAAAAAATCAGATTATTTTAAGTAAGTCCTATCTGAGGCTCGGCAGTCACTGGTTTCATCATGCACTTTAAACAGCATCCCGAGTCTCCCTTTTACGGAGCTCACAGACAAGTTTAGCTTAACACACGGCAAAGGAAACTTCTTACTTATTACATGAATACTGTTTGCTTAGAATTTAAAATTTGAGGGGCTGGAGAGATGGCTCAGCAGTTAAAAGCACTGATTGTTCTTCCAGAGGACCCAAGTTCAGTTTCCAGCACAGACATGATAGCTCACAACTGTCTGTAACTCCAGTTCTGGGGGATCTGACACCTTCACACTAATGCCTGTAAAATAAATTTAAATAAATTATAAAAAATTAAAAAAAAAGAATTCCAAATTTGAAGAATATAGGAAAGCACTTGGAGAAGATAAAAGAGACTTCTTGCTATCGATTTTTCTGAAAATAGTTCTGCCTTTATAATCTTATTGTTTTGAAGTTGGTATCTAGGAACAGTATTAAGAGTGAACGCACATGCAAAATTTGTGTAATTTGAAGTGTATTTGATTCTGGGCCTTCCTCCTGTCATTTTTCAAGTCACAGGGCATTTTTTTAACACCCGAGTAATAATCTATTATGTAAATGTAACCTATATTCTTTATCCGTTCTTCTGTTGAATGAGGCAGTAGTTTTTCCTCTTACTGAATGTCACTGCACTCTGAAATGTATGTAGGGAATATTGACTTTTTATTACCATAAGGAAACAATTAGAGTAAAAGTATTTTAGAATATTAAATTGTTTTGTACTCTCTCTTTTTGATAGCTTATGCTTCTGGCTTGTTGTAATAGTTTTTTGTTTGTTTTCTTTGCTTGATAAGCTAGTACCTTATGGATGGAGATTGGACAAAGGTAATAGAAACTTCAAAGTACCTGTATGAAACCCCACCATATCCAGAAACAATAAGTGTACAATAGGCCTGTGAAGAAACATTTTTCAGAACTGCAAAAAAAAGAGAGAAAAGATAGCGACATATTTATTGTAGAAGTATGATGCTTTAAAAAATATAGAGTGGTTAGCAATATTTATTTGAATCCCTGAGAAAATGTGCTGTGTGATACCATGGTCTTGTTTGGCCATGGAACTCTTCCTGGAGTAGCCTTTCTCTTCCACATGTAGAATATAAAACACCTGAAAGTTTTTCTAAACATTTGGCTCAAGCCTTGAGAATCCTTCTAAAGATATAATAAACACGAATACTTCCTTAAATGAACTGTTAGAGAAACAGCTGTCACTGCTCAGCGGAAATGGAATGATTTTATGAAATATTAAAAGAAGCAATACTTGCTTGTCTAGAACTCTGCACACATACCACAAAACGGGAGCATTTATAAATAATCCCCAAATAAAATTGACTATTCTCTGGTTAACTATGGATTCTGTGGTGACAGAAGATACCATTTCATGAAGAAAAATGTCCAAAAGAATTTGCATGTTTAATAGAGCAACTCTTCTCAAAGATTCTTTCTGTCTTTGGAAATATTTAAAGAATGTTGAATAAATATTCTAGTTTCACAAGGGAATAACACTCAATTATTTCTGATTTTGCAGAAATTATTGAAGATTTTAAATTATTTAAAGCAACACACTAAATATGTGTTGCTTTTTAATAGCAGATAACATATTGACTAGGTTGCCATTGAATAATATATTTTATAGCATTTATGTATTGGTATTGTTTTGTCTGTTAATATATCATTATAGTACTGTGGCAATGCTACAGCTGTGATTGATAAACATATCAAAAAGAATCATTGAAGCACAAAAGAAATGATGGCTGTAGTGACCTAAATGCAATCCAGAATGACTTCTGTGGTATGAATAATGTACAGATCTCATTGCCATTGCTCTGGAGGTGAATTTGTTAGGAGACTCAGATGTGGTTTCTTTTTGTAAAATGAACCAAAAGGGAAAAGTTTAAGTGCTGAATAAAATAATACAAGCTTAAGCATCATATTCTAAAAAAAATTTATTTATTTATTTATTTAATATTCTGGCTGCAGTTCGCCCTCATCCCTCTCCTCTAAGTCTCTTCCCCCAACTCCTATTCTTACCTTGCAATCCATTCCTCTTTCATTTCTGTTCAGGAAAAGGCAGGCCTTCCATGGATATCAACAAAACAAGTTACGTCAAGTTGCAGTAAGACTAAGCACATCCTCATGGATTAAGGCTGAGCAAGGTGACCCAATAGGAGTTCCACAAGTGGACCATGCTACACAACTGTCACATATATGCAGAGGGCCTAGGTCATTCCCTTGCTGGCTCCCTGGTTGTCAGTCTCTGTGTTTCTATGAGTCCAGGTTAGTTGATTCTGTGGGTTTTCTTGTGGTGTCCTTGACCTCTCTGGCTTCTAGAGTCCTATCTCCCTCTTCTGCAGGATTCCCCAAACTTCGTCTAATGTTTGGCAGATGGTCTCTCTTTCTGTTTCTGTTAATTGCTGGATGAAGTCTCTCTGATGACAATTGGGCTAGGCACCGATCTATGATCATAGCAAAATACCATTAGTCATCATTTCATTGATTTTTTTTTTTCAGTCATGTTTGGTTCTATCCTAGGTCTCTGGGTCATCCAACCCATGGGTTTTGGTACCCCAGACAATGTCAGGGGTTTCTTTACTCTCCTGGCATAGGTTTGAGAATGGACCAGTCATTGGCTGGACTCTCCCTCAATCTCTAGGACACCTTTACCCAGTACAACCCATAGACAGGGCAGACTTTGGATTGAAGGTGTTTTGTGGCTGGATTGGTGTCCCAATTCCTTCACTTGATGGCCATTTCAGGCTACATATCTGCTATTGTTAGGAATGTTGGGTAGGGTCTTAATTGTAGAATCCTGGGAGATTCCCTTGTACCAGATTTCTATCTTACCTGGAAATGCTCCCCTCTCCAGTAGTCTCTTTCAGTACACTCCCAGTTTATGCCCCTCAACCTGATCATTCATGTTACAGTCCCCACCTGGCCGCAGTCTATTCACAAAGTCTCTTCTATTTCCCCCTCCCTCGGAGATCCCGGTGTCCCCCCTTGAACTCCCCTTGTTACCTAGTCTCTTTGGGTCTATGGATTGTAGCAGAGTTATCCTTTATTTTATAGTGAATATTCACTTATGAGTGAGCGTATACCATATTTGTCTTTCTAGTTCTGTGTTACTTCACTCAAGATGACTTTTTCTAGTTTCATCTCTTTGCCTTCATATTTCCTGACTTCAATGTTTTTAACAGCTGAGTAGTACTCCTCTGTAAATGTACCATGATTTCTTTATCCATCCCTCAGTCGAGGGACATCTAGGTTGTTTCCAGTTTCTGACTACTTATAAATAAAACTACCGTGAACATAGTTGAGCAAGTGCCTTTGTAGTATAATTGATCATCCTTTGGGTATATGCCCAAAAGTAATATAGGTGGGTCTTGAGGTAGACTGATTTCCATTTTTCTGAGAAACTACAATATAGATTTCCAAAGTGGGTGTACAAGTTTACACTCTCATCAGCAATGGAGAAGTATACCCATTGTGCATATAAGATTAACTAAAAAAAGAAAAAAAAAACAATAGCCCTCCTATATACAAATTAAAAATGGGAAGAAAAAGAAATAAGGAGATTAAAAACCTTTAAAATACCCTCAGATAATATAAAATATCTTGATATAACTCTATGAAAGTAAATAAAAGATCTGTATTATGAGAACTTCAAGTCTTTGAAGAGATAAACTGGAGAAGATAAAAAGATCTCCCATGCTCATAGATCCATAGGATTAACATAGTAAAAATGGCCATTTTTTTTTACCAAAAGCAATCTACAGATTCAATGCAATCCCCATCAAAATCCCAACACATTTCTTTATAGACTTTAAAAGAACAATACTCAAGTTCATATGGAAAAAAAACAACACCCCAGGATTGCTAAAACAATCCGGCACAATAAAAGAACTTCTGGAGGTATCACCATCCCTGATTTCAACCTCTGCTATAGAGCTATAGTAATAAAAACTGCATGGCATTGGCATAAAAACCGAAAGGTGACCCAATGGAATTGAACCAAAGACCCAGACATAAACCACACACCCATGGACACTTGATTTTTGACAAAGAAGGCAAAACCATACAATGGAAAAAAGAAAGAATTTTTAACAAATGGTGCTGGCATAATTGAATGTCAGCATGTAGAAGAATGAAAATAGATTCATATTATCACCCTGCACAAAACTAAGTCCAAATGGATGAAAGACTTCAACAGAAATCCAGATACACTGAACCTGATAGAAGAGAAAGTGACAAATAGCCTTGAACACATTGGCAAAGGAGACAACTTCCTGAACAGGACACCAATAGTGCAGACTTTAAGATTAACAATGAATGGGACCTAATGTAACCGAAAAATCTTCTGAAAGGCAAAGGACACTGTTAACAGGACAAAATGGCAGTCTACAAAATGGAAAAAGATCTTCATCAACCCCACAATTCAAAAAACTAGACATCAAAAAACCAAACAATCAAAATTAAAATGGGGTACAGATCTAAACATAGAATTCTCAAGAGCAGGATCTTGAAAGGCCAAGAAACATTTAAAGAAATGTTCAATATCCTTAGCCATCAGGAAAATGCAAATCAAAATGTAAATGGATGTTTCCTATCCCAACCACCTGTTCCCACATAACCAACATAGATGCTTGATATTATTTATAAATGCTTGGTCAATAACTCAAAAATCTGTCGGCAGTGTTGTGGCAACTCTATCGGGTACAGCTATCGTATACAGCTCTAGTGGATGCCAGCAGCAGCAAAGCCATGGGCAAGGAGCTATCGGGTGAATTCATGCCCCAAAATTTGGGCTCCATATGTAACATTAATCTAATTATTTTTTATTATTAAAAAACCAGGAACCAGATAAGGGGTAAAAACCTGAAACATTAGAGAAACAGGGATGCAGCTGTAGTTACTTCCTACCTCTCCATTTCCTCTGACAAAAATGGCCAAGACCATCCTTCAGCCCTGTTTAGCTACTTCCTCTATGCATCTGTGTTGAAATAGGAGCGGCGGGGCTGCGTCCCCAACACCCCGGCCGTTTGGCTAGCTCATGCCCGAAATAACAACACACAAACTGTATTCATTTAAGAACTGCTTGGCCCGTGAACTCCAACCCTTACAGGCTAATTCTCGCACCTGGACTAGCCCATTTCTAATGATGTATGTAAGCACCCCAAGGTGCGCTTACCGGGAAGAGTCTAGCCTCCGTCCATCATGGTGTCTCTGCTCCAGAGAGCAGAGCTGTTCGGTCCCTCTGGAAGCAGAGCAGAGTCTGACCTCACTTCCTCTTCCTCCTGTTTACTCCTCCTACCTATCTTTTAACCTATCAGGGCCAAGGAGTTCCTTTATTGCTTAACCAATGAAATCAACAGATTGATATATGACACTCCCACATCACATCTGTCCTCAATCTAACAAATCTCTATGTTCAACTAGTGCCTAGCTCCACCCTCTGACTCTAGGCAAGCTTTGTTTGACAGAACACAATCAAAATGTCACACAACATCCATTTTAGATTAAAATGATTTTGAGTGTCCGTCTTACACCTGTCAGATTGATTAAGATTAAAAACACCAATGACAGGTCACACTGGAGATAGTAGATTTTTTTTTTTAAATTGGCAATCTATTTGTCTCATTTCTGTCTGAAAATTGTTAACCTGTATTTTAAGTTTCATTCTACATAAAACGCACTTACATGCAATACCATTTTCAAGAGTTTTTAAATATATACAGTTAGTAATAAATACAATGACAAGTATTTCACTCAAAGAGAATGCAGGATAAATAAATTTCCAGTCAATAAGAAGACATCTGTGTATTCTCATCTTCTAGTTAGATACTTCATAATTTGGTGGCAGAAATAATCAGTGTTATAAAGATTATAATTTAGTTCTTGGCATATGAAGGAAAGGAGTTTGTGACCAGAAAGAAGAGAATACTAAATTTTAATTTCAGACTTTAAAGATTGCTATTTGGCTTAATATTGAGTATTAACTACAAATTGAGGAGAGAAAGCATTTCTACAAAAAGAATATTATACTGTATTTTTATTTTTGCTTTTACCTCATTATTATTGGCATTCGTTACTTTTATGATAGATTAAGTTTCATGATTAAATTTCATATAAGTATATAGTATACCTTGATCATCTTCAATCTCCTTTTATCACATTCTACCCTCTACTACTTTTGTTCTTCCTCTGTCTCCAACCCTGGCTTCTACTTTCATGTATTATCGCTATTATTTTTCTTCTTTAGTTATTATTGTTTTAATAACATATAAGTATGCAAGCACAATATGCTTCATCTATTTAGTATCACCTGTATGTTTTTTTGGGCTGATCACAGGGTCCTGGGTAACACATTAGAGAATTTATGCATGGGGAAGATTCATTTTCCCTCTTTTAGAAGTTATTACCTGCTTGCAGCTTGTCATCTAAGGGTAGAGTCCTGTGAGATTTTTCCCATCCATATTGGGAGGTTAACTTGTGCTGTGATTATTTAGGCTTATCACATTGCTTCTCTGTCACATATAAAGGACAGTATCTGATTTTAGCTGGTCTATTCCTTTGGCTTTTTACACTCTTTCTGTTCCCTCTTCTGTGGTGTTACCTGAAAATTAAGTTTAAGGGTTATGTCATGGATAAACCCTCTGGTACTGGGCATCCTGTGGTCATAGTTCAGTCCTCTGTATTGTGAGATGTTCTAGTTTGTTGTAATGGTATCAATTTGTGGTAAAAAGAAGCATCTTTGATGAGGGGAGAGAGATACACTTAACTGTGGGTATAAGAATGTGTATTGAAAATGCAATTATAAACTATACTGGTTTAGGGCAGAGGCAGCCGTAGGGTCTCCTTTAGGGCCCATGGACAACCTAGTCATGGGTAGTTGGCTAGGTTTATAGCATCCAACATGAATTCCCTTCTACTGTACAGCCTTCAGTCCAATTAATATCTGCTGATCACCACCAAGATGTATTTGCCACTATTATACTCTTGGAGGTATCTTGCCATCTGGCCATTATTGGGGTTCATAGGCATCACTACTGGGTAGGACTGCTGATTGCTTGTTCCCATTGACAGTATGGACAGTATTTTCCACAGTTATATGGAAGCTAGTTTTCAAGAAGGAGGCTTGAAAGTCAGTTCTAGCTTGATTCTTCCGAGTCCTCTGTTCTATGTACATGGTGTGTTTAGTAATAGGGACTTACAACTTCTGGGAAGCAACCAAGTACAACAGCAGTAGCTTATATTGTTTTGAGAGGTTCTTGGTTTCTCATGACTAACAACTTGAAAAGACTACTATTTGTGCTGCCTCAGTCACTAGGAGTTGATATGTGTATCAGTCTGGTTGTGTCTGCAACAGTGTTTCCATGGAGTCACCCATCACCTCTAGCTCTTACAATCTTTCTGGTTCCTCTTCTGAAAACTCCCCGAGGCTAGAGGTGATGGCTTCTATGAAGACATCCCATTTAGGATTCAGTGTTCTAAGGTCTCTCATTCTCTGCCTATTATCAAGTTGTGGGCCTCTGTATTAGTTCCCATATCACAAAGGAAGAAGTTTCTCTGATAATCTATGGGTATAACTGAATTCCCTGAGGAGTCATTTTGTTGCTGTATCCCTTTGGCAGAGTAATAGTATTTGGTTTTCTTCTAGGTCCACAGTATAACAAGTCTTAAATTCTTGATCATCTTAGTGGTACCAGACATGGGTTCCATTTTATGGAGTTGGGTTTTAAATTCAATGAGAGAGTAGTTAGTTACTTCAAAGCAGATACACCACTATTATGCCAGCAAATCTCATAGTCAGATCAACATTGTTGGTTGCAGTATTTGTTGCTAGGTTGATGATTACCCTTTTCTCCTGGTCTCTTTTTTTTTTGAGTGACAGTAAAAGTTGCATATATGTGTTTCAATTTACGTATAAATTTAATTATCAGGTTCAAAATCTGTCTCTTTATCATTTATCATATTCAAAATCAGTTCTGCTAGCATCTTGAGATATACAGTACTGTATTCCAATTTACTTTTTGAGAAATATTCCAGTTATCACTGGACAAACAAACAAGGTCCTAGAATAAGAACACCAGGAACATGAAAAGACATTACAGCCTATCTTTCTCCCAAACTTCCAATCTTATGGTAATGGCCTCTGATAAAAATCTAGATTCCCAAATAAGACAAAGAAGCAACAACAAAAATACAGGTCAAGCAATATATTTGCAAACTGAATTCAAGAACGTATAAAAAAGTTAACTTACAACAATCAAGTTGGTTTTCTTTCATACATACAGGGATAGTTCAACATACATAAATTAATAAGCATAATTGATCACAAAAATAATCTCAAGGACAGAGATCACATAGTCATGTCAAAAGAAGGAGAAAAGAACTTTAACAAAATCTAACCTATTCTCATAATAAAACCCCCCAAAAGACTATGGACGGATAGAGCATATATCAACTTAATAGACTATAATAAAGTGGTAGTTACTTTCATACTAAACAGACAAATACTCAAACAGTCCAGCAAAGATCAAGAACAAGATTGCTGTATCCTTATTTTCCCGACTAATTCACTACAGTGCTTGAAGTATGGATTAAAGCAATTAACATAAGAGAAGGACATAAAAGGAAAACAGAAAAAGACAAGTGTTTCTGTTTGTAGTTGACCTTATTATACACATGAATGCCTCACTGCACTATAAAACTCCCAGAGTGGACAAACAGTTTTAGCAGAAAGGTCAACTTCTAGTACTCAATGTTAAACAAATTACTGTAAAAATATAGTTAAAACACACCTATTAGGGACATGGGCATTGGTCCACTGAGGCTTGAGCTGCTTCATTTAGTATAATATTTTTCAGGTTCATCTATTTTTCTACAAATTTCATAATTTAATTCTTCTTTACCAATCAGTGAATGAAATTATATCTGTGTATATATATCACACTTTTGTTATCCATTCATCTTTTAAAGGTTATCAAGGCTAATTTCATTTTGTGAAAATAGGCAAAATGAACATGGATTTGCAGGTATCTCTGTTGTTGGGTACTAATGGAGTCTTTGGGGCAAATAGTCAAGAATTGTATATACGAATCATGTAAAAGTTCTATTTTTAGCTTTTGGGGGATCTCCACACTGATTTCCATTGTGACTGTGCCAGTTTACACTCATCAATGGTGAATAAGAGTTTGTCTTTCCCCACAGCAATTGCTGTCATTTGTTTCATTGATGAGAACCCTTTAGCCAGAAATAAGGTGAACTCTCAGAGTTGTTTTAATTTGTAGTTCCCCAATGGCTAAGAATGTTGAACATTTTTGGAATATCTATTACTATATTGTGCAGCATTCTTGAGAAAAGAAAAACTGATAGGGTAAATGTATTTCTAATACACATAATATATGGGATTTATTAGAATGGCTTACAGTCAGTGATCCAACTGTTCTAACAATAGTTGTCTCCCAATGATAAAGTCCAAGAACCCAATAGTTGTTCGGTACAGAAGAAAATGGTTATCTCAGTCTTCATTATTCACCAGGATCCTGAAGAAGTAGGCACTAATACTAGTGAAGGAATGAATGAGCTTGCTAGTTGGAGTGAGGGCAAACAAGCAAACAACAAAAGGTCCCTTCTTCCTTTATGTAGGCTGCCACCAGAAGCTGTGGCCTGCATTTAGACTGGCTCTCCAGACCTCAAATGATCTGGATTTAAGATTGCTCTTTTGAACATCAAATAAATTAGGGTAGGTTCCCCCAATGATCCAATCAAGAAAAATCCCCCACAGTTATACCTAGCTGATTGGGCTTTAGTTAATTCCAGACGCAGTCAGGATGTCAATCAATAGACATCACAAGTTGTCATTTGTGGCTTTTCTTTTGAGAACTCTCTGTTCAGTACCACAAACCATTTTTAATTGAATTGTTTTCTTGTCACTTAAATTTTTTAAGTTTTTTTTAATGTTCTAAATTTTTTTGATGCTTTAAAGTTTTCACTGTAGATGTCTTTTCCTTCCTTGGTGAAGTTTATTCCAAAGTATCTTTCTTGTCTTTTTTTAACCTATTGTGAATAAAGACGTTCTCTGGTTTCATTCTCTTTGTCTGTCATTGATATATAGCAGTGACTTTCAACCTTCCTAATGCTGCGTCTCTTTAGTACAGTTTCCCATGTTCTGGTGACCCCCAAGTACAAAATTATTTTCATTGTTAATTTATAACTTTAATTTTCTACTGTTATGAATTGTAATGAAAATATCTATGTTTTCCAACAGTCTTAGCTGATGCCCATGAAATGGTCACTCAACCCCCAAAGGGGTCATGACCCACAGGTTGAGAACCAGTGGTATATAGGCAAGCTATTGATTTCTGTGTGCTAACTTCTTATTGCCAGAAGATGCTATACAGTTCCCTTTGGGGGAGACACAAGGAGAAAATTTAACAAACTTACCCAGCTGTGAATGATTTTCCAGGCAAGTTTTGCTTTCTAGAGCAATAACAGCAATATCTGCTCTAGGGTAATGCACCATCTTCTGATTCTATTTGAGGCCTTCGTCATGGGAGAAAGCCTATACCTGTTTCTATAAATTTGGTAAAGATAAAACAAAAAACAAAACCAAAAACCCAAACCAAACCAAACAAACCAAACTCCAACAAAAACCCAATAACCTGGCAAATAGCCCATGTCTGGGGAGGTCATAGGCCTTACTGAGAAACCAGCATTGTTGTAGGAGGCCACTAGTTAGTTCCTGGCTCCTCAGCCCTGAAATAATCACATAGAAACTATATTATTTGCAATACTGTTTGGCCAATATCTTAAGCGTATTTCTGGCTAACTCATATCTTAAATTAACCCATTTCCATTCATCTGTGTATAGCCATGAGGCTGTGGTTTACCAGGTAAAGTTCTGGTGTCAGTCTCCAGCAGGGCTATATGACTTCTCCTTCACTCTACCTTCTTTTCCCCAGTATTTAGTTTAGTTTTCCCCACCTAGCTCTATTCTGCCTTGCTCTGCTATAGGCTCAAAAAAATGGTATTCACAGCATACAGAGTGGAATCCCACTTCACCTCCCCTTTTCTGATTAAATAAAAAGGAAGGTTTTAACTTTAACATAGTAAATTACATAAAACAGTTATCAAGCAAGAATTACAGTTACAAGATTTATACCTACTTTATCTTTTATTATAACTAAGGAAAACTGTAACTATATATTCTTCAACTCCATCAAAGACTCCAGAAGTATAGAATATTACTAAGTTAACAGGAAGTGCATTGTAAGCAACGTTCAAAATTCTAGAAAGGACAGAAACATCTCACTGCCTGGACAGTCACCCAAAGTTCTTCTGTATCATTGGAACATTTATCTTGGGCCTACAGGTCCATAGTATGCAGCAGACTTTTCCATGAAGCAGGAAATTTCAAAGATAGTTCTGCCTATATTGGCAGTTTGTCAGTCACTTTTTTCTGTGGCCTGCCAAACGTCTTGCAGACTCTTTCATAAAGCAGGAACCCCAAAGGACCATTTCATCTTTAGGCAAGTTCAGTAGTCATTTTCCTGTGGGTCCTGCATGCCATTTCATACAGCATAGCATTAAGCAGTCCAGACAAGAGCAGTCATTTGCCCAAATGGCTAACCAACTCCATAAGGATCCTCTTCAATGCCCATCATCCTTTTGAAGTAGATTGGTGCTGTCAGGAGCAGATATGTCTCATTGTCATTAAAAGTTCTTAAACATTTTAAATGCCATATTCTGAAGGTCTTTGAAAGGTTTGAAGAATGCCGATTCACCTGAAATATATCTCTGTACATCTGGAAATTCTAACTAACATGACTACAGGCTTGACTATTATAGATGACTACCTATTAACCTGTATTTCTTAATTATACATTACATTTTAAAATGAGCTACACAAATATAATACCTTAATCAATAGCAGAATTATATATAAAACAAAATTGACCTTAAATTTGTATCAACAAACCAAGATCCATACCAATCCTAAGTATCTATCTCTATAGCATATCCCCATTTAAATGTAAACAAACATTTATAAACATTATTTAGGGAATTTGGGCATAGTTCTCTCCAAACTGCTTCCTGCTTTTTGTTGGGTGAAGTATTTTTTGGGGGTGTTTACAGAGAACATTCAGGATTTTTTGGTCCATCAAACCACATTAGTCTGGAAGAAATCAATAGGTTCTCATCTTCTGTGGAAACAAAAGAAGAATCTCTTTTCCAAAGCAACATATCCTTGAACTCAAATTTTGAAGACAAGATACTTTTAAAGTATATATGTTGGCTACTTAGCTCCTTCATAGTCAAAAATTTCAAATGAAACACAATAATATTCATAATCCAGACTCTCTGTGTATCTTCCATCTTTATGTGGCTTATCATTTTTTAATCTATGACTGTCTGTACTCTGTCTCTTGAAAGACTTTGTTTATTTTTTAAAAATAATTTTTTTTTAATTAT